>NC_079432.1:14445916-14493751 GCF_026213295.1 Gadus chalcogrammus | reverse complement strand
GTTTTAGCAAGATACTCAATCATGAATGGCATGCAGTTAATTGGCCGTATACTAATTGGTGTTGGGGTCCAGAATTAATGCGTGATTATGAAAGCCTTTTATCCTGATTTACTGTAGTAGAATATACCATAATCTGTTGGTTTGTGTCTTTAGGTCGCTGTATCACGTGGACCAGCAAAGATCGGCTCTTGACCGATTTCTCCTACGATTACTTCGCAGGTGATACAAGTATGATTTAGTTATAACCAAACATTCCAAACAAATGTCTGTGTTATAAATTGTGAGTGGATTTCTGTTTTGGTTAGATAAGCAAATAGTGAAAACATTTTAATAATAATGTTGAAATGTAAGTAATTAAACATTAATTACAGGTTCAACAATGCTTTTAGCTCTCTTTATAAGGCCCAAATTAATATGAGTGCATTCTGAATTCAGCAAATGGAGAGTCAGCTTTACAAATTGAGAGGAGGGGCTGGCAATTATGTTACGTGATGACATTGAACACATACTGAATTTGGGTTACTTACAATATATCGTTGTTAATTTAGTAATCTAGACCAAATATCATTATCGTTATTATCATCCTAATTGTGGTTATTATTATTAATATATTGTTCCCATTTGTCTGACCATGCAGGAGTATGGCAGTGAATGTCCACTCGACTTCTATGACGATAGAAAACATGAGTCGCCATGATATGCTGGCCTGGGTCAATGATTCTCTTCAACTCACTTATACCAAAATTGAACAGCTAGGTTCAGGTAAACTACACACTTCATCCTATTCAATACCGAGCTACGATGATGTTATCAAATCTAGATATATTATGTTGGTGTTATCCGTTTTTTTTTATTAATTGTATTTTCTGCAGGTGCTGCTTATTGCCAGTTTATGGATATTCTGTTTCCTGGGTGCCTGTTGTTAAAAAAAATCAAGTTCAACGCTCGCCTGGAACATGAGTCCATCCAAAACTTCAAGGTCTTGCAGGCTGCATTCAAGAGAATGAATGTGGATAAGGTGTGTATGTTCGCACACACCCAAACAGTAGCCTTTTAAGCCGTTTACCTGATAGCCTCATTTTTTGTATCCCTTTATTTTACACAAAATGCAGTAGCGAGGTAGCCTGGTTTTGCCCGCCCGCGTACTTCCGATAAATGTTAATTTCCCTTCAGTACTACGTCTGGGTTTGCGATATATTCGCGGGTTTTCTACGGCCAAATTTTGTCGGTCCAATCAGCGAACAGAGAGAGTGGCTGAGAACATTGACGTTGAGGTCGTGCGCTAATTTGAGTTCTAGTCAAACGTTAGCCATTGGTTATTGTTGATCCAGAGTAGCACTGGGCTGATCCAATAGTTTTAAACCCCAACAGACACCCGCCTTCAAGTGAGTTAATGTTTGTCAATTGAGAGAGTCCAGACTCTGTACAAATGAAATGAAGTACGAGAGTCTGGTCGGACCAGGCTAGTAGTGAAGTATAAAATAACAAAAAAACGAAAGAAAATTAAGTCAGTCAACTTTAATTTAAGTAAGAAATAATTATCTTACTAACTACCCTAACCCTTACCTAAAATTAGACCCTGATCTAATGCTAAGGTAGCAAGTTTACATTACTTAAGCTTACATGACTTGCGACAATTTAATTAGAACGAAACTACATACCAGGAATAAACTTCAGCGAATTTAACATGAATGAAAAGTTAATCCATTACATTGTCTGTGAACATAAATTCTGCCTGAGTCACGTCAGATAGACTTTGATCAGCAATATTGCTGAAGAGATTAACTCCCCAGCTGACAACAAATCCCATGCTATTTCACAATGTCGTTAAAATGTCTTTTGTTATTGTTTTGATTGAGGGACCCCTAGTGGCAGAAATAACATACATACATGTACATACATTAAAGATTATAAAATGGTTGTTAAATGACCTGCCAGCTACAATCCCTGATTCATTATGTGTATGTATGCTTATTAATTATTAAGCTGTACATTCCTCAGATTTTCGTGAACGATCTGTTCCAAGAGATTAATGGTTAACCAAAGACCTTCTAGTGATCACAAGCCCTAACCCCCGAGGCGATCGCTGTCATGCAGTTCCAATTGTACCCCATTGAGGGACACAGATGCTGGTATTGACCACCCCTCTGATTCCAGGTTCAATTGGGTTATCAGAGAGCACCAGCACAATCAAATACAAGATGAAAACAATCACATTATTGATATTCATACATGCATGAAAAGGGATCCTCATATACCACCAGATCATCCCTGTGGAGAGGCTTGTGAAGGGCAAGTTCCAGGACAACTTTGAATTTGTCCAGTGGTTCAAGAAGTTCTTTGACGCAAACTACGATGGCAAGGACTACGACCCCCTGCAGATTCGGCAGGGCCATGATGCCACGCCCCCACCCAATCAAGGTTGGTGCAATGCCTGGCATGCTGGATGTTATTTTTTTTTATATACTCCCATTGTGACGGGAAAAAACCCATTCCAACGCTCTCTCATTTCAAAATGCAACCATACCCGTGCTCCTAACCCCCCCACCCTTCTCCTAACCCCAGGCGACATCTTTTCCCAAAAACCCAAACGAACCACTCGGCCAGGTAGCTGTTCACTCCGTCTGTCAGTGTGTGTGTGCGTGTGTGTGTGTGTGTGCGTGCGTGTGCGTGGGGGGGTGGTGTTGGTCAAATCTTTTCTCACCGTCTTGCTCTCTTTCTCACCCTGATCCCTGTTTTGCATGCCAACCCTTTACACATGAAATACGCGATAATTCCAATCATATATACTTCATGTGCCGGTAATTACGGGCACATGATGTATATGTGAGTGGGAGCTGGTATCGAAATGCCTGCAAATCTATTCCGGCAATTTCCCTGCAACAAATAAAAATGTCTACCCTTCACAAAATGCTTTCCAAAAAGTGAATTCAACAATTGATTTAATTGAAATGATTGAGCTTAATGGGAATTATTAATATAAAAACAGTCTAAAATAATTAGGTTGTACACCTCCTCTTATCACACCCTGCTAGACCTTAAGATGCCATTGTGCCGTGACTGAATATGTAAACACAAATGAATATGTAAACACAAATATGTAAACACAAATTTGCACGGGAAACCAATGCACGAGGACGCATACAGATAAGGTCTGGGGCTTGGGGATCGGATCACAATCAACAATCTGATCCATAACTGACCACTCAATTAAAACCATGTCTCGTGCTCTGAATGAAAATGTAATGAAATGAAAATAGCCATAACGCAGACTGGCATGTAATCATGAGTAGCGTTGAGCGCTCTTCTCCAAACCATAGTAAAGTTCGCTTCATATTCGTGATTGAATTCACATAGCCATTGACATTCTGTGTGAAAATAGTCTAATTAATATTTCATTAAACTAACTTAACCTTGACCCATCCGCTATTGTTCTTCTTGACACATACTATGCTTTCAAGTTTCAGGTCCGGGCGAATGATTATATTATTTTTAGCTATCGACTTGAAATGACATCCAGTTAGTGACCACTGATTTAGTCCATACTGTAAGAACATTTGATAAGAATCAAGAGTCTTACTTGATAATGTTTTTTCCCCCACCTCCAGAGATGGGCTAATGTGATTTTTGACTTGGCTTGGTTTTGATTGCAATAAAATGTTTTTGAAAGTCAGAAAAACTTTTTATTTTTAATGTGGCAGTGAACCCATAATCTAATTTGGATCTTCAACTTACTCATTCTTTCATCTTGTCATGATTGCCAAAAATAAAAGCCAAATGTTGGCGTAACACCTCCCCCTACCTTTCTAGAACATATATATAATTTTTCATAGTGTTTGGTTGATAACAGGGGGTTCACTTGCACATTAAAGAAATGGGAGTAGACTGATTAAAAGAGAATGCTGGCTTCCATATGCCAGCATGAAAGCACAGGCAAAAATAACTCCTGAAGTATTCCGATCACAGAAAACTTGACCATCAGATAACTGTGTGTGTGAACGTTTCCCCCAGGCCCAATGAGAACGTCTCCCCCGGTGCCCAAGACAGTCCCGCCCCCCCAAAGGCAGATCAACGCGATGCCCGCTCCTCGCAGGAGCGCCCATTCGGTCCGCAACGGAGGGGAAGCAGAGCTGGTGGAGCTCAACCAGCAGGTACCGTGCTTCCGCCGTGTCCTTTTCATGCGAGTTAAACTGAAAGGAAGACCCAACGTATCATCCCAACAGCCGTCCTCAAAAGGCTTTCTTCTGTTGTACTCCCTGCACCTTGGTTCCTGGTGTGCGTCTGCTGTCTCGCTCCCTGTCGGCCATGGTAGCTGCTGGACCTGAAGGTGACGGTAGACGGCCTGGAGAAGGAGAGGGACTTCTACTTTGGCAAGCTGCGGGATATTGAGCTCATCTGCCAGGAGAACGACAGCGAAAACAGCTCCACCCTCAGCAAGATTATGGATGTACTCTACGCCACAGAGGTAAAACGAACACCCAAAACATCAAGAATCTGTGTCTCGGACGGACAATGTACCTTCCAAACAACCAACTGTAATTGTGAATTATTTATGAATCACTGTTGTCATGCTCAGTTCAAGTTTGCTATACCATCTGTGAGATGGCTCCCTTGTTGATATGCGGTAGGTTGACCCCAGCTTGTCTTTCCTTACACCCACTTCTTCAGGACGGCTTTGCTCCGCCGGAGGACGAGGAGAATGAGGGTGCACAAGGAGACAACGAGGACTTCTGAACGCACCCACATCAGCAGCCCGTTTGCATCCCGAGTCAGACCCCCCCATCATCCGACCCACGCTCATGACTATCATAACACCCCTCCCAGCCCGCTCTTGTTTCTATTTTAAGGCCTCATCTCCCTCCTCCTTCAGTCTATGATCGCTCTTTGATACTCTCTACACTCCCGACAGTTGTCCATAAGCACTGCATTCTGACTCGCTGAAAAACACTAAATCTAGACCTGTCTCTAGGATAAAAGGGGACTTGGTGACTTTGGCGGCCTGTTTTCAGGCGAACCTCACATGCTCTATGTCCATGTCGAGGGTAGGACTGCTCGCACTGCTAGTTTAGCCTCCAGTGGGGGTGCTACACTACAGTGCATGCTGGCCTGCTTTTGTCTCTTTATTTAGGTCGATGTCGCTGAGCTTACAGGGTCCTGGCATTGGTAACACGTTTCCAGCAGTGCTTTCTATTCACCAACGTGTCACTTGCCTCCACCAGATACTGTAATTCACACATTGGAGCTGATTCTCTATATTTTTGGTCACCCGTTGGTTATACGATTATTACCATCACCATACAAGGGATGTTTTTTCTGGAAGGTGGCCCAGCACTGGTGGTCCCGCTACTACAACCTGCACTCGTAACATATCACTTGACACTATTTTACACACGTTCATATCGTAAAGAAATTCTGGCAAAGGTAAAGAGTCGACACTGAGTGATGATTATCCAAGCACCATGATTATCTTTAAATTAACTATTATTATTATTATTATTATTATTATTTATTGAGCCCTCCTGGATAATGATTAATTGATTTTTATTTATATTTATATGAAGAAGAAGGAAAAACATATTTATGTTTTTATTTATTCATGATGTTTTTGTAAACTGCCCTTAACAGTTTCCTTTTCGGAAAAAAACAGTATAAGTACTGACATGTAAATGTGGTTCTGGAGAGAGACATGGTGTTGCACAAACTGTAGCAGAGCAGAAAAAGGCGGTCCAGGATGTCAACATTAAGTGACTGGCTGACTGCTGCCACAGGAATACACAAAAAAAACGCTATTTTATATTTTTTAGATTGATTTTGAATCTGCATTTTGTTTGATTTTCATTGAATGGCATAAAGGCTATGTCTGATACATCTTATGTGAAGCATATTTTTTTAGAGGCGACCAGATCTGTCGAGCTTTGTACCAATATGAATTGTTTTTTGAAAACATGGCATTAAATAATTGTTACTACTTATACAGTACTAATGTTTGATGATGCTATTTATGTTGAACGATTTTAGCTGCTATCTCTTTTTGGTTGCGGTATTGATTTTTGGGGTTGAGTTTTGATACGTTGATCTGCGTTAAACCACATTGGCTGCCTGTAACTTAGTTGGTGTGGTTTGTTCTGATTGACAGCCAGACTGAGTCTTCTGGTTGATTGACATGATTCGGGCCAGTTGAGAGAACAGAACAACATCCTTCCCTCACTCACTAAGTCTATTTTGCTGTTTGTTACCATGATAGCCATGTGATCAACTTGCATCATTTGTATTTATTGGAGAAATACAATAAAAGTCTGAGGTTCCCAAGCCCAATAGGACCAAAGGATGTGGTGTCTCTTTTTCGATTGAAACAATGCAGTTATTACATTGCAAACACTATCAGCCATACTTGCTTGTATGATTTGTTCCTTATGATTAAAGCCAATATAACAGGCTCTATTTGGCCTAATTATATCTGGAATACGTGACTCAATTCAACAGCCAATACAAGAAGTGGCCAACATTTTAACATCTAGCGCCTCATTAAAAAGAAATCAGATCACATCTTTGGTTTCATCTAATGACGAATTGAGGTCAACATATTGCTTTGAAGACTTGTTAAACAACTAACGAGTATTGTAACCACGTCAATTATTGCACCACAGGCCCCTTCTAGACGGGGTTCACGATCAGTTTGACGTCATGTCGACAAGGAGACGTGGCAGGGGAGCGATTTAAATCGTCCACCCAATGCCCGAACGCCCATTATTTCTCACTAGGTAGAAAGAGACAGGAAGCCACGGAGGAATCCCTCACGAACACCCCGTTGACCCAGAACCATGGCTTCGAATAATGGCACAGTTGGAAAGTGGGAAGTGGTGAAGAAAGGAAAGAAAAACCCAAATTCGGGAGGAAAACCGGGTGATAAAAAATCCGGCGGTGGGGAGAGGAAAGTGTTGACCGAATCTAACCTATTCACTCGACGTAAGTGTACACGGCCCACCAGACAGTTAATTTGTGACCCACATAACCCGTTCTTAGCGATATATTGTTGTTCAGACTACCGAGGGACGGGCAAAGCTCGTTCAACTCAACTGAACCGACGGTCGTTGTTCAGCGTGCGAGCCTTCCTTATTGTAACAAAAAAGCGACAGCCTAACTGTCCAGCTGACTATCCTAGCTTAGCACACTAGCGTAGCGCTCTTGAATGAGCTCTGCTAGTTGTCCGACGTGCCTGTCTTCGCCTAGCCGAGCTTTTCATCCACAACCTTAAAGATCGGAATCCTATGACATTGGTAATAAGCCGTTAATACAAATGTATCATCACGGGTAACGCTTATGGTCGGTATATTGTTGTGGTTAGCTATTGTTCAGCAACTATCTGTCGGTCTGTCCAAGCCTCGTCAGATGTAACCGATACAACGTCATCGCGGCGAGTAATTGGCTACATTTCGGGAATCATGCTAACATACTTGTAACGAAATGGTATATCCCTTTCTCTGCTATGTCTTAGTTTTTTTTTTAAATAATAATTTGTATGTATGTTAATGTGTGTTTTTTATATAAGTTACGCCCAGTGGTGCCTTTGCAACTCTAATGGCTGTTGATCCATTTTATGGCAGCTGTCACCGGTGCTGAGTCTGCGTTTTGATATCATGATAATCCCCAGAAAATGAATGTTGGTTAGCCGTTCATCCTCAACAGATGCTAAATATATAGCTAGGTAGCATGCCTAATGTATGACTATGAGCTAACTGGGATGTCTTACTTTTACTAAATTCTTGTATTTACTTATCTATTTTGGAAGGTCAGTATGTAAAAGCACACATTTATGTATACCATGTCCGAAATTGTTCTTTAATGGCCTCAATGCGATAACATCAACGTCATCAAAGGGAGGGTATTGTAGAGAGGATGAACATGCATGCATTTCCAATCTGCATTGAAAGTTATGCAAACCTCAAGTTGAGGTCCTCAACCATACCACGTGTAAAGATAGCATCGTCACTTTTGATATGGATCACGACACTAGACTGCTTGTTGTTTGCTCGCTTCTGTTATCAGTGATTACGCAAGGACAAAGTCTATCTGAATTTAAAAATAGTAACAGTCAGTGCCGTCAGTATGTAAAATGCTGCAGAAAAGGAAAATGTATGAGAACGCCTAAATACTTAGTTTTTTATGTAAATACTAAATGTAAATTTGGGCTTCCCACTGGTTTGTAGTGTGCATTCCTTTGCATCCACCCTTGCACGGCCCATCAGCCTGACTGATAAGGTCAGAACATATTACCTAAAAAAATATTAAAAACATGCTGACTGCAGTTTACAAAACAATAATCACGCAGGGTGAATAGTGTATGGCAACAACACTGTAGAATTATCCTTAAGCAACTGGTTGCACCTGTCAGTGTGCAGGAGCAGGTGTACGCGACCACTGTGAGGTTGTTCACATTATAAATAGAGTCGAATCTGCTTCAGAAGCTCAAACTCCTGCAGGCTTTCCCATGTTTTGGCAGTTCTTAAAATGCTACTGTTGCTTAACTGTAGTCCTGTGTAAATTGTATAATAGTGCTTAGGGGAGCTTGAGGGGTTGTGGGAGTTGCAGTCTGAAAGACTCATGATCAGATTATTCTTTATTCCATCAGTGCACGACTGCACTGCTCACTAGAGTCCCTAATCGACTGCTGCTTACCGTTGGCTTTACCTTTCAGCGCCCCCGATCATCTCTGAGACCCTGTACGATAACTTTGAGAAGATGGCCAAGAAACAGAACAAGGAACAGATGCCTCCGCCGACCGCAGAGTCTCAGAACAAGAAGCCTCCCATGAGCAAGCCCAGCAAGAAGGCCAGTCCGCTGAACAGCCCCCAGCCGACCTCTGCCCACAAGAACCTGGAGGCCGCCTTCAAAACGGTGAGTCATGCATTATTGGCGGGATTACTAAGGGCTGGAATTCTCCATAAAACGGATCTAAAATTATCTTTTGCAGAATCCTTGCTCTAAACATAGATGTTGGTTATTTATTTGTACCCAGCCAGAGGGGCCGCACTGCCTCATGAAGTATCACATGCCTCATCGAAGTTCCGCTTCTGCATAATGGCCATCCTGTTTCAGTGCTCATTGTTGACCTTTGTTCACTCAGCTCACCCTCTTATTTGCTCTGGGCCCTTCTTGCTGTCCGTCTCTGCTCCATTAGCTGGATGTCTCGGAGCTGAAACAGCAGCTAGGTCGCAGCCAGGCTCTCTTCCCAGAAAGCCCCTCGGTGTGGGTCAAGGACCTGGCCGGATACCTCAACCACAAGCTGAATGTGCCCGAGAGCGAGCCCACCCTCAGCAACTATGCCCATGGTCAGTCTCCCCAAAGTCGTCTTGGGGGAACCTTTTTTTAGATTAAGGTTTAATAACAGAAACCTTTCCATATCCTGGCATCTTAGTACATCATATTACCATCCCAGTTAGAAACATTGTACATTTGGGTTTTTCTCATGCTCAAATAGGTTGAAGTTTTGCCTTGGGTGATTTCTTTTGTAATGCTAATTTACTCTGCTATGTTCCTTTTTCGATTTTGTTTGCTTCCACAAACATTGTTCACTATTCCTGTGTTTGTGTTTGCAGACTACCCCTACTGCCTCGCTGGAAAGGAGCTGAAGAGTGTGATGAAGGGGCTCATCGGCCGCTGCAGCGACGACCTGCCAGACTTCTTTGACCACTGTGTTTCCACCATGCTCAGGGAGCTAGACAGACAACCAGGTAGAGACTGATGCTCACCTGCAGTCTTATGTGTCTAGTGCTCTAGCGGTCAATCTCACAATGTTTCTCTCATGGGGTTTTCTTCACCTTCTCCCAGATGAGCCTTTGCATGGGTACAGAGTCTGCATCCAGGCAATCCTACAGGACAAGCCAAGAATAGCCACCCAAAGCCTGCCAGAGGTGCGTGTTTTATGTTGTTTGTGTGTGTGAATGTGTTGCTTGACTTAATTCTGTCTGGCGCTCTACCCTTGATCTGCCCCTTGTCCTTATCCCCGTCTACAACCATTCATATAACCTCCGTTACATGGTCAAGTTCCTGGGTAGAGCCTGTAATCACAGTGCACTTCTCAAGGGCTGCCCGGGGGGTCTGTGTTCCGACGGGATTGTGTAATTGTGCCTGCCGTCAGCCCGCACACCATCATTTTCCTTTTGTATTTCAAATGTATGATTATCCTCACGTAACCACGAGGGCCCTTTTCCTCCCCCTCCCTCTTTCAGTACCTGGAGCTGCTCCGGTCGGTACAGAACCGCCCGGCCAAGTGTCTGACCATCATGTGGGCTCTGGGCCAGGCGGGCTTCTATGACCTCAGCCAGGGATTGCGAGGTGACTTTCCCCCCCCCCCCCCCCCCCATCCCCCTTATACAGCTGCGAGTGACTAGAGCATGAGACACAAAAGCTTTGCAACATACAAGTGTGGATAGATTAAATGCAGACAATTCCTATGCAGGACAATCCTTATTATTGATCCAGTTTGGTGTCACACTGGCTTGCTCTGTGTTGGGTTATGGGTTAAAGAGGCCAGATGGACTCCAGCCATCTGTAAGCTGCAATCAGAGACTCCGCTACTGGAAGGGGAAATAAATAGAATTATGCAGGCTTTCAGGGTCTCAATACAGTCTTTAGCAAGCCTCCAGCGGGGAGGTGTGTGAATTGTGGTCGCTGATGATTGTTCGATTAGAGGAAATGGTTGCATGTGGCTGCACCGTGCCTCAGGACAGATATCCTGTGTGCACATTGGCACGAGGACGTTCATGTGGCGGTTATTCTGATGTACCGTGTTTGTCACGCTTAGGAAAGATTATTCCTCTTGTTTCGTTTTTTCTTGTGGAAGAAAATGCCTGCAGGCTAATTGCAGTAGGATATTTTTATTCTTGATATGTTTTATCTTGCCCTTTTTTTATCTTTAATCTCCCTTCCTTCCGTGTCTTCCTGTTGTTATCATGGGGGCATGGGTTTTTAAGTGCTGCTTTAATAATGCATGGGCCAGTACCCGGAGGCTGTGGTGAAACGCATCCTCCTACACAGATGTCCTTCATGGTGATAATAACCATGTTATTTGTGTTTCAGTGTGGCTGGGCATTATGCTCCCTGTGCTCGGAGTCAAGTCGCTCTCCTCCTACGCCCTCGCCTATCTGCAGAGACTCCTCATGTAAGCCTGTGTACTGTCTGTGTGTGTGTCGCCATTAATGCATTCCTGGAAAATACAGCAGTAGTATAACTTGAGTTGATAATGTGACGTGGTTCTATTCACTGCTGTGTTTATTGTCTCCAGGCTTCATGCAAACCTCACCAAGGGATTTGGAATCATGGGCCCTAAAGAGTTCTTCCCTTTGCTGGACTTCGCCTTCATGCCCAAGAATGCCTTGTCATCGAGGTGGGTACAACACAAACCCATCGATGCAAATCTGTGGTTTGATTTGCATTGATGGCCTGAGGTGTGCGTGTCCTTTAGTTTATTTTGCGTGTTTATTTTTGTGTCCATGTTGTGTCATCATCCTACTCTTGTTGTCCTATCCCAGCCTGCAGGACCAGCTGCGGCGCCTGTACCCACGCCTCAAGGTGCTGGCCTTCGGCGCCAAGCCAGAGAGCACGCTGCACACGTACCTGCCCTCCTTCCTGTCCAGGGCCACGCCCCACTGCCCCGACGACATGAAGAGAGAGGTGAGGGAGTCACTCACTCACTTAGTTACTTGCTAACTTACTTACTCGACACCAGAAACTGCTTCTTTAGTTTTAGTGGTCACTCTGCTAACGTTGACGACAGCTAATGTCTCTCTCTTTGTCCGTCTGTCTCTCCCCAGCTGCTGAGCAGTATGACGGAGTGCTTGTGCGTGGATGTGCAGTCTCTAGGCGTGTGGAGGCAGCTGTACACCAAACACCTACCCCAGTCCAGGTGAGTCCGATTTGGGTGAATGGAGTGTATAAAAACAGGCTCACACTATGTTGGATTATGTTGAGTCGCATTTTCGTTATTGTTGAGGTATAATAACTAGTGTGGTGTTCTTCTCTCAATCCTTCTGCAGCCTTCTCTTAAACCATTTGCTGAGGTCTTGGAAGGCTTTGCCACCAAAGGTAAATTATTTTGAGTCCAAAGGAAAGCTTCTATTGTTTAGAGAAATGTGTGGTTGGTTAGGGTGTTGACTGATCCATAATGGCTTAAGTGCTGTGCCGTGTTCCAATATCCATACTATCCGTACTTACTAGCCTAACTGTACGTTCACACCAAAAGTTGCAAAAGATGCAAAATCGCCAAATAGCTCAAAACGCAACGCTGTCCAAAATATTTATCACTCTTGCGTTTCCTCGCGTATGTTTACTGGGACCCACGCCGACGAGAGACATCTACATTCCGATTGGCTGGAGGTCATTTATAGCTGAAACGCTACTAGCTCATTTGCATAGAGTTGAGCTGTTTTCAACTTTCATTTACAGCTTTACAGCTTTAAACCTATCGCTGAAGCGTTTTATCGCTCCAATCGCTTTATCGCTTTATCCCATGTCTAATAGAAAGTGAATGAGAAGTTATCGCTCAAAACGCTTTACAGCTTTTGGTGTGAACGCACAGTAAGTTTAAGTACGTAGGGCGTTCCGATTCAGATCGGGGGAAAATAAGTATACTGAAAGGACCCGGATGGTGTACTCAAAACGGTCAAAGTGTGGATCGCCATACACTTTTCGTACTCAACGAAAAGTGAGTACGAAAAGTACGAAAAAAAAAAGTACGAAAAGTACGAAAACTTTTTATAGCAACGTAGCGGAAGAGGGCGGAGCCAGGCTGAGCCAAAGTCGGCGGATTTTCCACATAGCCTGCATTAATAGTCATTTTGTAGTTTTTATAGCTTTTTATAGCAGCTAGGCATAAAGAATTCACCGTTCAAAGCGGGATGTTTATTGCGGGGGAGGCGGCTGCATTCGTGATCGTAATTTCCGGTTAGTGCACCACGGAGTATTCGATTTGGAACAACACTGACATCTGAAAATTAGCGCACTTAGTGAGTGCGGATAGAGTACTTCGTTTAAGTGTACTCATGGAAGTATGGATATTGGAACACGGCACAAGACTTGGCATAAAAGCTAAATGACTAAATAGTCAAATTAAAATAAAATACTACTTTGTCAGTGATGAATGTTGTTTAAGTAAACCTCATGGTCAGTGACTACTAGTGTGTAACTACTCAGTGGTATGGTTGTGTACTGTAAGTTTACTCCATAGTCAGTGATTACTAATGTTTGAATACACTACATAGTCATGGATGATGGTTGTATAACTATACTCCATAGCCAGTGATTCCCAGTGTGTAACTATTCAGTGGTATGGTTGTGTTGCGTAGCTTCAGAGGAACCTCCAGGAGACCATCCAGTCGTTCCGGGTGACCAACGATGAGATGAGGGACACCATCGAATCCCAGGAGCTCCAGGAGTGCAACGCACTGTGTCAAGTAAGCCTGCTGGAACCAGCTCTCACTCTCTGACGGGTACTTTTAACATACTTTTAACGCTACATATCTGTGGCCTTAGACTGATTTATAAATACAATGCAATAATAAGCAATCAGTGTTTAATTGGGGCAAAAGGCAATGGCCGCAGAGTCAAGGCGAAGCCCTGCTGGGTTGGATCACATCGTGTTGTCATTGATTTTAGTCTCCCTAATCAGAATTTAATCCATGTCTAAAGTCGGATGGCAGACTGTCTGGGTCCACTAGTTCAATTTCCCTTTGCTTCATGTTTGTTCTGACCATTCATGTTAGCTGGAGGCAGGGATCGCCAAGCACGTAATTGGCCAGCACAAACCTGGCCAGTGTTGAGTGTCTATGGGTTCAAATCAACACATGTAGACGGACTAATGTAGAAGTACTTATTGAATTCCTCTGCTGAAGCTTCATCCACTCGCGTAAATGAGTTGGTATTCTTTGTTAAACCAGACACCAGGCATAACCAGGTGTCTGGTGTGCAGCCCTGGCTCGGTGCCGCCATTGACCTCTGAATGCATTGGGCTGACTGGTGTGTCTCCTGCGGTGTGGCAGAACCTGCAGGTGAAGATGCGTAGTGGTGGGTTCCCCTGGTCCAGGCTGCTCATGGTGCTGTTGGTGTTCGTCGCTGGCTTCATGGCTCAGGACATCCGGTCCCACGGATCCTTCACAGGTTGGTGTCCGCCGCACTGGGAGAGTCTCCGCGGTCCTCACTGATGCCCATGTACCCTGTTCACCTAGTGGCCATGTTGGTTCCCTCTTGGTTCTAAACGCTGCCTGCAGGATATTATTTATTATATGCTGCTTATCAATGCAGCATCCCAACATAAACAATCCATCATTGCATTGACGCATATAGGCATGCACAGCACTATGAAAATTATTTTTTTTTTGTTTTGTTTTTTTCAAAGACTCCACGACGGCGCGGTATTTACACAGCTCTGGGGTGGCTGGTGTGTCGCAGCAGGCATGGGGCAAGGTGACCGTCTATACCAAACAGGGCTTCAGGTACACACCGGATATACATATTTGATATGCATTTTCACTGTGTTAACCCAACCACAAAGATGCATTATGTCAATTATATTTATCATATATATTGATCCTATTTGAATATAATGAGCACACTGGGATCTGTCATAATGCTCAACATTTATCAACAAGTTAGGTAATATAAAACAAAAGTCCATCATCATCATCATCACAAAACGTAATGCATGCGTGCGTTTGTGTGTTTTATCAGCTGGCTGGAGACGAACATGCCCTTCTACTACTCTGAGAGCGTGCGTGTGCTGGGACCCCTGATGGAGCAGGGCCTGGAGAAGGCCAAGGCCGCGGCGGTCCTCATCGCCGAGAACACCAACCGCCTCGTCCTGTGGGTCGGGGAGAAGGCGCCCCTGCTGCTGGACTGGGTGAGGCCCCCTTCAGAACGCACCCTCTCGGTTCACCTTCAGCTCACCAGGTTTTTGTCAGTCGATGGCATTGATCTCTAGCGTATCCGCTGACAGCCAGACGGAAAGGAAAAGGGTCAAAATCGAGGGCTGTCTGCAGAATCTTAAAGCAACGTTAAAGCGAAAAAGAATATAAATATAATTGTTAGAAGATTAATAGGAATATGCTCAGAAGGATTTTCTCCTTGCAGAATTATGTCTTTGCTTTTCTACTGACTGGATTCAGCATGAGAGGCGAGAGTGTCACTCAGCTATCTTATCGGATTGGCTGACGAATGGCGTCCCGGCCGAATGACTGATTATCATTGCGAAACTCAAAGGTTGAGCATCTGGATGGTCTCACAGGTCTACTCTCCTGTGGCCAGCCGATTATGCAATGCCAAGTGGCACAGAGCCAAAACGTTGTGTGTTTGTTGGTCCTCCCCCGGCGCAGGTGATCACCAACACACCAGACAGCGTGTTCCAGGCTCTGGCCTACCTGAAGGAGCTCCTGCTGCTCCTCTATCACGACGTCATCCTACCTGCCCTGGCCTTCACTGCCCAGCTGCTGCAGCGCACCTGGAACGGCCTGCGGGACTCTTGCAAGTCAGTAACCCGGAATAAATCAATTCATATATACGTACCCACACACGTACACACACACACGTACACTTATTAAGCCACGTAGACAGACAGACAGACCAGCTTCTAAAGCAATCACATATTTTCATAGTGCTGTGTGAGAGAGTCCCTCGCATTGTTCAGAACACCTCCCTTGTAGTAGTGCCTCTAAACAATGGTAACAATGTGTGCCGTTTTGTTGACTTTAAGTCCTGTATTTGTGTGCGTGTCCACCCACAGCGGGGAGGTCTCGGTGTCGTGTCTACAGGGCCACGCCTTGTCCTTCACCAACTCCACCTGGCTCCTCCTCCAGCACACCACCTCCGCCATCAAGACCTGGGCCCAGGAGCTGCTGCCGCCTGCATGATGCACACACTCTGCCCTGCACACGCGTACATAAACACACACAACCCCTCCCCCCCTTCACAGGCATATGAAGACAAACTACGCCTGTCATTGGGGCTGCGTTATGCGCTCCTGATCTGAGCTGGTTGAACATGGAGGACCCCACCACGTCTGGGCGGAACAGACTTTCCCTCTTTAATGACTTCTACTCTCTCCTTTTTTCTAATCCTGCATGCTATTTATAGTTGTTATTTTTTACCAGCTCTTTTCTTAATGTTTCGATGCGGAAGTCAATCCCCCCTCCTACCCATGGATTTTCTACACTTACATTTCCAGCCCGACCACACTTAACCTTGAGGCAATACATTTACACAGTGAAATTATATTTGTTCTTAGGTTAATTTCTACAAGAAGGAGAAAAAGTATTTATAGATATGGAGCGTGTGCTGCGTGATCGGTCGTGTGAGAGAGAACACATTGGAAAATACCATGTCTCCGTCCATCTGAAACATTTCTGTGTATGGATCTGGAGTCAAATGGTTGAGTCCAGAGTTTGGTCCCCTATACTTCATCTTGTATTCATCGATGTTTTTTATGTACGTGTGCCTGCGTTTGTGTGTGTGCGTGTGTGTATGAGATGTAAAACAACCTTCTCAACCCCCCATTGCATGGACTTCAAAGATGCAGATGATGAAATACTTTATTGAGCCAGAAGGAAGTAAGCGGCTGATTGCTGTTCACTTGACAGATGGTACGATATTCTTGTGGTTGTACGTTCATTTTCAAACCCTGTCTACCTGTCTTGAGTTGTGCTGTGACCCCTGGGCGAAGTTCAGAAAGGGTAATAGTGTACCATGTCTCTTTAACTGAACGACCTGTATTAAAATGTAGAATTAACCCTGTAGCTACTACTGCTAACTTCAATGAAACATAACGATAGTCCACACCCTTCGCTCACTGGAAGCCAGGCATGAATGAGATCAGAAGAGCAGCGACTGTGAATTGTGTTGTCCAAAGTAAAGGCTGATGTTCTCTGTTAGTGTGTGTATAAATGTGTGTGTGCATGTTGACATGGGGTAATTCGTTTGCCCCATGATATCCTCATTCGAAAGTGTTAGATTATAATAACAGACTATTCTTCTACCTTGGGCTTTGGTGACATTACAATAGGTGGTGTCCTGCTGGTAAAACTGAGGGAAATAATTTCGTAACGCTCACCCCGAAGTAGAAAATGGAAGATTAGAAGGACACGGCAATTTATGTTACATTTTAATGTAAATGATTTATAATAAAATATTCAAACAAATGTTTGTTTGAATGTAGCGTTTTGTCACAAGGCTCTCTCGATGCTGATAACTCATCTTAATATACTTATTTCATGTTAAGGCTAAAATCACATTTTGGTATTCATGCGAATCGCCTGTAAATCCAATCCGATTTTGGCTTGTCCATAATAATTATTTTCGTCAGCCTATGAGGGTTTGAGAGTGGGTTCCGTTAATAAGGACGCTCTGTGACGCCACTACATTGCCGTCCCGAGGGGGGGCAATAGGGATAATGCGATGCAGTGTGCTAAAGGCTACTCATTCAGGTGAGAAATAACTCGATGTCCAAGTAAGTGTGCCTACAGTGGATAGCATGAGCTGCATTGCTGGAAAGGTTGTCCAATGTCCATACATGCGTGAGGACTGAGGAGGTATCCTAATGGATGTGATGTGGGGCCATATAGCATTCCTTACTATATGAGGTTCGCTATAGGGGCCTTTCTGATGAAGTGCCCTCATATAGCATTCCTTACTATATGAGGTTCCCTATGGGGGCCTTTCTGATGAAGTGCCCTCATATTACGCTCCCGAGAAGGTACGACAACGTGTCCTTGCAAAGCAGAGAAAGCAATCCCAATGAAGAAATCCACATGAGGTGCCCTGCTGTCTCTCCTTAAGTGGGTGCCGGGAGGACAGTCTGGGGAGCTGGAAAAATACTTTGAACATGTTTAAAGGTTTGCAGTTCCTTGGGTTTTTTTCATCATTGTTTTTGTGCCACAAACTCGATTTACTACTTTTAGCCACCTAATAGTTGTATGTATTTGTTGTTTAAATACTCATGTTGGATTGCTACTGTCAGCGCCCCTTCGATAGCTCAGTTGGTAGAGCGGAGGACTGTAGTGGATACATGGGAATCCTTAGGTCACTGGTTCAATTCCGGTTCGAAGGAGGTTGAATTTTTTTTGTATTGCTTTTTTAGACCAATTCTACACAGATATTCACATTCACTTCACATTCTTATATGTGGATCGATTAATTCATAATACAATTATATGGACTTGAATTAGCTCGATAGTTTACTTAAATGTTAAGCTTGGCTCCAATGCAACGCATGTCTTACACGTTTACCCTTACATGTTTTACACCAGTACATTTGAATACAAGTTTGCATTCATCTATGCATTCATTTAAATTTAGACACTATAATTCAACTTTATATTCGAGTCATTATTACATCGGGAGCCGTGGGGGATTAGCTCAGATGGTAGAGCGCTCGCTTAGCATGCGAGAAGTAGCGGGATCGATGCCCGCATCCTCCAGTCTTTTTATTTTCCTATGATTATTTGGAGTCTCTACTTTGAGTTAAATAATATCTTTGAAGCCTACATACCCTTATCAAAACAACATTATTACCAAGAAACGGCACATTAAAACAACGGTAATGAACAACAACGTTACGGTTTGCAAGCTATCGGCAATGTCAACACCAACGGATCCCGAAACAACGTGATTGGTTAAAATTAAGCCCCAGGTAAGAAACCTGATTGGCTAATGTTGGGCTTACTTTGGGCTTACTTTGGCGGAACCTGCAGAACACAGCGAGAAGTAGCGGGATCGATGCCCGCAACCACAAGTCTCTATATTTTCCTATGATTATTTGACGTCTTTACTTTGAGTTAAATAATATCTTTGATCCATAGTAGAAACAACAGCAACATTCTGGAAAGTATGACTGAGAGCTAAATGGTCACAAACAAGGAAAAAAACGTCTGTGGGCGATATGACGGGAGATGCAGTGGAACTTGTTGCATATTTATTATGTCAATGGTACCGTTTTTATGTTAACAAAGTTCAATATACTATTTTTTTTCCCATTAATAGCAGGATAAAATCCCACAAAATAAATAGCAAAACATTTTTGTTGCTGGATTTCTCCCAGAATGGTTTCCTTTACGTTGAGTCTTCTGTCACGTTCTGCAGAAGATGCTCCGCCTTCAAAATAGCAACATGGGTAGAAAGCATGTGAAGCGAAAACGATTAAGGTGATCCAGTCAGCTAGGGTTAGGGTGCAAGATGTTTTATCAGGTCCTTACACTTGGGGTTTTATATTGAAAGGCCTTATATTCTTATGCAAGTTTAGGTTTATGGTTGACCAAAAACATTTGTAGGCATATCTAGCTACAAATGAATAATACATACACATGTAAGCTGTGTCCCAAAGAGCAGACTGTATACTAGGACCTCCTAGAACAGTACTACCAAGGACCCCCATTAAGTTCCATTAACTTCTTTCTATAGTCAATTAAAGGACAACCAGCTTTGTTTATCTATGTGTTAAATTCAGTGTCTGTGATGCATGCCATTGAGCTGGACCTTCATCTCTCTCTGTTCCCTGAGCCGGGCGGAGAAGGTAGCCGGTCTTAACAATGTTCAGAATGTCATTCGTTATAATATGACAGATTCATCAAAAATTTGTATTTTGTGATGTCTGGTTGGTGGTGCTGTCCCTGTCCCTCCCATTTCTGTAATTCTCTCTTCATATATTCTGCATCTCTACTTATTTCTGTGTCTTTACACAAAACAAACGTGGGATAATCTCCAAGCTATTCCTGAATTTTGCTCGCTCTGGTTCTATGACTTTGGTACTATCTACTCTCTGACTTTTTGCGCAGCATTACAAAAACAATGTTTGAATCTAAGACGTACCAAATAGTCGATGGGGTCCTCTGGTTTCTGAGCGCTGCAGTCGAGCATGGCCTGGCTGAGGGAAGGCATGACGTACTTCATCAGGTAGTTCCTCAGAGGCAGCGAGCGCGCCTCCATCAGCTCACGCTCCTGTCTCTTCACCTCCTCCCGGTTCCTCTTCTAAGGAACAGATGTAGGACATCACTTTAGGCTGAGGAGTTCTGGCCACTGTGTTCAACTTAGCGGCGTAGAATCCTGGTATAATGGCAGAAAGGTCTTTCGTGAAGGCCCTGCTGAGCGTTGTTTTAACTGATTGAGTCTTCTTGAAACATTTGCCACACATTTTATTCAAATGTAAGTAGGAGGTGGTGGAGTTTGTTATATTATGCTCCGAGAATATATATAGCAAATAATTGGATCAGAGTTCTCAATTAGACTTGAAATAATCATATTGGATCATGTATGTCTGCATGACCGCACTGCATCTAGGGGGCGGCATTGAGTTACAGTCCTAGCAGAACCTTCGGGGAAATGTAGGAAGCTGCCTGTGTTCTCTGGCTGGTTCATTGGTTCAGAACACTACCTTCTCATTGCTTCAGAACGCTCTCCCTACTCATTGGTTCAGAGCGCTCTCCCTACTCATTGCTTCAGAACGCTCTCCCTACTCATTGGTTCAGAGCGCTCTCCCTACTCATTGGTTCAGAACACTCTCCCTACTCATTGGTTCAGAGCGCTCTCCCTACTCATTGGTTCAGAGCGCTCTCCCTACTCATTGGTTCAGAGCGCTCTCCCTACTCATTGGTTCAGAGCGTTCTCCCTACTCATTGGTTCAGAGCGCTCTCCCTACTCATTGGTTCAGAGCGCTCTCCCTACTCATTGCTTCAGAACGCTCTCCCTACTCATTGGTTCAGAGCGCTCTCCCTACTCATTGGTTCAGAACACTCTCCCTACTCATTGGTTCAGAGCGCTCTCCCTACTCATTGGTTCAGAGCGCTCTCCCTACTCATTGGTTCAGAGCGCTCTCCCTACTCATTGGTTCAGAGCGTTCTCCCTACTCATTGGTTCAGAGCGCTCTCCCTACTCATTGCTTCAGAACGCTCTCCCTACTCATTGGTTCAGAGCGCTCTCCCTACTCATTGGTTCAGAGCGCTCTCCCTACTCATTGGTTCAGAGCGTTCTCCCTACTCATTGGTTCAGAGCGCTCTCCCTACTCATTGCTTCAGAACGCTCTCCCTACTCATTGGTTCAGAACGCTCTCCCTACTCATTGGTTCAGAACACTCTCCCTACTCATTGGTTCAGAGCGCTCTCCCTACTCATTGGTTCAGAGCGCTCTCCCTACTCATTGCTTCAGAACACTCTCCCTACTCATTGCTTCAGAACACTCTCCCTACTCATTGGTTCAGAGCGCTCTCCCTACTCATTGGTTCGGATCAACCTACCTTCTTATTGGTTCAGAGCGCTCTCCCTTCTCATTGGTGCAGACCCTTCCCTCTGCTTACCCACTCCTCGTGCTTTGCGGCCATCTCCCCCAGCTCCACCTCGTCCCTGCGCCTCTTCTCCACGGCCCCCAGGGCCCGTGCCTCCAGCTGGGCTGCCGCTAGGCGGCGGGCCATCTCCGCCAGCTCCTCCTCGCTGGGGCCGTAGTTCTTAGGCTCGCCCACCGCCTCCGTTATCATCTTCAGCACCGCCTCGCTCTCAGGGTCATCGAAGGTCACCTCTGTTTAACAGTTACATCGCGACCGTTCTTTGAGGTATGTTTTTTCCGGTTATAATACATGATTATTATGCGAATGTTATGGAAGAATATTATTTTTACTATTTCCATTTATTCATTCATGGATCTTCCGTGTGCATGGGTTCAATCCATGCTTGCCTTTCCTTATCTCAGTTATCTGTTGTATTGTAGGAAACTGATAACTGACATTTTACCAATGCAGTAAAATGTCGAATGAGCTGAAAGCAATGTTTGTCTGACGTTTTGTGTCATATGGCCCTCATCCATTCCCATATAGCAGTGCCCATCTGCGGGTCCTCACCGATGTGCACAGGGTGGATCTCCTGTTCGTCAAAGTAGTCCCAGAGGGTCTCCTCCAGGCTGGTGGTCAGCCGGTACTGGGCCAGGCGGGGCACAAACGCCTCGCGAGTGTACCCCGCCTCCTCCGCCGCGCCCTGCGGCAGGGACTGCGCTCTCTCCGACAGGAACGTGTCCGATGCGTCCAGGACGAAAACATGTTCTATGAAGAAAGGTTGAAAAAATGTGAGCTCTGGGTAACACAGCAGTGTGTGTGTGTGTGTGTGTGTGTGTGTGTGTGTGTGTGTGTGTGTGTGTGTGTGTGTGTGTGTGTGTGTGTGTGTGTGTGTGTGTGTGTGTGTGTGTGTGTGTGTGGATTTAAAGGAAAGGCATATATTCCATGTTCATTACATCTTCATAGGTAAATGCATACCTATGTGTTGAGAAACCCATTGAAACACATCCCGTTTTTCGTTCTATTCCTCAGGTGGTTATATTTTCTGTCAATGTGTCACGTAACATTCTCTACAACCAAAGAAAGTGCTCCATGTAAACACAGGCATCGAACACATGGACACATGTTTGGCAACAAGGCCTTGTGACCAACTGTACATCTGAACCTGTGCTAGTCTCCCATCAGGTGGATACGATTCTACAGTTATATACTCTAAGATCATTGTGTATATATGTACTCAGTGCCAGGGGGTAGATGTCTGCATGTGTCTGAGCAAGCTTTAGGCGAGAGGGGCAGTTCGTCAACCTGGGGTGATTCTCTTGTTGCACCCAGGGATTTTGGACCTCCCTTCCTCTCCATCGGAGTCCTCATCTAAGCAGGATCAAAAATACAACATGGACTAGAATTAGATAGAGTAGATACGACCTCACAGTAAGACAAACATATACATGTTGATTTATCATTTAGAACCTACCAAGGAAGATCATCTTGGCTTGCTCATAGGTCTCAGGGAAGCCGTCCAAGACAAACCCTTGATGGGCACAGGGCTTGGAGTTTAACTTTTCTTGTAGAATTGGGATCATGAGGTGGTCAGCCAATACACCTATAAGACGAAAGTTGAAAGGAGTTTGATTCAGCATACGCATTAACCAGACGTTTGTGTTGCGTGTAAAATGCTTTCTTCTGTCCTCCTTTTGCACTGAACGGCTGACCTTGGTCCATCACCAAGCTCTCCTGAATGGCCTCCAGTTGTTCCTGTGTCACCGCCTGCATATCTTCACCACTGTTTTCAGGCTGGTCAACAGCACTCAATATCTCCTCCTGCAGTACACAAGTCATGATTTGGTCCTTTTGTTTAAAGTAAAAAAAGAACGAGGTTGAATAAGAATGGATGTGTCATATGTGGCAATTTAGCTAATAGTAGTACTTATCATTGTTATTATTAATGATGATTAAGAATTATTATTAGGAATGATGATAATAATATTCCTTTATAGACCTATATTTATATTCATTTTTATGTGTCTCCTAACGATAAATGAATAGCAGTGGTAGTAATAGTAGTAGCAGTATGATATATGATATATATGATATATTCACATAAAAAGCACATTGTTCCACACTTCAGCTGCAGCCTTGCGTTTGCACTAGAGGGGGCCGAAGTCAATCTCCTGTTACTTGTGTCACTGACTCACCACAAGTGGCAGACACAGGTGTATCTAATGAAGCTAACGATGGGCACAGGCTCCAGACCATAATGATCTGTTTTCCTCCCTACTCTGCACCTCTGGGATGAAGGCCTATCCCAACCTTGATCAAACCTACAAGTTGCTGGATCTTCTCCCTGATGAGCTGTTCCACCTTGATGTGGTGCAGCTTGTAGTAGTCGCACAGCTTCTGGGCGACGGTGGATTTACCCACGGCTGGAGGTCCAGTGAGGAAGATTCGAATTGGCTGGAGAAAGGCCCAAAAATTATAATTACATTAAAGTTGGGTGAATGATTCAGGGATGTTTTTCCGATTTTCGTTACCATGGCAAGGTTAAAACCAATATCCCAAAGGAATATCAAACTTTACTGCCAGAGAATGGGAAAACAGATTCTGTCTGTACATTTTCTCATGTGTATGTTTGAGGAAGAATAATTGATGGCTACAGTGGCAATGCAAACTACCATAACACCTCAAATAGAGAGGAGGGAAACATCTCTAGGTTAAGAGGAATGCATACAAATGTATTTGCCCTTTATCAGTATCAATGTCTGTGAAATGTTTATTTCATTTGTATCTCATTTTATATTATGATCACGGTTAATATTTCCATGACATGTTTGTCGTTATGTGGGGTGGGAAAATAAAATTAGATCACAATCACAGACAAGAATCACAGAAAATGTCCTAAAGTTGAGATGGATGGAGCTTATTGGAACCCGCTCTATATTGAGGTCCAGGGCCCTAGGCGTCAGTGGGCGCTCACCAGGAGCTGCCTGAAGTGCTTGTACTCGCTCACGATACGCTCCATGTTCTCCACCATGCCGCTCTCAGACGTCCAGCGGACGTTGAAGAGGTCCTTCAGCAGGGGGGCCTCCATCCCCTGGTCCACGCTCAGGCACTCCAGCTCCTCTGGCTGGACACGTGTGTGTGTGTGTGTGTGTGTGTGTGTGTGTGTGTATGGGGGGGGGGGGGGGGGGCTCTGATTACTTACATAATGTCAGGCCAGTGTTTTTATGTTTGTAACATCATTAGTGCAGATTTTAACGAGTTCATTGTTTCTGATGAGTTGCAGTAGATATTGTTATCTGGGAAATGGGTTGCGTCGGATAAGATTGTGTTATTGATTGAGTCTCATGGGTCTCATGTTCCTTTGACGACAGTGCGTATGAGAACCATTAGGACTCAATCAAATCCCAATCCAATCAAAACAAAGGTGGAGAGCCAAAATGACTGACGGCAGCTTTTAAAAACATTTGAAATAAAACCAAAAAATGTAACAGCACTGCAATTATTATAATATTTTTAAGGTATTCAACCTCCACTTACCTCCAAGGCACGCATGAGTATGGCTTCCTCTTTGGGTAACCTTTGGATTTTGCCTGGCCCAAGTGTCTCACTGATCATCTGCAGGGATAATGGTTCACCAATGAGTGTTTTCCTGTTTCCTTGCTATCCCCCATTGACATTGCCAGTATGCTTATTTATTGGTATTTAAAGAGGTTCACCATGACAATTTCTTCCAGTGTGTTCTTTGAGTCATCCACAGCCAGGATGTAGTGGCTCTTTGGCTTGTGGTCAATGGTGTTTTGAATCACACTGTTCATAAAAGATGTTCATATGTCTATAAAAATATGTTTGGCATTATTGTGTAATGTGGATACTGGGAGGGAAAGCAATACAAATCACCTTGCAAGGTCGTTTATATGTATGATGGGAACTTGGTTGAGGCCGGGGCCAAAGAGTGGCAATTTATCAAGGGGCATGGACCAAGACGCCTATCACAAAAATAATAAGACATTAGGATGAGGAACATAATGGTTAGAAACATTGGTTATAAATGACCATAGAGTTTTTCAAAGTAAAGTGCTACCTTGAAGAAGTAATGGAAGATGTTCTCTCCTCGGCCGTACTGAAGGCCGCTGGCCACTGCGTATCCGCTGAGCTTCGACTTCTTCTGCAAAGTAAAACTAAAATGATTGGACACTGAAACCACCAATGCTGATTGGAATTGGTTCCAATTGAAACGCTCCACCAAGATGGAATACCATTCTTCTGTATCTTTTGAAGTCTATAAAAAGCACGCCAATTCAGTGTTACATTGGTATTGTCAATATATAAATGGGATAAATATAAATGGGATCGTACTCAACACTTCCATCCATTTTGTAAATCACCCAGAATTGTTGTTGTGTTTCACAGCATTTCAGTGCAACCCTATTTTGATTTGGGCTACCAAGGACTAATCCTAATGCTGGTTTAAATGACCGTTGAACCATCTCTGCGCTCTCTTCCCTTACTTACTTCCCTGCCCAGTTTGAGCACAAGTTTCTCCAGGGTGTTGTGATCTTTGAAGCTGGGGTGTGGCCTTCTCCTACGGTAGTCTTCATCCGTTAGATGGGCGTCCGGATCGTCCTATGGAGAAGAGACAACTATACAATACATCCATGTAGATGACCATATCTACGTATGCTGACTTTATGCAACTCTTTAAAGCACACTTCAGGCATGAACTCTGACCTTGGGTGGCTTGGTCAAGGCCCATGTCATCACTGATGACACTAGGATGAATAATTTCTGGGACCGGAAGCTCCCCATCTTGCTGTGAAGTTCTGTTGTTGAGGTGAATATGATTATTGATTGCCTGATTATTATTGGTTATTGGTGTTTGATTGGTTCACCTATTCCCTCATTGCTTAAACCCTATATAGCGTACACTCATACAGCATACTAGGGAACAAGTAAGGCAGGTCATAAGGGGGATTTAGACAATAATTGTGTGCCGGATATTGAATGCTTATGCAGAAATATACTCGTTTGCATAACTAACCTGTAGGCCTACCTGTCGACCTACTATTGAATCAGTCAACTTAAACGATAACTGATATGAAAGGAAATAAATGAGCCCCTTTAATACATCCATCTAGATCAGTTGAACACTTTGACGGTGTATTATGGGTAAAGTAGTGAACTAGGGAACCAGAGTCGTACACTCAAATTGTGTACAGCACTGCAAAATGGTGATGCACAAGTTAATGTCTCAATAAGTAGTACATTCTCTTTCACTTAATCAACATAAACACTTAACGTTTCCATGCCTGTTAATGCCCAGGTGGCCTCTTCCACTTGGTCGCTGGCTGTGCTCTCTGAGATGTTGTACACCACCACGTCACATTGTAGGAGGTGTCCCAGCAACTCGCCGCGACTTGGTGACTGTCAGACACACACAGATCATCATCTTATAATAGCATTGAGAGCCAATATGTATACAACTGTTACTCGTCCGTTTGATACTTACGGGATATGCATGTTGGAGAAAGCTTAACTTCTCCTTACTGGAAGCGGATACGGTTCCCACTATTTTGAAGGTCCCGAACTCGGCTGTCTGCCCTTCGGAGGACTGAGAGGAAGGCTCCTCCTCGGGCTCGGCCTCCTCGGAGGACTCGCCGGCTACGCAGGTGGACAGATACTGTTGGGTGGTACACACAGAGTTAACCGAGTGGGACTGCGACTTAAAGTAGGCGATACGTGCCTGAAATGACGGTAATAAATGGCTTGGGTGATTACCTTAGCGATAAACTTTGAAGAATATTTGTCAACGTTGTTGATAAAAATTCGTTTGGACAAAACTTGCTCAACTTCTTCCCCCATTTTTGTTCTTGTTGCTAGGATCCTAGACGACGCTAAGCGGTTGCTATGCTAACGTCCCTTCAGCCAATCAAATGGTCTGGATCTGGACTCATCCAAACGGCAGTTGCTTCAATTTTACAAACAATATATAACCATTAAGAAATGTGTTTTTTAATATGCATTAGTATTTAAACATCGTTTTTCATAGTATTACTCAGCCAAGATTATACTACACTACCAAATAACTACCATTATTTTTGTTGTTCCAATATATTAATTATTGTAATATACATGTATATGGATGGAACAGGCTGCCTCACATCACATTTACTGCAACTTTTCTTCAACATTACAGTATATTACTTATTGTAGACCTCTTTCTGTCGGTCTGTGTCACCGTCTGTCTCTCTCTCCTTCAAACACACACACACACACACACACACACTCACACACACACACACACACACACACACACACACACACACACACACACACACACACACACACACACACACACACACACACACACACACACACACACACACACACACACACACACACACAGACTGCCACCATTCCTGTCACCAGCACCTCACAGAGACTCTGACACACACAGTCTTCTGTTACTTGTAAAATGTCCAATGATAAACAAAACCATTGACCCACCTACTGTTAAAAAACATTTGTTGCCAGCAGCTGGTGTGTGTGTGTGTGTGTGTGTGTGTGTGTGTGTGTGTGTGTGTGTGTGTGTGTGTGTGTGTGTGTGTGTGTGTGTGTGTGTGTGTGTGTGTGTGTGTGTTTGTGTGTTGTGTGAGAGAGAGAGAGAGAGAGAGAGAGAGAGAGAGAGAGAGAGAGAGAGAGAGAGAGAGAGAGAGAGAGAGAGAGAGAGAGAGAGAGAGAGAGAGAGAGAGAGAGAGACACACACAGAGACACAGAGAGAGAGAGACAGAGGGAGAGGCAGAGAGCATGTGTGTTGGTGGAGTGCAGCTGTCATAGATAGACACAGACAAAACTTGTGCTTCTTACAAGCCCTTATAAGGACGCAAATAAACTTAAAACTGAGACCGCCAAACAAACACCATTGGCTTATCCTGATAGATACTGGGATAGTGATAAAGAATTAAAAAGGGGGATGGAGGGTGGGTGACATCCTAAAATGTCTCATGCAGCATCAAGTTACTCAAGTTACTGTTGACAAAACACAGCACATACTTTTAATAACTCTTCACTATCCTCTTTTCTGTTCTAACAGTGTGTCCTGCTGTTTCACACATTTCTTCCTCACTAGTCAGCGGGAGAGAGTGGGAAGGAGGCATAGTTAAATAAATACTGTTCTGATTCAAACTTGACTGTTACGATTGAAACGTGAACCAGACTGTAAAAATGTATGTGAGAATAGAAAACCCAGTGACCAAAGAAACAATGAGAAGGGAAATATGTCAAGTATCTCAAATCGAGGATGACTGGGAGTTACATATAGAATAACATTATAACCAACAGACCTATAAAGACCTATAAAAAATATAAACAAATCAATCCAGCCACATCAAGACAAAATAACAAAAAATTTAGTATAATGTACTATACTGTAATATTATATTAGATTTCTAATTGAGTTATAACTCAATTCTTATCTTTCTATTAATTATATAAATAAAAAAATTCCATTACTAGTCTCAATATATTTACATAACAATTTATTAACCATCAACTATGTCTATGAAATGGCATGTCTGTGGACGACATGTTAAGGCCAAAATAGGCAAGTAGGTTAGTAGTGTTCCCTCCTGGAGGGTGGGGGGGGGGGGGGGGGGGGGGGGGTTTCTGGCTTCATCTCAATTCAAAAAGAAAAACCTTCCAAACATAAGAAGACGCTGCGGCGCGCTCAAGCTTCCTGGTGGTCGGCCAATCAGAGAGCCACCCCTACCTCCCTCCTTTAAAACCAGATCCTACAGCCAGTGGTCTGCAGACCCCAAGCACCTGTCACACACCCAGCCATCCACCCACCCACACACACACACGCACACACTGCTCAAACACACATCCACACGGCATTTCCCTACAAGGAGAGAGGACGGCCAATCAGGGCCCAGGACTCCGTCTGACGGAGGCAGCAGACGAGGCTGTCCCCTGGAATCTGGCTCCTGTCTGCTCCTGGCCCCCCCTCCTTACACACACACACACACACACACACACACACACACACACACACACACACACACACACACACACACACACACACACACACACACACACACACACGCACACAAACACCAAGCCCCTTCCTATCTCATTATGTGCGGCATGCTCTCGTCATATCTCTCAAACTGACACATGCCGTTACAGTCCCCCCCCCCCCCCCCCCCCCCCCACCCCCCCCCAGCCCCTCTCTCTTCCCTACTCTCTACTCGCGGCTTGTATGGCTTCTACGGAGTGTCCCGCCAGGCCTCCTCCTTAACTTCCTGAATTAACCCCCCCCCTATCCCCCTCACCCACCCCCCATACCACCGTCTGAGCGTCTGGGTTACGTCAGCGATGTCTTTCAAGCCTGTGTTTAGGGGAAGGAAGTATGGCCCTGGATCAACCTGAGCAACTGACCCCCAGCCGGGGATGAACACCAACAAACACCGATGACTGCATCATGTGAGACGTTTCCCCCCCAAAACACACTCTGCACCCTCCAGGACCTGCTCAGAAAGAACTTGCATCTTGCGACTCCACAGTTATGTTGTCAAACCTCTAACCATGGATCACCTGCGTGTCCATTTGCTTCATCAATGCCCCCCCCCCTACCTCCCAGTACTTCTGACTCATCCTCTACACGGCCGTCAACAGCACCAGAGATGGAGGGGCTCTCAACATCCAGGCCCCCCCCCATTCCTCCCCTAACATGGGAGGACTTTCTACCCTTTCTTTTGGTTACCTCACCATTCCACTGAGCACCTCTTATTTGGGCTTGCATGAACTCCTGGGCCCACCCACTGCCCCCCCCCCCACACCTCCCACCACCCACCCACACAAACACACCCACCCCACCAACACACACACCCTCACACCCCACCCACCCACCTTCCCACCAGCCCATGGGACAGCTCAGGGCATATTTAAGGAGCTCCCTGCTTCCAGTGGCGTTGTCCCAGTTGAAACTCCAGTCTTGCTGTACAACTTGGTGAGTCTCTCCTCCTTATCTTCTCTTTCTGTGGCCTTTCAGGGTGTCTGTGTAAGACTGCTTTGCTTATGAGCTCCGACTCTTCTCGCTGATTTGAGATCTACTTGCGGGAGGACGACAGGAAACAGTAACCGATGGCTACAGATTATATTACTGGCCTCAAGTCTGTGAGTGTATGTGTGGGTGTGTGTGTGTGTGTGGATTGACCCCTGGATTGACTTCCTTGAATTGCTTGGATTGACTTCCTCAGCTACTTCCTATTTATCGGTGGATGTTCATTGATAGGTTGCCAGCACAGGAAGCCGGGTGACTTGTTTGACATGAAGGAGAGCTAGAGGATGAAGAGATGGGGAGTTGGGAAGATGATAGGAAAAGGCAGGAAAAAAGATGCGAAACAAGGAAAGGTGTTTGGCTTTGTATGAGACTTCTAAAGAGGAGGGCTCTGGATTTGATGGATAGATAAAAAGGATGTCTTCCTTGTCGATGGCCCAGCTTGAAGCACTTCTTCTGGGCAGACTGGGTGAGCCGCAGAGAGAGGGGGAGATTAAAAGAGACAGACCTAGAGTAGAATGTGGCAATGAGGCTTTATTTCTCAAAAGGATTCAAGGAATTGAGTGTTTGCCATTTTGTCAGGTTTCCCAGAATCCTCCATGAAGCAACTGCATAGAGTTGAATAATCAAATTAGTGTGTGTGTGTGTGTGTGTGTGTGTGTGTGTGTGTGTGTGTGTGTGTGTGTGTGTGTGTGTGTGTGTGTGTGTGTGTGTGTGTGTGTGTGTGTGTGTGTGTGTGTGTGTGTGTGTGTGTGTGTGTATGTAGGGGGGATGGGGTGGTAGTGAGTGATGCTGATGGTTTGGGATGCCAGAGACACTCCGACTGGAGGGATGGTGCAGCATATGCTGGGGGGGGGGGGTTCTTAAAACACAAAAGAGTTACTGTGAGGTAGGACAGCTGACCCCCCCCCCCCCCCAACACACACACACCGCCACCACCCCTCTGCCACTTGTCAACAGACGCGCAGGCGTCTCAGCTGCTAACTCAGAGCTTAGACCTGGGCTGATAAGGACAGGTGTCAGGGGGGTGTGGACTGGAATGACAGGACAAGGGTCTGTCACTCCTAAAATAGCGCTGTGTGAGAGTGTGTGTGTGTATGTGTGCACGTGTGTGTTTGTGTGTGGTGGGTGTGTGTGTGTGTGTGTGTGTGTGTGTGTGTGTTTGTGTGTCTCTTCTTATTGTTTTATGGTTCTCAGAGTGACTGGGGGAAGATAAAGTCTACCCGCTGTGAATACTTTATCTGAGTAATAAGTGTACCCCTTAGCATCCATAACATAGAAAAGGAGAACTACAAAAACATAGAAACTTAAATTGATTTAGATTAAAAAAGTACAATATTATCGCGAGATCATCTGAGAGGTCCTGGTGAATTCATCACGTCGTGAAATAGAAAGTTATAAGTCAATCTCTGCTCTGTGTTCACAGTAAACCTACCAGCCCAGAAAGCAGAACCAAACATGTGTGACGACGAAGAGACCACCGCCCTTGTGTGTGACAACGGCTCCGGCCTGGTGAAGGCGGGGTTCGCCGGTGATGACGCCCCGCGTGCCGTCTTCCCCTCCATCGTTGGACGCCCCCGTCACCAGGTGAGCCGTCCCCCCCGACGCAAGACAGACAACTACGAAGGGAAAAAGCCGTCCGTGTTTGTAGTTCTAGAGATCTCTGTATCGATGTTCATATTCGTTTGAATGAAACCTTCCTTTAGGAAAAGAGAGAAGGGTTTTTGTTTGTCTCTGAGCTATTAGGACCATTACGTTGAGGGTATGTTTGTATGAACTTGAACGTCTGGCCAAACACTTCAAACTATCATGAATCTTTTCTTTAAAATACCATCAACTTAAAGAAAACAATATGCTGATGTTGAAGTTCACAGATCCAGGGGCTGAAGAACACCAAGTAGTGCCTGGTCGTCCGTCCTCTAACACAGGGTACTGTGGCTTCTTTCCCAGGGTGTCATGGTGGGCATGGGGCAGAAGGACTCCTACGTGGGAGACGAGGCCCAGAGCAAGAGGGGTATCCTGACCCTCAAGTACCCCATCGAGCACGGCATCATCACCAACTGGGACGACATGGAGAAGGTAAACGTCTATAGTGTAGTCATGTATCTTATACAAAACACAATGACTAAGGGCTCACCGTCTCATAAAAAATACACAGTTATTCACATATCCACGTATGAATCTGAATCAACCATGATCCTGATCCCAAAGCCATTGAATGGGCAAGGGAAGAAACCTCTTAAAAACATAAGTCATGGTGGGGAATTGAATATGAGAGTAGATGGGTGTGGATTCATTGAGATGAAAATGTCTAAAACAAGGAACAGAAGAGCCACAATGTAGCCATGACAAAAAAACATTGAATCACAGATGGTATAGTGACACATATTTATATATACAGTATATGGACACGCATTTATATGTGGGTACAGCAACAATCCGAGGCAAGGTTTGAAGGGGGTTGAATAACGTCTAGCTTATTTAGAAACGTGAAATGAGAGAATGGGTGAAGCCTCTCATCCTCACCTCCCGTCCCCCCGTCCCGTCTGCAGATCTGGCACCACACCTTCTACAACGAGCTGCGCGTGGCGCCCGAGGAGCACCCCACCCTGCTGACAGAGGCCCCCCTCAACCCCAAGGCCAACAGGGAGAAGATGACCCAGATCATGTTCGAGACCTTCAACGTGCCCGCCATGTACGTGGCCATCCAGGCCGTGCTGTCCCTGTACGCCTCCGGCCGTACCACCGGTGAGTGTCTCTCTCTCTCTCTCTCTCTGTCTCTCTCGGTCTCTCTCTCTGTCTCTGTGTGTGTCTCTCTCTCTGTCTCTGTGTGTCTCTCTCTCTGTCTCTGTGTGTGTCTCTCTCTGTCCGTCCCTCTCTCGTTGTCTCTGTCTCTCTCTCTGTATCTCTCTCTCTCTCTGTTTCTGTCTCTCTGTCTCTCTCTCTCTGTCTCTCTCTCTCTCTCTCTCTCTCGGTCTCTCTCTATGTCTCTGTATGTGTGTCTCTCTCTCTGTCCGTCCCTCTCTTGTTGTCTCTTTCTCTGTCTCTGTTTCTCTCACTCTGTCTCTCTCTCTCTCTGTTTCTTTCTCTCTCTGTCTCTCTCTCTGTCTCTCTCTCCCTCTCTCTCTCTGTTTCTGTGTCTCTCTGTCTCTCTCTCATTCAATCTTGTACACATTTCCAAAAAGAGACAACCTCTAACTACTCTCTTTCTACACAGCAAACAAGATACTCTTGTGTAGGCCTATTCTATATAAATCTGTGTATGCAGTTTAATAAAACAGTGTTGTTTTGTTTCTGGGGTGCTCCAGGCATTGTGCTGGACTCTGGTGACGGTGTGACCCACAACGTGCCCATCTATGAGGGCTATGCTCTGCCCCACGCCATCATGCGTCTGGACCTGGCTGGACGTGACCTCACTGACTACCTGATGAAGATCCTGACGGAGCGCGGATACTCCTTCGTGACCACCGGTACGCTTCACCATCTGGGCTTTGTTGGGATTACCCGAAAACGGCAATGAACCAGTGCTGCCATATTATACTCCTACTCATAGGCCTAATCTTTTAAATAGCACTATTGTTAATGGGATTAATTTCGAAGGATAACAAGTTATTCAAGTGTATACTTACACAGGCAAAGAGGCACACATTTTATTTTTGTTTAATGATTTCTGTCGAACATATTGTGCCACTAATTGACTAGTAAGTGTTTATTTGAGATTAATAGTAAAAGGCAGACATACATGATCCAACATTGGTTTCAAACAGAGACTGCACTTTTTAACGGGTCGTGAAATCGGACCTTCTCGTCTCAACGTGTCTCCTCCCTCCCTGTGCTTAGCTGAGCGTGAGATCGTGCGTGACATCAAGGAGAAGCTGTGCTACGTAGCGCTGGACTTCGAGAATGAGATGGCCACGGCCGCCTCCTCCTCGTCCCTGGAGAAGAGCTACGAGCTGCCCGACGGACAGGTCATCACCATTGGCAACGAGCGTTTCCGCTGCCCCGAGACCCTCTTCCAGCCTTCCTTCATTGGTGCGTGTCACATTGGCTACATTGGCTCACTCTTGCATCATCATGTGTAGTAGAAACAATGTGAAGTCCCCTCAAAGGATTTAATAAAGTGGCATCTTATCTGATATTAGAATATGTAGGAGGCCGTTGCCATCTAGTGGCGAATTTGGGACATTTCGCCCACTTTTTGTCAGTATTTTGATAAGCCTTTAACATAGCCTGGGAACCAGAATAATCTGCTATGTTTTATTGGCTCTGGCATTCGGGTATTAGGCTGGCGATGTCACCTAACCCTAAACCTACCTTTAATAGGCTAATGCAATCACATATATAACACACTTACCACCTTTAGGAGGGTACCCTCACCTTAAATTACTCGTTGAGTATAGTATCAAAATGTACAGGGACCTACACATCATTACAAAAATAAAAGGCCAATAGCTCAAGACCACATTTCTCTATCTCCATCCCAGGCATGGAGTCCGCCGGTATCCATGAGACGGCCTACAACAGCATCATGAAGTGCGACATCGACATCCGCAAGGACCTGTACGCCAACAACGTGCTGTCCGGTGGCACCACCATGTACCCCGGTATCGCTGACCGCATGCAGAAGGAGATCACCGCGCTGGCCCCGTCCACCATGAAGATCAAGGTGAGCTCCGACTACCACTGACGCAGTACAATACCCTGCATCTGTGTACACACACAAGACACAGCAGCACAGCCAGTAGGAATACAGGAGGCTTTGGGTGGCTTGGTTACCTTTGGGACACTGTGGGACATTTCAGGGTGTGAGTGTGGTCAAGGAGCCCCAATGCATGTGTATCGTATCGTATAAACACATGTAGATATCTGGTCGCTATGATTGAGTGCTCAATGACAATGTCGTTCTCTAACAACCACCTTCCTGTTCTAGATCATCGCTCCCCCCGAGAGGAAGTACTCCGTCTGGATCGGAGGCTCCATCCTGGCCTCCCTGTCCACCTTCCAGCAGATGTGGATCAGCAAGCAGGAGTACGACGAGGCCGGCCCCTCCATCGTCCACAGGAAGTGCTTCTAAGCGCTACACCGATCCCACACCGACCAATCGAAACGCCCGGATCCCGCCGCTGAACCGTATCGACGCTTTTGTTTTCTCTGTCCGCATTTGTACTGTGTACCTTTACGTTTTGCTGTACATACACTCGCTGTTTTAATAAAAAAATTGCTTGATTTAATGTTGTTGTGGACAACTCATTTTCCAGAAAATTTAGATCAATTGGATATTAGATTAACCCTGGTCTTGGTAGGATCATGGGGTGATTAATTCAGGTTTATTTGTATTTGTATAAAGTTGAATTAAAAAACTTTTAAATAAATAATCGCAATAACAATCTAAACATACCTAGATCTCCCTTCATCTCAAAATGTGTCCCTTGTAGGCCTATAGGGTTAGGAGTTAAAAAAAAAAAGGGTAATATATATATAAATCAAATTAAATAGATGGTTCACGAAAAACGAATCAAATAAATTTGCTTTTCGGTTTCAAAGTATATATTGCTTACAAAAAAAAGACGGAAATTACATTATTTTTTCCTCCTTACTTCCTGTTTACCTTTTAGCAGGTGCCAGATGTGCCATTGATGAGCTAAATGAGGCCGATGCGACTCGCCTTAGTACTTTTGGCACACAACCACCACTGTGGTGTCCTTAAAGTTTATTCAGCTTTGTATTCATTTAAGTCGCCATGCCGCCTATAACAGACGGAAAGGTAATACGATTCCATCTCCAAGTACTTCATGGGATAAATGTAAAGGGGAGTCTGGAAAAGAAGGAGAGGTCGCTGGTGCTCGGGAGTAGGCTTTTTGGAGTTTCTCTGGATAACGTCCCGAGGCACTGCATCCCTGAGTTCGGTCTGGTACCCTGGTGAGTAGTGTCTGGTGTTGTCTAGGGCGACCAGAGATTATTACCCCGAAGTAGGATGAACAACTCTTGTGCCTGTCAGCTTCTTGGTAGAAGCGTGCTCGATCCTGCGGGAGCGCGCTGGAACCGTAGGACTGTTCCGGAAACCAGGTTCGCTTACCAGGATTAAGGCGTTAAAGGTAAGGATAGGACTTTTTAAATATTTGATGTATGAGGGAATCTAATGGCTACTGATTCAAAAGCAGTCTGGCAGACTATCAAAACTGAAATCTAAAACAACAACTGGAGGGCGCTTCATAAGTGAGTTGCATCCGGCTTCTAAAGATAAAAAATAAATAAAAAATTATTTAAAGCGAGTTCAACTGCACCCCACAGGCGAAGTTAAACCGCGGCGAGGGCTGCTTGTCCACGGCTCTCCCGTACGACGTGGCCGGGCTGGTGAAGGCCTTCTGCAGGGAGCTCCCCCAGCCGCTGTTTCCCTTTGAGCTGCAGAAGGCTCTGCTGCGGGCCCAGGCCCTGCCCAGCCCGCCAGAGAGGACCTCCGCCCTGCAGCTACTGTCCTGCCTGCTGCCTGCCCGCAACGCCTCCCTGCTGCACTTCCTGTTCACCTTCCTCCACCAGGTCTCCCAGAGGTGGGGATGTGAAGATACTGCTGTCGTGTGGGTGTTTGGGTGCTGAGGTCATACCCTCTGTAGCTTCAAAATTCAGGTTTTATCTTTGTTGTATCTCCTGGTTATATCTGCATTATTGTATATTCAGTATGATATTTCATGTTCCTGAGGTTAGGTCCTCATAGCAATAGCTAGTGGTGACACTAAAACATGAGAGCTATGAGACTGAATCAATTCTCAATTGAATCAAAACGTAGTAGGTTGAGATTACCGCTTTAAAGACTCGATTTGGTAAACAATACCAGAGACTATAACCTTCCACCCGACGTGTTCCCTGGTCAGGTCTGCAGAGAACCTGATGACCAGCAGTAACCTGGCCATGGTGTTCACCCCCTGTCTCCTGTTCCCGTCCGACGCCTCCAAACTGTCGGAGCGAGAGCTGGAGCTCAGCATCGAGGTTCTGCGTGCCTTCATCGACAGCCCTCGGATGTTTGGTGGGATCCTTCCTCTTGTTCTTATGGACTGAACCTTGACTTTGAATGTGGTCCCCTTGAAAACCATGCAAGGATTATCATTGGGGTCTCTCCCGTCCCCCAGGTCTGATTCCAAAGGCGGTGATGGACAGCAGGTCTTTCTTGGTTGTCTCCCGTCGCACACGGGACGGCCCCTCCAGGAAGAAACACAAAAAAAGATACAGCTTGCGAGGTTAGAAGAAAGCGCTAGCTTGCGGTCTTCTATGAAGGACATAGAAGCTGCATACATTTAAGTTTCTCTCGCTTTGGCTCTCTCCAAATGAGAACCTCATGAGGGTTAGATTCACACTCCTTTCAGTCCTTCTTCATATATTATACTTTTGTTTAATACAAGAAGCGCCGCTGTCCACCAAGACGCTGGTCTGGGATGGTGTGGACCCCACCGAGCACCCCAGGCCCTCCACCCAGCTCAGGAGGAGTCTAGGCGGGGAGTCCTTTCCCAATGTGCTGCTCTTCAGGGCCTACACACCGCTCCCCGGTAAGATCAGTGCTCTGATGATCCCAGACGCAGCAGAACGTACAGGAGGGTAAATGGAAATGGACCGCAAAGTGGTTAAAGCCAAAGCTAGTTGACTGATCGACCCGGTGTTCCCCTGTGTGGGTTCTCCCACTGGTAATGTCACTTTGTCACCGGGCAAAGCAGATTTTGCTTACACTGACACCTGGTTGTAAAACAGGAGAAGAGTAAAAGAGTAAAGCCTGAAGCACGCTGGACGTTTTAATTTTTGACAGAGCACACAAACTCACAGGAGGGAAGGAATCAGTTTTTATTGTAACGGATCAAAGCACAAGATCATTAGTGTATTCGGCCCAGGCCCGCCGCTCCCTATACGCAGAGTTCACAGTGTGTGTCAAGTACCTGAGGGGGCACCAAAAATTAAGGTTTTAAAAAATATATATATTACATTATTGTATTATGTCTAGTCGCCTAGGGCACCGAAACGGCCAGAGACGGCCTTGATTCGGCCCGTCTTTATTCGTGATCACCTTACATAAAGGGCTTTTATGGATGCAAACATTGAAAACATTATACATTTTTGGGCTTAACATCAGCAAAGCATGTCAGAACTAGTCTGGATGTGTTCTTATCGAGGCGATGCCATGTGCGTGTTCTGTGGAACGGTCTGTAGGTCACATTACCACCACCGCTGATGTCAGCAAGGATGCATGCCGGACCCCACAAGAGAGACTCAGAAGGTGTGTGTGTGTGTGTGTGTGTGTGTGTGTGTGTGTGTGTGTGTGTGTGTGTGTGTGTGTGTGTGTGTGTGTGTGTGTGTGTGTGTGTGTGTGTGTGTGTGTGTGTGTGTGTGTGTGTGTGTGTGCAATCATTAACAGATATTATGTCTGCATTAACCATGTACCCGTTGGTGTGCAGACTCTGCCGCTTCTCCAAATTGCCCGGAGGTCCAAATTCAAGCAACTCTCCCATACTGACCAGTGTGGGAAAATTAAGATGGCAAACAGCTTGGAGAAGACGCTCTACGTAACTGTAATGTCGATTGTGTTAACTTCAATAGTCCAACTGTTGTAACGAGGTTTGTCATAACGACCAGATGTATTTATGTTGCAATTTTGTATTTATACATTCAAAGTTATTTATTATTTTAAACGGTCATGCTTTTAAATGTTAATGTCTGAGGGAACCTTTTTCGTTAAACAGGTTTTCTGATCTAAAATCTACATTTTAAATAAAATATTTTAAACTAATAATCATCCTGGTTGGATGAATTGTGTTATTTTTTCAATTCTTTGTATTCACCGGCCCATTGTGCTTTAAAAAAGTCGCTAGTCACCACCTGCTGAAACCAGAGAGCTACATCTGGCCTGATGTTGACATTAGGGAGCAGCCAATGAGCATCATGGATGCTTCGTGTCTTAGCAACTGCATCGACGAGCCGTGAAGCGCGGCGGATCAGCATCCTCACTGTAGACCAGGGGACGCTCAGCTCAGGTAAGGCTTTTAGGCTCAGAACACATTTTTGTTAATACCCTTATTGTACTCTACTGACGAGTGGGCTATTTCTGATACTATGAGCGTAATGTTGTGCGGGCTGATGCACGCCGTGTGGTACATTACGCCTCTTAATGAGCGGTTTATCTCTAATGCGCCATAATGGGCTTGTTTACTTAAGACGTACAGACGACATAGGCCCACGATGCAATTGGATTACTGTTAGTTAGATTAAACAAAACGCACGTTTTCTTTATATTGTCAATGTACCAGACGTCCACAAGACACTTTCGCAGCCTGTATGCGTCAGTCTCGGTTATGTTTTGGGTTACATAAGGAAAATTATCTCATCCTGTGAACCCATGCGTATCGTTTCCTCTCATGTGATGCCGTAGAGACAGAATGGGTTCGGCGGTCCGGTTATCCTTGATCGGCATCCTGGCGTACGCATTGGTGGACATGGCGTCAGGTCGGAGCCCCCGCATGGCCACCCAGGTGTCTGAGGCCGAGATCCAGCGCCTCCTCCACGGCGTGATGGAGCAGCTTGGGATCGCTCGCCCCAGGGTGGAGTATCCCGCTCACCAAGCAACCAATATTGTTGGACCACAGAGTATACAAGGTATAGGTCCTACCTCATGTTTTATTGCACATTACCCAAGCCTGTTAAAGAGCGGCTGCTATTTTTGTGTTTGTTTTTCAAATGATATCTTATATCTTTGAATTTATCGACAACATTCACTTGAAAGTGGTTTATGGTTTTCTACCTCTTTTGGGCCACCAGGGGGCGCGCATGAGGGCCTGCAGCACCTCGGCCCCTATGGGAACATCCCGAACATTGTGGCGGAGCTGACGGGAGACAATGTTCCCAAGGATTTCAGCGAGGACCACGGCTACCCCGACCCCCCGAACCCATGTCCCATTGGGAAGACCGGTACGACCCAGATAGCTTAATTCAACCACAATTAGTTTTCATTCTGAATATATCCAATTCATCCCTGGCCTTTTTTTTATTTTATATCACCCTGTTTACAAGATTGTTCAGGTATCCGCCTTATAAACATTTCTATGTTCAAAATACATTGTTACACTTTGCTGTAATTTTTACAGTTTAATAGCTCTAAAAGTAACAATAAACATGTATAAATTATCAAAAATGGTCAAATGTTTTCTCCGTTCTTCATTGATGTTTTGGACTACGAACCATATGGGTATACATTGTGTGTGTGTGCGTTAGCGTCAGACGGGTGCTTGGAGAAGGCCCTTGACACTGCAGAGTTCAGCAGAGAGTTCCAGAAGCACCAGCACCTGTTTGACCCCGAGCACGACTACCCTGCCCTGGCCAAATGGGTGAGTTCAGAGGGACACACACGCTGCACGCGGGGCAGTCGAGACTGTAAACGAGATGAGAGACATGGAAATATCAATAGACATCTACATTTCTTAGCAATTCAAGGAATGCAGTGAATGTTTTTGTTTTATGTAAAATGGTTCCCTGATCATTTTGACATCCGGGATCTTGGTGGTTTTATTTCTTCATTCGAGAATCGTAACACAGTTTATTGACATTTAATGCAATTTCTTATCGGTTTTATCCAAACGGTTGCTGTGCACTATTAACAGGTGTGTGTGTGTGTGTGTGTGTGTGTGTGTGTGTGTGTGTGTGTGTGTGTGTGTGTGTGTGTGTGTGTGTGTGTGTGTGTGTGTGTGTGTGTGTGTGTGTGTGTGTGTGTGTGTGTGTGTGTGTCCTGGCGGAGATCAGCCTGTTCAGGACATCCAATCCACTTTGTTGACTTGTAGTTCTGAGACAAAAGGAAGATGCTGAACAAATAAAATGGAACGTGAATTTCTGTCTCATTTTTGTTTTTTTCTTTCTCTTCAGAACAAGGAGCTTTTGTACCAAAAACTGAAAGGCGGGCCGAAAAAAAGAAAGAGGGTACGTCCATTATATAAAAAAAACATGATCTCATTCCTTAGCAAGAGGGGTTATCTTATGATGAATCGCAGCAATGTAAACTCCTTTACTCAGGGAGGAAAATTGTTTACTAAACTTTACATTTATATACTATCCTTTAACAGACACTTTGATCCAAGGTTATTTTGAAGTAGCAGCTACAAAAGAGGTTTCTATCATACGGTTATTCATCCAATACAATGTAATACCAATGTTAAAAAAGTTTACATTTGTGAAAAGATACAGGTCTCTTCAGGTACAAAATAATAATTGAATTGCCCTATTAGGTTAATTTTTAGTCTATTCCTACTCTTGTCTTATAACATGATTGATAAACCAAGCCTTGCTTTTAAAGGAACGTTTTTTGTGTGTGTTCTAATGACCTCCTGTGTGTGTGTGTCGTGTCTGTGTGTGTGCATGCGTGTGTGTGCACACACATCCGTGCATGTGGAATCAATCCGTCCAATAATCCCCTGATGTGTCCTAATATGTTCCAGAGTGTTAACCCCTACTGGATGGGCCAGAGGCTGACTAATGTGGTCGCCAAGAAATCGGCACCCCACTTCTCTGACGAAGAGAGGGGGGAGGCCCCGACCACTTCTGTCAGCAGCAAAACCACCGCAGCCCCCCAAACGGCCGACTAGCGGGTACAAATGTCCAGGGGTTCATAAGTAAAACAGTGTGAACTGCAGGGAAAGAATGCGGACGAAGAAAACTATAGAATTATTTGTTTACGAAGATCAGGGTAATTCAACATGTCATTGTTTGTATAGTCATGGTATCTGTTTGTTTGGTACTTGGAACTTATAGCAAATGGCATATGGCAAATTGGATTATTGGTTACTAATCCCTTCTGTAGTGAACCCATAAATTAGTTTCTAGGGGGGAAACGCTTCTAGCTTGATGAATGGTTTGGACCTTCTTAACAACCATGGTTGCCCTAACCAATTAATGTTATGCTACTTTAAACTGCCCGGTCTGGTAACTGCACCTTGCCATATTGCTTTGTGTTTGGTTAATATGCTCTTCAAATAAAATCGGCTACTTGCATTTCAACTGTTGGGAGTGTGTCTTTCTTACAAAGTGTCTCAGCAACCAAGGATGGAGCGCGATTTGGGGGTGTGTTCCAACGGGTCCCATTATAAAAATGCAGTGGGAGCGAGGCTTTTGTATGTCATTCAGAAATCCTCGTTTGACGTCGGACGTCTTTCACTTTAAATATCGAACCTACCCACGCAGTTCATAAGCAAACTCGTGTGTTGCTACTTGTTTGGATAAAAGACGGGTAAGTTCAATCCATTTTTAATTGCATATTTGATCTTGCGCACGGCGCGTAATACGCGCGTAAAAGCCACGCGTAAAACTGTCCCTTACGTTCTGCTTATTTCTTTTCATTGCTATAGCTGTCATCATGAGGACTTCGGTGGTCACATCAGCCCTTGCTTTGGGAATTCTTATCGGAATGAGAAGTACAGACGCCGGGACCTTCCCTAGTAGTTTTCCGCATGCCTACAAATACAACCCGAACGAATCCGAGAGGTCGCACCAAACACCCATTGCTGGATTTATCGCCCGTGCCAAGGCTCCAGCGACCGCCACCGAAGACGTCCTGGAGTCCAGTCAAGAGGCCTTGCACGTCACGGAGCGTCGGTACCTGAAGATGGATTGGTGCAAAACGCAGCCGCTGAAGCAAACGATCCACGAGGAGGGCTGCCTGAGTCGCACCATCATCAACCGCTTCTGCTACGGCCAGTGCAACTCCTTCTACATCCCGCGGCACGTCTACCATGAGGACAGCGCTTTTCAGTCGTGCGCAACCTGCAAACCCAAAACCTACACCACCGTCACCTACACACTGGTGTGCCCGGGCCAGACGCCGAGCACGAGGAAGAAACGGGTGCAGCGCGTAAAGCAGTGCCGCTGCACGACCATCGACCTGGACTAGGTTTCTCTTCGGGGACGGAGGTGGATGTAACGGTGCAGAGGTCAATGATACAGAGGTGGAGAACAGCACTCGTGACGGACGATGCGAACCTGAATAGTGGGACCTTATATGACTATATGCCTGCGCAAGGGCTGCCTATAACAGGTGTCTGAGGGTTCTCCCCCAGAATATTTTTTCACAATGTAACTTAATTAATTCAGCACTTACCCATCATTTCAGTTATAGGCCAATGTTGTAGATAGTGCAGCAGGCCTTGTAAGACAAAGTGAGAGCATCTGCGGGACATGTTCCACCCTTTCCCTATTGGATCTGTCACTCATGAGTCGTGGGCCTTTCTGAACTGGCATATCAACTCACCTTTATAGCTGACGCTTATTTGACTCGTTAAAAGCATAAACCATCTCCCGCCTATAGGACCTATGCTAGAATAGGTTTTATTAAATGGCATTCGTATTGTTTCCACTGTGTGGAACAAATGCAGAGGGCATTCATATTTTTCATTGTACACTTTGCACTGTTAACCGTGTGGTTCTAGGAAACTGTAAATATGTGTATAGGTGGGGAACAATGATTTTGTGAATGGTTGTGAATAAACTTTTGAACCTGGCCACATTTGAACCATGTTTTCTTTGACCCTTAAATGTACATTTAGATGAGACAAAAGCACACAACCTTGCACATTTATAGAAAAATAACTTAAATCCACTTAGTGTTGAGACTTTATTTTGCTAATTAGGCCTATAATATAGACTAGGCTCCTCGTTTTAATGCATTGGTCTTAATGGATTGTAGTAATTAGACATTGAGACACTTTCTGGATAACATTTAAGACTATTACGTTTGGTATATGTTTTAGATGCAATTGGCTACTGGCGTATTTTACAGCATAAAAAAAAGATAACAAAATATATATCAACATTAAATGCCAGTACTGGTCGAAATCCACATCATACTAGTGAATGTGAACCTTTTGTCTTTCCATAGTCATTGTCTTCCATCCTCCCTCCTTTCTCTCCTGTTCCTCAGTGGGAAGCCTTTCTATCTCTCTGTCGTAGCCGGTCTTTCTGTTGGAGGGGGAATCATACACAGTTGATCCATCTCCAAATAATCATATCATTTCATAAATTTTAATTTGAGGTACGACCAATCAAATAATCAACTTTCAAGAATCAATACAATACAATGTGCATACAAGATGTAGCGAGCACATTTGAATGTTAGTATTTAAATATGGGGCTATCTGAACTAAACACCATGTGTCTGTTCTGAGCTCTGACATTGTATGGGATGGATGTCCAGGTGTCTCTTACCAGGCTATTGGGGTTGACCTGTCTGATCTCAACCTTTTTGTCTTCTGTGATCCTCCTTACCGACTGTTGAGCCTCTATTAGTCTGCGAGCGACCACAACAACAACAAAAACGACAACAGAAAATCCGTTGTCAATTTCCACATCGGCAGTGAAATATGTAAATAAATAGGATGTACTGTTATAATAATAATATGTAATATGGGTGTATTTTTCAACCATTTTGGATCAAACCTGCTGGGTAACACAAATACATGATGGCAATCTCATATTATTTATTCAACCTTAGCCTCCCATTGCCAATCATTGATTAATGACACAGCTGTTCTTTCTAATCACAGCAATAACAGTGATGAAAATGTGTGATCTAGAGATCTTGAACAGAACTGCTAATGAAATCATTCATCCATTTATTCCTGGTGAACTGATTGATTAATTATGCATGTGTTCATGCATTATACTACAAAAGTAGAAGATGTCATGCCTTGATGCAATACACACAACACACCAGACGCACGTCGGCGCGCACACACACGCACACACACACACACACACACACACACACACACACACACACACACACACACACACACGCACACACATGCACGCATGTACACACACACACGCACACACAGAAAAACACACAGACCTTTCCTTGGAGACGTTCTTGCTCTCCTTTTTCCACCTGGTCTTGAAGTCAGCACAGAACTCAAACCAGAGCAGGAAGAAGTGGGCGGTGGACACCTCGCTCTCTCCTGCCCTGGGCCTCACACCAAAGTACTGCACCACCGCCTCAAAGCTGCCACGCACCCAACCAAACCCCATTCATCACAGACAAAAAGAGAATATCATTACGTTATTATTTACATCATTATTATATCGAGCAAGTTACTTTAGAGATGGTGCTGTCATTTTTCATTAAAGGTTTAGGGGTGTCTCTCTCTTGTGAAAACCTGTTTCTCTGTCTATTATGAGCTGGCTTTGCTACAAGGGTAGCATAGATTAGAAAGACGTTTGGTGTCGACTAGGTTCAACGCTCACCAAATAATGGCTCACCAAATGATGAAAAAATGTTTAAAAAAAAGAGTCCCTTGCCTCCTTAGTTACTGTTTAAATAAGTACCAATTAGTGACAGCACATTAGTCGGTAGAAGCTGAAGCTTAGAATTATTGTACACACACACACACCAAACACACCCACACACCCACACCCACACCCACACACACACACACACACACACACACACACACACACACACACACACACACACACACACACACACACCGTTTTTGAGAAGTGATCAAGAGGTCTGATGCCTCTTCATGGCTTTTCCGGGCTGAAAGAGTAAAACAGACAATCGTGAAATGGATCCGTCACGGTCAGCATGCTTATTTAAACAGATTGACTATGCATATAAAAGGAAATCAGGGTCAACTATTATGAGATATGTATTTTACATGCCATTGATAAATTGACAAAAAAAATCTAAACGGCCCGTATTCCATTAATAACAAGAAAAGTTCCCAATGTTCAGTGGACTAAAGTGCCCTCTGAAATCATGACGACTTCACATACATTGCTCTTGCCTTGCCCAACTTCTTTTTTAGGACATGCTCGCATGAATTGATGTCTTAGGCTGGGGATCTTTCAGGGATCGCCAAACATCTTTGTGATCCCTATCTGCATGTCTAGCCTTCACCCTGACCTACCCTTCGGTGCCCCCCCCCACCTAGCTATCTTCCTTCTCAGACAGAGATATTTCCAGCGATGCAATGTACGGAGACTTTGTAGATATTCACCAGGGCAACAGGACGTAGGCTGTCCTCATTTGACACCATCGAAAAGTAAGGAATTGTTACGAGAGGTGGAGAGAGAGAGAGAGAGAGAGAGAGAGAGAGAGAGAGAGAGAGAGAGAGAGAGAGAGAGAGAGAGAGAGAGAGAGAGAGAGAGAGAGAGAGAGGGGGGGGGGGGGGGGGGTTGGGGGAAGATTTAAAAGGCCCCCTGGAATCTAGCCATCCTTGCTACCCAGCAAAGGCTGTCGTTACTGATTGAGTAGTATTCATTATTTAAGTCTGAAGAATAATTAACCATGTGTGCCGTTAGAATTTTTTTTTTGAAATATTTGACTCCAGAGAAGAAGATATCCGACCAATGACTGCTTCTATGTCTACTGAACAGACGCCAAACACAATTCTCCACAATCCTTGTGCATTCTCTGTAACCATCAGTGACAAAGATAGTCTGCTGTGTGGAATCAATACATTGGCTTTTCCACTCATCTAATCCGTGCATGATGTGCATGTTGAAAGTGTAGTTCTTTGACATGTGATACGCTCCGTTATGTTAACTGCCTGTGCTCACCCGTGAGGAGGAAGGCCTCCATCTTGTCCTTGAAGGGCTGGCGGTGCTCCTCAGCGGAGGTGGAGCTCACCGCGAGCACGTCTTTCTCACACACTGGGAGGATCGCACATAAAATGTAAGGATCATGATGAGTCATTATTATTACAACACTCTTAGGGTGGATGTGTTACAGTGTGACTAATTGTATGCCGCCACATTGTACACCTAAAGCTTTTGTGAACATGCATATGAGAGTTAGGGACAACACACAGTCCCTTTGCTGTGTTAGTGATGAGATTTCTTGAACTGAGGTTATTTTCCTCCTCTCTTTGGGAGTGCACATGCGTTTGGTTAGAACCTCAAAAGAATGGATTAAATGGGCTGCAAATATAATACTTATTTTGATGTGTGAAATGTCAAACATGATTAACTTTTATTATTAGATCAAGGATGGAGTTGGAAGTCAAGCTGTTCATTCAAGATGGGCAGGGGGCTTTAGGTGGGGGATCGATCTGGAGAACAGCGCGGCATCGTGGGTGAAATATATACAAAGATGTCTTTGACAGTGGATCTTATGTTCTGACCTACCGACGCTGCCCATCAAAACAATCTAAACCTATAATAATTAATAATTCATTATATTTATATAGCGCTAATGTTGATATCCATAAAATAGCATCACAGCATATGTGCAGCAAACAAGTAAATGTTTTATAAATATTGCTGAACATCCAGACGTGATGTAGACTAAGGGGAGTAGAGAGGGATTGCAAAGGTCATCATTGCTTACCGACTGTGCAACCCCCCCTGCCTTAGATACCAATATATTGTTAGGATTCATCCTGCTCTCTCTCTCTCTCTCTCTCTCTCTCTCTCTCTCTCTCTCTCTCTCTCTCTCTCTCTCTCTCTCTCTCTCTCTCTCTCTCTC
>NC_079432.1:14428416-14435916 GCF_026213295.1 Gadus chalcogrammus | reverse complement strand
GCTAGATAGAGGGAGAAGGAGAGAGAGAGAGAGGGATGGATGAAGGGAGAGTGAGGGAGAGGGATAGAGGGATAGATAGAAGGAGATGGATCGGGAGAGAATAGAGAGAGAGAGAGAGAGAGCAGTAGACAGAGAGAGAGAGAGAGAGAGAGAGAGAGAGAGAGAGAGAGAGAGATGGATAGAGAGTGGGATCGATAGAGGGAGAGGAAGAGAGCGAAAGAGAATGAGAGGCAGAGAGAGACAGAGAGCGGGACCTACTTTTTGTCCTGGATCTGGATCCGAGTCCAGTAGAGAGGCTTCATGGGGACGGTGGGCTCAATCGCCGGCTTCCTTGGGGGTCCATCAACTGCCCTCCCCAGCCCCAGAGGAGGCGGAGGAGGAGGAGGGGGGGGCAGTGGGAAGCCCGGAGCTGCCATAGGTGGTGGTGGAGGTGCGGGCAGAGGTGGAGGTGGGGGTGGAGGTGGAGGTGGTGGAGCAGTGGCATTGGACAGCGGCAGGGCTGGGGGGGTTGAGACGGGTACAGGCGGGGGTTCAGAAGGGAGGAGGGATATAGACGATGATGACGGTGACGGTGATGAGGCTGAGGACGATGATGGTGAGGGTAAAGTCACGTCAGGAGGGGCGTGGTCCTCCCTCTGTCCCACCAGGCTGAGGCTGATGGAGGCCAGGTCAAGCCTTTTAGGGGGCGCCATTTGCTGCTGGGGGCTCCCGCCGCCGCCGCCCTCCGGAGCTCGGAGGAAGGTCTCCCGGTCCGTCTGGACGCACACCGTGCGGAAGGCCTTGCGTGGGACATCGTCCTCCGTGGAGACGCAGGCGTCCCGGAGGTCCCCGCGCCGGGGGGCCTCAGCCAGGGTGCGCTGGGCGTGCAGCCGGGCCAGGGAGAGGTTCTCCTCGTGCTCCTCCCTCAGCCTGGACAGGGCGCGGCCGTGGTCCTCCTGCAATCATCTGCTGGAGTTAGACTGGGTGGCGGACCCCCATGTGATGGAGGACCGAGCCTGACCGTTCAATGTTGTTGATGAGCTGGTCAGTCACTTATATAGGATTACATGGGGTTATAAGAATGCACAGTTGTGTACAACAATGAATGCACCGACACACATACCTGCAACTTCTCTTCTTCCTCTTTGCATTCCCTCTTTAACTGGAGAAGGGCAGCCTGATGCTCTGAGGAGTGTGTGTGTGTGTGTGTGTGTGTGTGTGTGTGTGTGTGTGTGTGTGTGTGTGTGTGTGTGTGTGTGTGTGTGTGTGTGTGTGTGTGTGCGTGTGCGTGTGCGAGAAAGAGAAAGAGAAAAAGGTCATTGAAATGTTAAAAAGATGCCGCAATACTGTAGTGGATTTTTTTCTTCTGTGAAGGCCTCAGGTTACACTGACACAAATATAATTAGAATTCTTTATTGATTCCAATAAATAATATAAAATGCATCAAATGCCCATTTGCAAAGATTTTTTTGTATCGATACAGCAAAAAATAATAGAATACATAGCAGCATAAAATCTTAACGCAATTTCTGCAGTGACTGAATTTTGAAGTCACTGCAGCATATGCTGCCCCAAAGGACACTTTCAGCTTCTTGCTTCAAGCAAACACTCTGCCTGGATTACAACACCTATTCGTGTCTCTTGACACAGCTGATTGAGAAATACTTCAGTAGGCATGCATAGGGTGGAGCTTTATTTACATTGGCGTGCTAGATTGTGCAGCACATTGACCATAGGGTTCATTGGAACAGTAAACACTGCTGTCGTTCTGAATCCTGCAGTCTTAGACATACACCTGTCTCAAATGGCCCCTACACAGAAGAGCCACCGGAAGAAAGTTCACGGCAATGTACATTTTCTTCTTTCTATAACACTTCTGTAGAAGCTGAAGGAGTTTGTCTCATTGTAAACGTTGAAGTAATGCTCCGGCCTCACCTGCTTCCGTATACTTCAGCCCCACCTTCTCGTCCCTGGGGGGGGGCCAGATGGCCTGCAGCCGGCCGGGGGTCCGCTCCTCCCCGTCCCCCGGGGGATCAGCCTCTGCCTGGAAACAAGAGGAGAACAAAATAAAATAAACATAAAAATCAATAATTTGGTGAAACAACCAATGCTGTGTGTCAGAGGCTAATCACACTTTCTAAGCCAGCTCTACCTCTTTATAGCAGTAGTTAAAGCAGTAGTTATATGCCACTCATGTGCGTTTTATGTGTCAATAAAACACAATGCATACTTTGCCATCTGAAGGGCTTTCTTTCCCGGGTGTGTTGTTGGCGCTCCTTTCAATGAGACCCTTCAGCACCTCTTTGTCGCTTCTGATCCTCTTCCTCAGATCAAACCTCTCTGAAGGGTCTCTCCTCAGAGGCCTTGGGGTGAAGAAAGCCTTGAAGGCGTCAAACGCGGCCTCTGCTCCAGAGACGGGGGACTTGGGACTGTCCTGTAGCCCTGTGGGTTCTTCGGACTGGTCTGTGATGCGGTTGATGTCGTCCTCTCCAATGCTTTCCATCTCGTCGGTCTCCTTCTCCTCCTCTATGACTGGTTTGTAATCTCTGGTAAAGAGCTCTGATTCATCGGCCCTATCGTAAGTTCCTTCCTCTTTCTTATCTGCTCCGTTCTCCCGCCGGTTCAACAACTGGGAGAGATGGTCCAGAATGCTTTCCCTCCTCTGTACCTTGGCGTCCTCTGGGTTGTTTTCCACCTCGGGGTCGAGCTCCTTCTTTGATCCCTGGAGAAGGGACTTGATCTGGGCCACGGTGTCGTTCTCGGGCCCCATCACCCCCTTCCTAAACACTCTGAGGCCACTGAAGAGGGCTGGTAGCTGGAGGGGCTTGTCTGTAGGGGAGCTGGGGGAGAAGGTTGTCCTGGTCATGGTGCTGGTCACTGGCAGAGGGCTGCTCGGTGGGAAAGCAGGCAACGACATGACGCCACTCGCCTCCGTGGTCTCTTGGCTGACAGAATCACACAGGTCCGCGTTGAACCCTGTTGCAGCGTCATTGTTGTGTGGAAGGATATCTTCCTCCCCACCTCCTTCTTCTATGTCTGTTACGATTTGATGATCATCTTCATGCGTAGTTTTGGGACGGCGGTCACTTTTTTCGAGGTCTGATGATATGTCCGCTGGTGTTACAGTTTCCTCGTAAATCGATTCCATCCCGGTTAGATTTGGATCTGTGTCTTCCCAGTGATCAGAGGGTCCATAAGGGGACAGCCAACCACCACTCAATGCTCGGTAAAGTTGAAGTTCAAAGGCCGACTGCTCAGTGCTCGGGTCTAATGGCATCAAAACGCCAGACATCGATTCGTACAGACTTTTACAAATGTCCTTCTCTTCATTGCTCAGAAGGTCTCCGCCCTTTGGCTCTCCTCGTTTGTCTTCCTCAGCGTCGTCCTCACTTATAGTGGATTGAAGGTGTGTATTTGCCAAGCCATTCAGAAGGTGTGGACAACGTGGTTGAGTGCATCCGTCTGTGACACATTCGACCACAGAGTCTGCTGCCAGCGGACACTCCTCAGGTGTGTCTTCATAGGGAATAATCATGAGGCCACTTAATCCATCATAAGAGAGGTCCCCTCGATCAACCCAGTTCTGTTCAGGCCGATTTGTTGTGTCAGCAGTCTCTTTATCTACGTCTATGTCTGAAGCGGTTCTGCTGTGTCTGTTCAATGCTTCAGTTTGTTCACTCTCTCCTCCCTTAACAAACTCCTCTGATAGATTCAACTGATAACTGTTGTCCTCTGGTTGGACTGAACCAACTCCTGCTTCATTCATTGTTTCCTGGCCATGGTTTTCATTCAAAGCATTGTACATAATTATGTTACCATCAACGGGCAAGACGAGATGATTCTGGGGTTCTTCATTGTGTTTTAGAGCATCTGCATACGTATGATCGCTGGTGAGGAATACATGGCTATTGACCTCGGTGTCTCTGTCGGCCGTGCCATCACCTCCACTGTTTTGTTCTCCTGTGAGTGTCCGGAAGAATGTCAGGATGGCATTGTCCAGTTGTTCGGAGTCAGAGCTCCCAGAAATAGCAAACATTGTGCTGAGTTTGTCCAGAATAGAGTTAGTCTGAAGTTGGGAGAACACCTATCCCAAAACTTTCTGCTTGTGAGCATTATTATCCATGTTTTATTCCACCTTTCTTATCTTCGGCAGGATATTTTTTTAAATGCAATGCAGTCCTCAACCAAAAATCGATGTCAAATACATTCAGCGATCATGCAAAATGATCTAATGCATTCAGCGATCATGCAAAAGTATCATGTGGTATCAAAGATGTCATTCTCAAAAGCCTTGAAATAGTCAAAGTATCACCTTGGAATATCCAACCTGCTTTTGCTCCATTTTGTATCATATAAAGTCCAGTTTAGCCATAAATACAACAACAATAAGCTCAACTGAAGGATAACTGTTTAATTTGTTTGTCTGCTAACAGGATGCAACCTTCTTTAAGCTAAAAATCAACAAGGAACCAGCTTTTTCTGAATGCATACAAAACCCAATGATAGAGGAGAACTCGGGCGAGTAATAGAAAAGTAAGTGACTCCAAGCCCAGGAGTGAGTCAGAGCCTCTGCTCAACCCTCCACCAGGGTTATAATGACTTCCAAGTCCATGTTTACATCCTCCTCCACCTCTTCCCTATACAAAAACACTGCTGTGTGTGTAGTCCACAAGCTCCTGTATTTGTAGCAGCGACTCAAATGTGCATTGATAGATCCTTCGGTTTTTGTCTTCCCGGTTTAAAATGTCCACCGCTTTCCCTCTTCTTCCAGTGCTCTTAAAGCGACTGCCAGCGTTTTAAGACCACAGCTTCTGCTGCCTCACTAAGCCACAGAAGGCATGGAGCAAGGGCCACCCCACCCACAGTAAGACGAGGGTAAATAAGAAGTAGGACGGCTGTGCCGAGATTCTATACCTCCTAAAGCTCGGGTGAAAAACAGGTCTGCATGCGCTACTTCTTTTACAAGGCCACTGAGGCCAACAACAGCAGCTAATCTGTGCTACTTAGTGTGTTGAACTCCACCTACATACTTTTTTCCAGCTTAAATCTGCTCAAATGCCATTCACACACAACAACAAAGGGACAAGTAGGTAACAGACCAAGGATGCAAACGGCTTCAGTTTTTGGTCAGACATGTGTGAGTATATGGTACCTCCTTACTCATAAGAACATTTAAAACCATCACTGGATAACAAACATATATCAATCATAACAGGATGGTTCTAAATAAAGCCTGATAAATCTTTACATGATTAAAAAAGATAGAAATCCAGATAGCTAGAATGATAAACTGAAGTCTGTACGAGGATGGCTAATTGGCTGTGGCGATGGTTGTAAAACAAGTGTACCCTTGCTTGTCTTCACGTTCAGATGGATAGATTGAGTATCCACACAAATTAAATCCTTATTTACCTTGCTACATGTAGCATGTTTGCGAAACACATATTTAATTATGCCCGAACATTTCAATTCATAATTTGTTTAGCATTCTTGTTTCCCTTGGACTTGAACAAGAGTGGACCATTGTAGCCTTAATGCAAAGCAATGTTTATGTAACACAATTAAATCCAAGATAATCCCATGAAAAGGAATGAGCTGTGTGCACACAACACTACTATAATACTCAGCAGGTCGGAGTTTAACTAGCTTGTGTGATCACAACATGAGCGTCAAGTATGAAAGTTTATGGTCTTTGTTTGATCATTGAAGATAATAGGCAAGACTGTACTGTATTGATCTAAGCAACTCCATCTTATTATAACTATACTGAATACAATGTATTATGGATCCTGTCCTCTGGTTGCTGAACAAAGTCAGAAACAATTTGAAATCTTTGATTTACATCATATTATAGTTACTAAATGTTAGGCCTAGGCATAGCCAACCAAACTAAAGAAAGGAGATATGAACATTTCCTTTTCGCTCGGAAAAAAATGAACATGCCTGGTATACTTTGAAATCAAATGTACAATTCACTAAGTTCAGGTGTATTTGTGTGTGTGTGTGTTGAACAGTGGTAGAATGACACATTCATTGATGTATAGACGCAGAGCCCCTTACCCTAAGTAAAAAATAAAGTACTCTGAAATTGCATTATCCCGTATTCATATCCAGGTTTTTATGCATAGATAATAAATGCTACTATAAATGCACTGTCTACTCCCTGTTTGTCAGTCTTTTGAACAATGAAGAGGATCCAGGATGCTGCCTCCTCGTTCATTGGCACTCAACGGCATCGCAAACAGCATGGCTCTCGTTATCATGATGGACTGGCTTCGTGCCAGGGCAACACGAGTCTTAGATCTATGTCCCTCCACGATCCCAATACATTGTGTGATGCCTATGATCTGATCAAAACACAGCAGGATGCCAATGACACCATGACCACATAATAGATCCAATATGTTGTCCTCAAAGTAAACATGGTGGCCTGAATGTGTCATGTGTGTTTCAGATGGGTTTAGTGAGTGGTAACGACCTCAGACAAACCCAGGCCTAATGACATAGACCAACTATGTGTTTCAGTACACGCACAAACAATAAAAACACATACACTACTGGTAAACCACGGCAGCAGCTTATTAAGGCTAGCAAATTCCCACACAATGCAGCAACTGTCACCAACTGAGTTGCACTAAACCCCTTTCTGTACTTAAGTAATAATTGTTCTAAAAAAGGAACAATGCATTGCATAGTATCAAATCAAATCGTCTGAGCATTCTGCAACCTAAGAGAGCTTGTACACATAGTGTAACATCGCAATAATAATTTTTGGAAGCATAGCAGCACTGTAATGTTGGCTGTTTAACGTTAGCAGTCTCTTTGTTTTTTTTGGTCATTGACTGGTCCTTATTAATTGAGAAATTAGTTATCATTAACAGAGGAAATTGTTGTGGCTGAATCTGCCCCAGCGTTTCTCATGCAAGAAGTGCCAAGGTGGGTTATGGTATATTTATGTTGATTTAGGAATTTACAGTAGGTCTACTAACTCTCTGGAGCCCTTTCAATATGGCGTTTTGCCAATGAACTATCTCATGAGGCATTGCTGTACAGGGTTAGGGTCAATCATAACACTCATTGAATTGCAGTCAATGAGTGTTATGATTGACATTTAGCTTGATTCATTTTCTTAACTAATTATTGTTCCAACATATTGTTGTATGTTTTGTATCCATGCATCACAAAAAACAGTTATTGTGAAATCCAATGTTTTTTGTATTTATTTTACATTTAGATTTACATTTGAATGGACAGAAATAATACTATCCTTATTTCAAGCTGCCCTCGCGGGTTCCAGTGAGTCACTCCTCACACGCTACTCACTGGAGGACTCTGCGGGGGGGAGGGAGTCGGCGTGTCGCCATGGACCTCGTCAGCCCCACAGGTGCCCTGTGAGGGCCGCTGGGGTCTGGAGGACAGAAGGGACTCCCCCACCTCCCTCGGCCAGACCCCCTGCTGTCTCCGCAGGGCCTCGTCTGGGCCCAAGGGGGAACAATGGAAACCATCATCTGAAATAGCTAT
>NC_079432.1:14330916-14425916 GCF_026213295.1 Gadus chalcogrammus | reverse complement strand
AATCACAAAGAAAACAAGACCTGACAGCAATGAGCATGGCTAGACATCTGAGAGGCTTTCAGAGCAGAAACATCAAGATCCAATCTCGCGTAAGAAATACAATTTTTCAAGGAAAAGCAAGCACATTTATATGCATGGCTGGATTAAATGCAGGAATGCTTGTTTGCTAACGCAAGAACTGAGCTCAAAACCATAAACATGGATTGTTGAATAATTTTTGGAAAAATGAAATGCCGAAATTAGCAATAGAAGTGTCTACAACAATGGTGTATTTTTAAATGTAGTGATTAAAATGTGGTTACTAGTATTAGTAAAGATTAAGATAGTGACAAAAACCTACATCCCTATAATATTTAACTCCATACCATTTTATTTCGATTTTAATTTTATTCTTATTTATTTTATTCTTATTTAGTAAAGTGAAAAATGGTAACCAGAAAAGCAATTGTACTGATGTTTTTTACCTGCGGTGTATCCAAAAGGAAGGCTTGCTCCGTCTTGGCCGAGGTGTGCAACAATGATCGGATTCAGGTTGTGCTCAATTTGCTTCCTCCCAGGGTACGTTTTTGTATTGGAATTCCCCTGAACATCCTTGATTCGGTCCGTGACTGTGCTGTCGCTCTCTGAACTCTCATTCATCAGAGGTCTGACATCGTCTGACACTGGGCTTGTTCCCTCTTGCTGAACTCGGAGACGGAGAGCAATGGCCGGGCCCAGGGGTGCATAGACAGGAGGAGAACAGAATAGGAAGTATATCTTCAAGGTTTCTAGACAAACTCTTGGGCGATGCAGCCAGGATTTCAGTGAGAGTCGTTTGATTCCAGGGAATGTTCTTTGGCCACACTGATGATGAGTTTTTGTCACAGGATCGCTTGTTGGCTGATGGGTAGAGTTCACTCTTCTCACTGATAACGCCATCCAGTGCAGAGAGCATGTCAACAGGTGGGTGTTCATGGCTGTGGTTCCTCTGTAAACCTACCTGGGGCTGCCGCAAGCTGCCATCACTTAGCTCCTGCTGGTGTCCATAGCAGGTTCTTCTCTGGTTTGGGGCTGTTGATGGGGCCTCAAAGCGAATAACGGATTCATCCAGAGTAGGGGACAGAGCCAGCCTCTTTCTGGCCCCACCGCGCTCCACTCCGATCCAGTCGACGCTGGCGGGACTCACCCTGCCAATCACCACCTCCATCTCCAGCTCCTCGTCTTCTCTCACCGCCGCTGCTGCAGAATATTGGACCCCAACCGGAGAGCGCAGGACCGAGTGGTCCCCCTGGGCACCTATTGGTCCACAGGTGAGCTCACCGCACGTGGACGTCTCATTGTCGTAATCTGAGAGGTCCGAGTCCATCGGGTCATCAAGTTTTCCTTTCAAAGCAGAAGCCTTTCTGGGGGGGCCCTGTGTGTGGAGAAGTTCCTCAGAAGCTTGAGTGACCCCTGTGGAGGTCGAGAGGCGGGTGGTGAGTGACTCGAGCTGTGCCGCCGGGCTGTTTTCCTCCTGAAACCCTTTCTCCTCCTCCAACACGGAGGGGACCCTCTGCTCTGTCTCCCCCGGGGCACTTCTTCCTTCTTAATCTGGGAGTAGGAGAGGCAACCGGTGGCCCGTTTGAGTCCTCCATCCCAGACTGCTTGGCCCCTGGCTTTCAGTGGCGGTGGGGCGTACTGGACCCCAACGCCTCCCATCATTCTCCCCTTCTTATATCTGGGGGTCCAGATTTTCTGAGAGCTCTGCGAGACTCACCGGTCCCGCGGGTAACTCTCATGTTGCCGTTTGAGGAGGGTTCCCTGACAGTCGCCCATGGATCGATCAGTGAACGCATACTGGTACGGTCAACCAGCACGGCTCAGTTGCAGTGTTCATGTTTTTCCCCTCACACCTCAAGGCTCCTTTTAACATTTCAGAGCCCCTCCCCACCACTGCACTGTGTGAGGTTTGTTCTTCCCTCTTTTAGATAACCGTTGAAAGCATAACATTGAAAGTGGTGAGGGGTCTCAGAAAAGGGGAGGCACTGAGGATGAAAGAGATGTGCACAGAGCCCACAGAGCTACCTGTAGCGCATGGTGGGAATGTCTTTCCCCCCGGTGAAATGCATAAAAGGAAGAAAATAAACCTGTGTTCTTCCAAACTTCTTCAGTTATTGTGTTTTCTCTTGGGTTGTTTATTATGCGGTTTGTGTGTCATAAAAATGAGTCGCCTTAGTAAAGCACGTCAACACACTACACACGTAAGCGCGTAAAAAATGCAAAATGCACAGTTAGATAACCCCTTTCATAATATCTACACAATATATATATATTTTTTCTTTTCAATATAGCTGAAAACCTTTTCTTATTGGATATGTACATTTGAAATACATTATCTGTGTCATATATTCTTGAACATCCACATATATTTTCAATAACTCAATTAATCCAGGGACTGAATTAAACTATGAAATTCAGGGGGGTCTCTAAGCATACTTTCTTTGTTCACATAGACCATAGACTACATAGATGACGTGCCATACACGTTAAAGAAAAACAAGCCGCAACATTTTTGCAGGAATTCTATATTCAGAATGAGATAATCCTAAACACCATTATTCACCAACCAGCACAGCCTATCTATGTATATTACTTTCTACATTTACTTACAACCAATACCACAACCAATAGTAGGCTATTCTTGAGTCATTTAACAATATATTGCCAGTGTATTGCCACCAAGAATTGTAATCAAGAAATACAACTCAAATGGCATGCAGCCGCGTAGGGTTGGGTTTGAGTGACAAATGACAATTGCAGAAGGCTTCATCCTGGGCAACTTTGTACAATCCACTATAAGGGTGCATAATACACATACTGTATATACTATATTGTGACCCAACGACATGCATATTTTAACCCTCATAGGGTGTTCGTGTTTTTGTTACACAGGAGGTGCTGCTGGGTCTGGTGGACCCATTGCCTTTTAATTCAACATACTCAAGCTTTTTTTTTTAAATACTCACCAGATGGTTACTTCATCCCAATCGCAAGTAATATAAACAAAGCATATGTTAAATTTGTTCACTTTACCTTTGTTAAATCACATTTATGAATAGAGGTGCCACTCGTTTTTGTTTCTTTTTGTATTAAAATGCAACAAAATAAGGAAATGCCTCATAAAACAGGCATGACTGGGAAATAATCAACATCATTAGAAATTGAAACATACTCAATAACATCTGTCTGAACAACACAAACAAAGCCTTTGAACACGGCCATTATACGTATATCAGACTATACCACACATGAGGGGCAGAGTCTCACTGTGTGTGTATTGCATATGTGTTTTTTGCACTGGTTGCATGTATATTGTGTTTTTCTGTCCATCATGGGTCCACACACTTCACAGCGTTTCTTTTTGGCTGACGGGCTGGTCCTACATCTGGCTGCTTGCGGGTTGGTCCTGGGGCTGGCTGCTTGCGGGTTGTTCCTGGGGCTGGCTGCTTGCGGGTTGTTCCTCGGGCTGGCTGCTTGCGGGTTGTTCCTGGAGCTGGCTGCTTGTGGGGTGGTCCTGGTCCTGGCTGCTTGCGGGTTGGTCTTGGGGCTGGCTGCTTGCGGGTTGTTCCTGGGGCTGGCTGCTTGCGGGTTGGTCCTGGGGCTGGCTGCTCGCGGGTTGGTCCTGGGGTTGGCTGCTTGCGGGTTGTTCCTGGAGCTGGCTGCTTGTGGGGTGGTCCTGGTCCTGGCTGCTTGCGGGTTGGTCTTGGGGCTGGCTGCTTGCGGGTTGTTCCTGGGGCTGGCTGCTTGCGGGTTGGTCCTGGGGCTGGCTGCTCGCGGGTTGGTCCTGGGGTTGGCTGCTCGCAGGCTTGTCCTGGCTGCTGAAGGGCTAGTCCTGAGGCTCTTTTACGTTTCGGAGCTGGCTGATGCTCATCCTCCTCTTCAAACTCGGTGTCAGACTCTGAAATGTTATCCTCACTTTCCGAAACTATTTCCTCTGCATCACCATCAAAACCCTCTGTCTCTTCAAATATCAACTGTAAGGCAGTCTGAACAGAGAATCGCTTTGCCATCTTGATCAGTTGTGGTATGGAACCACGCTGACAGAGCTTTTTTATAGTGTCAGGTCCCCAAGCTTGATGGTGTTGGGTGCTCCAATTTTGCAACCTTGTGCGGGAACAGTGGGTGCACACTGTGGGTGCTCACACCAAGGGCCCCATTCACCTGCTTTACTCTTTCCCCCTCTCTCTTTCCCCCCCCTCTCACATACACACACACACACACACACACACACACACACACACACACACACACACACACACACACACACACACACACACACACACACACACACACACACACACACACACAGAGAGGAAGAAGGGAAAATTAGGGTGCACAGAAGCTATGATTTCCACACTTAAACTAGCTCCGGGTCCACTGGACCCGAACACCCTGTGTGTAATATAAATGTGATGGGGGGGTATACAGGGGGGGGGGGTCATTGAAAATGTTTTCTGATTCATGTTCCTCACAGAAAATGAGCCAAAGCCAATGAATCTTAGTTAAAAAATAAAAAAAAACTGAAAAACTGAAAACGGGTCCCACAGACCCGAACACCTTATAAGGGTTAAAATATCTAATATATATTTGACATCCCATTTGAAAAGCTTAATTTAACAAAGTCTTCCTGGTGAATCTCTAGGGGGGCCCTCACCCCGTTTGGGGAGGGGGGGTTGGCCCCCTATAATTAGATTATCCAGGAAATGCCGCTTCACTGAAAGTATTAAGTACACGAGCGTACCTTCTCATGTCCACTGGAGGTCAGTATAGTCAGCTATATACCAGGTTCCAGGTCCCACCTGTTCACCGATAAAGTCTTGGCCGTTATATTGAGCGTGGTAACTGCTGATGGACTGGACCGTTGATTTATGGATGAAGAAAGTGATATAAAATAATACCCTAATTATTGGACATCAGTTGTACAGCCGAATTTCCCTCTCTTTATTTAAATCAATGTCTTCTAGCGGACTGTTTTTTTGTTTCACACAATACTTATTCGTCGAAACTACCATAGCGACTGTGGAAACCTATTCAGAAAAACTGATAAATTGATAAAACAATTAAATCCGATTTCCCAACAATCGCATTTCTCCGCGCGAGCGTAATAAACGTGTTTGCGCTCGCGCGTGGGTGGCACGAAACAGAGAAAGGAAAGCACGGAAAGCAAGCGCGAGGGTGGCTTTCTCTCATACTTTATATTCAGCGCAGGGGCTGTATTCAAATTGTATCACCATATGAGTCATTCCCATCCCAACCCACCAAACTTGTTGAATCCCAATTTACAAAAACACCCCCAAATGGATAACACCAGGCGGTGTGTGTTGTGTTCCATCCCTAATCTGTGAGCATCCTTCAACCAGGCAGCCCGCATCCACACCCGCACGTCCTCCTCTTTATTCTTCACGCTTGTTCTTGAGGGCTGCCGAGTCCCTCCGCACTGCTACTGCGTTGGGGGTGCGTGCAGCGGGGAGGGTGTTGGCGCGAGCAAGCATCAGCGACTCAACGCGAGCGGTGGGCTTGACCGGTCTGCCCTACATGGCGGTGGATGAGCTCTATGCTAATATCAGCTTGTCAGGCACAGCGTCGCGTTTCTGCTACACAGTCAGTGGCTTTCAGAGTCTGAGCAGGCTCTATCCACAGCCATGGCTGAGGGCGGAGAAGGGGAAGATGAGATTCAGTTCTTGAGAACTGTAAGTACAAGTCATTTTTGTAAAGCCGCGGTTTGTAATTCGTTCAGAGTTTCACGGGGGTTAATTGCTGTCAATTGCCACACTCGTTGTAGGCTGCAATGCATCACCAGTTGCCTTTCCCCACACTCAAACAAGTGACTAAAAACCACCAAAAATAGTTACATTATTACAAATAAATGGTCGGTGATAGCGAGAGTATCGGTGTACTGTTTGATGAATCAATGCAATGTAACTTAACTTGTGGTAGTTTTGCAAGGGGAGACATGGCGTGGGGGTGATATGTCTGTCCAACAACATCATGTGGAATTCACTGGGTGTTTCATGTACAGGTGCATCGGTAAATTCCTTAAAATCTGCTCGGTGTGGTTCGTGCTATACTCTGCTTGGGATGAGATACTGCATCTTATCATGCAATTGAGCGGCATGACAATATATAACGCTTCTCCTGGATAATATTCGTATGCGCTAACGGCATAGCTATTTTTACTTCAATGAATTTGCAACGGGACAGGTTTGAATAAGTTCAGTTACCTCGGACGCTGCCCTCAGCAAATGACTATTTTAGTTGTTCTACGCTGAGGACTGGTTGCTAGTGGGTATGCAGAACACTGTATGCTTGTTATATATGATAGATTGTATGTTGGTGTGTTGGGAAATTTGTGGTCACAACAGTCTAGGCATATACACTGTATGTAGGCCTAATGAACAGTTTATATTTAGGGGAAAACAACTGTTTTATATTTGTTTATTAGTTAAAACGTATTTAAGAAATCTTGAAATGTTTAAATTCCGAAGATATCGTGGAATATTGCAGAGGCAAGCAGTTCTTTATCGGTCATTTGTATATGGAGGGCTTAGTTTTTGTGCCACTCAACAAACAAATACTGTCTACTGTAGCCTAGTGTGTCTGCGTTGGCTTGAACCTGGAACTACAGCAGTACTTTTAAACCGTATTCTATTAAGATAAATGTTTCAGCTCATGTCCCCACGACTTAAGCATTCAGAGGTGGACGCTGTGTGTCCGTCCTTTGGGTCTCTCTGGGACCAGGGCTCCAGAAGTGACGGGAGGGGCCCCTGTCTTTAAGGGCTCCCCCCGTGTTCAGCATGCCTATAATATGCTGACCCAGAAACACCGCTCAGATTCCACTCTCACCACGGCCTGTTGATGATCTGATGACAACAGCGATTTGAGACGCGGGCTTTCCCCTACAGAATACACAGCAATGTTATTTAAATGTGGCGTTGAGAGAAGCATGCCATCACTGCGGGCCACAGGTTGAAAGGGCTGGAAATAAAATGCAAAGCATGTTGTACCATGATGTCAGTTATAGCATGCAAAAGACGTCTAACGCTGTTAATTGTCATATCTCTGTAGTCATTTGTATTGATCAATTGTATTTTTATGAGTGATTTTATTCATTTGTTCTGAACGGTTTGTTGGAGGTAGAGGGAGGATAGTATTTGGTGGCAAGGTGTCAATGCTTATTGCATTGGAGAATGCCTGCATTGGAGCAAAGCTGTTTGACGGCACCGATGGCATCTCTCTGTTCACAAACCAGGTGAAATGAAGGGATTTGAAACCGACAATCAAGGGAAATTCCCAATGGGCTATAATCTGCCAAAAATGTAACATGAGCCTGAGAAGGTCTAGTAATTGATGTCATTACACCATCCTTAATGGCGGTGAAGGCGTTCTGATTACATTTCAGCCTCGTATGTGACGCATGGCTATTGTCAATGGCAAGAAAAATTGCAATAAAAAGCGACATTGAGGAATGATGTATGACGCCTCTATTGCTGGGTGACAACAGCTTCCCTAGAAATAATTTGCCCGACGCTAACACACACACACACACACACACACACACACACACACACACACACAATTGGAGCCTATGGATGCCACGCTGTATGATCGAAGTAACTGATGACTGGTCAAGTTGTCTGGTTCTGTGTCTCTGAGAAAGCCTTGGTGTTTCATGTTATCACTTTGGTTAGTTTACTTCTAACGATTTCACCAGAATGATCACGATCTTTGGCTCTGTGACTATAGTGAGCACACTTAGGTGTACAATAGTGTATATACTTCAAGCAATTCTCCTCAGTGTTTCACTTCCTGCCTTGCTGTTGGTATAGCAGAAGGAGTGAAGAAATACGGAAAAGTGATTCTACTCTCCGGATAGTGGGTATTCTGTTGAGCCAGACCTCTAGCAACATGCTACTTATTAGATCTTAGACCACCTGAAGGGCTGGTCCTGCAGGGGATCCAGGCGCCTCCACCGGTGTCCCGGGCTTATTTGGACTTCATGTTGTTCTAGAAGCCTGCCCGCTGCATACCAAGGCGCGGGCTTGAGGCCCGGTTAAATTTAGCTCTTTAAAAGCTGATGCTTCCACAGCGCATACGTCTCTACCACCACAGCCCACCCCCTGCACCCCCCCCCCCCCTCCCCATGTCGTGCGACCGCACCAGGGTCACTGTCTCAACCGGGCCACCACAGGCCCGGCACCGCTCGGGTGGCATTTTTATTAGGGATTAAGGGTATAAACCCAGAAGTGTAGAGCTCTGTCTTTGAGTAGCTCAATAAACGTTGCCGTTAGTGGCCAGTCAAATGTATGATGCAGCCACATGTAATTGTTAGCGAACAGTAAAGCTGTGAAGAAGTAAAGCTGTTCTGCTAGCACATGGATTGCATAATGGCTTACCTCTCTCAGATGTCAGAGGGGGTTAGGAAACCTACACAATCAAATAATCATGCACCTGTCTTGATTGATCCAGCTTTTTGCATGAGGTTAAATTGTTGGAAGCACGATGCAAGAGTTACTGTAAGAAGAATAACACATCAATATTTGCAGGTGCATTGACCAGATGCAGATAATAATGATGCACCTATTGTTAGAGGGTTAGGGTTAGCAAAGTTGTTAGCAGCTTAGTTGTTGGCAGCTAACAACTTTCAAAGGCGATTAACAAACATATTTAGTAGTGAGAGGAACAGTCAAACAACATTGTTTTTTGCTGAGTTCCCAATGTTGTGACTGGTTGCCCAAATAGCAGAGGCAGTATAGTGATAACATCCAGGGCTACTTTTGAAATATATGTTGATGACTTTTGCAGAGTTCAGAGGACCCTAATCGAACATGACAGATTCTCTACACATCTGTATTGTGCTCTACAGCCTCAGGTGAACCTCTCCATCCTCTTGATCTAAATGAAATGGGAAAGATTTCCTCATATCGATTGGGCTGGATGTCTTCTCTGGCCCCACTGCCCTCCCCGGGCCTCAGCCCTGAAGGATGCTATCTTTCATTTGATTTATTTGTGGATGTGCCTTCAGCATTAGTTGCAATATGCTGAACCACTGCGTTAGGCACAGAGATTCAACCCTTCAAATACACATGATATACAGCCTTTTTCACACACATTCTACTTTTTTTGGGGGGATTTCATGATCAAATGGTAGTTGGTTTATTGTTGTCCATAAGCCAAACAAGTGTGTGTTGCAAAAATGTAAATCTTACAAGGTTGTGGGAAAACCACTACATGGAGTTGAAGCACAATGGTTTTAAATGTAGCAACAGGAAATGTAATAACGCATTATGCCACCTGGTTCAAAAGCAGAAATGACAAGTTTATGATGATGATGATACAACATCAGATTAGTTTATTGCCTGTGCGACACAAACGTGATGCACAATGTTTTGCAAAAGAGACAATACTGCACATTCATATGGTGAGGAGTGTTGATGTGTGCCACCCCTTGTCTTATTCTGCTCTACCGGAGTATAGACAACCCTTCTCATTTAATTTGCAATTGATAAATTCTGGCAAGAGACATTTGAGCGACGTGTGTTCAATCCAATCCTGTGCTCACCCTAAAACCCATCACAGTCAGTGGGCTGTACTCTTTTGTCATCCTTCTTTTTACATTTTAATGGAAAGTAAAACAAATGAAGCATTTCTGCCACCTTGCTTAGAGAGAGCATGCTTTAATCCTCTTGGGTGGAATAGTATTTGAGTCCCACTGGGAGCTGTTACGCCAGGTGCCTCTTATCTTAAGTAATGCCTTCCTATTAATCACCAAAGGGCTGACACAGACACGGGCAGTTTGAGGTAATCCATTCTCATTGGAGGACCCTGCAGGAACAATCTGTTCACGACTGTAAAGGATTGTTTGCTTGTTTTGGGGGACAGGTCAGTGAGTCGTTTTCCATGAATGCAACATAAAAGATAAATTGAAGAGCGATTGGGTCTGGGATTATTTCTGACAAGGTAAAATGGCCGCGATGTCACTTTATTTGCAGCAAATGTCCTGTAAAGTGTTGTAAATGTGTTTTTGTTTTGTTGCCATAGCCATCCCCGAGCCTCCCAAGTACATCCCAGATACACCGTTTTCTGTTTGCTCCGCGCCTCCAGCCGTGACAGGCTCTGGATGGAAGGGGTATGGAGACAAATCCTCTCTCGCCCGCCCTCCACACCCACAGGGAGAGGTGCCTTTGAGGTGGTCTTACCATGAATCTGCAATGATACTGAACCCCCCTTAGGCTGTAGGTACGATTTGGGAGTTGTAAAATAGGAGAGCAGAAGAGAGCTAGGTCCCCTCACTCCCTCCTCCCTCCCTCTCCTTCCCTCTCTCCTCTCTCCCTCCCTCTCTCCTCCCTCACTCCCTCTCTCCTCCCTCTCTCCCACCCTCTCCCCTCTCTCCCTCCCTCTCTCCCCTCTCTCCTCCCGCCCTCTCCCCTCTCTCCCTCTCTCCTCACCCCCTCTCCCTCCCTCTCCCCTCTCTCCCTCTCTCCTCCCGCCCTCTCTCCTCCCTCACTCCCTCTCTCCTCCCTCACTCCCTCTCTCCTCCCTCACTCCCTCTCTCCTCCCTCACTCCCTCTCTACTCCCTCTCTCCCCCCTCTCTCCCTCCCTCCCTCTCTCCTCCCACCCTCTCCCCTCGCTCCCTCCCTCTCTCCCCCCTCTCTCCCTCCCTCCCTCGCTCCTCCCACCCTCTCCCCTCTCTCCCTCTCTCCTCCCGCCCTCTCTCCTCCCTCCCTCCCTTCGTCTCTCTGCCATTGAGAAGTGTTGCACTCACCCTCCTGTTGGAGCTAGTGATGGACCGGCAAGATCGATTGCCACAGCCAATGTGGGAGGAGATGCTCTGATTGGTCAGAATCTTGCAGGAGCGGACTTATATCTAAATAGTCTCATACAGAGGCAGGTGCAGTCAACCGAAATAGATATCCCCCCGCAATATTTCACTCACTAACAGCTGATGGATGGCCATAGCTTTTCTAACAAATCACGGTCTTAAATCTTTCCTACAGCACTTTTCTAAACTTTCTCTCTACCACGTCGCTTCTCAGCTCGCTGCTATTCCTCTGCCGGGGGGGGGAGTTAGGGATGGGGGTCGGCATAGCTCAGGAGAGTTAGAGCAGTTGTCTTGTAACCGAAAGGTTGGTAGTTCGATCCCCAGCTCCTCCTAGCTTGTGTTGAGTCTTGATGTGTCCCTGAGCAAGACACTTAACCCCAACTGCTCCTGACGAGCTGGCTGTCGCCTTGCATGGTTGACTCTGCCGTCGGTGTGTCAATGTGTGCATTAAACGATGTAAGTCGCTTTGGATAAAAGCGTCTGCTAAATGCCGCAATTGTAATCTGATGGATGGTGCTGGTTGGGGTAGTGGGATGGGTTGTGTGTGTGTGTGTGTGTGTGTGTGTGTGTGTGTGTGTGTGTGGACTGGGAGTGTGTGTGTTGGTTGGGTGATGGAATTGGATAGTGTTATGAAAGCACCGCTTCAGTCGCTCTGCTACCATAGTCTTCACTTCCACTTCTTAATACTGTCTGCCTGCCAATATCCTTCCAACCAACACGAATGCCCAACTGCACCGCATCACGCTGCCACTGTAACCCTGGGGGAGAGTACGCATTGATGTGCATCCCAGAGACCTTGTTTGAGTGCCACCACCAGTCACCACCCACAGACTCTCACGTGCCATGGCCACCTGAAGTTCAAGGATTGATCCGAGTTTCACTCAGCAGGCTAAGGTCAAGCAATCCAATTTCTTACAGCGACTTGAACCACTGCAGAATATATGTGTGTGTGTGTGCGTGTGGCATTCATTTCACTTACATCCTACATTTAAACACTGGTGTGGGAACCTTTTGTTCATGGTAACCTAAGATGATTTTCATTGTGTTTACAGAAACGCTTTATATCTGATGACTTCACATGCACATTGGCAATTTGGAGAAACAAATGTACACAAGCAGTCTGAAACCCATCCAATCATGCATGCAAAGGCATGCATGCAGATGATGATGTAGGAAGTATTGGCACAATGTTAAATGTCTTGTTATGGATCCCAGTCACAACATCGAGGGATTTCTATCTTGACAACTGTTTTGAGGAAATGGCAAGTGCCATGTGCTGGGACTTTAAATATCATTTTAGATGAGTTTTATATTTACTGCAAAAAACAAAACACAGACCACAGAATTGATTAAGTCATATTATTATGAATATATAATATTGCTTTATTTCACATACATAAAGGATTGCTCAGAATTACGGAGCAAATAAACACATATACATATATATACATATATTGATATAGACACATATATACATTTATATGTATGTGTGGATCTGGATAACTCTTACTCTTATGCGGTACAATTTACAACAGAGTACAAACAAAAGTCACCATCATCTTGTGACTTTTTGGTTGTATGGTCTGGATGGACACGGCTGTTGAATGTATGACCTCACACAGCTAAACAGATTAAAGATGCATTTTGTGTAATGATGTGACAACAAAAAAGCCTCTTGCCTCTTTTTGTTTTTAGAGTCACTTGGGTAATGGTATGGAATGTGTCACGCAGGCAGTCAAGCAAAGAGCTAAGCTGATGAACAAGTGCTATTTTAAGATGGCTATGAACTTATTTGCAAGTTGCTAGGCTTTGATTTTGGAATGATGATAGTCACACTTGCTGTTTTGTATGTCTGGGTGTCTGCCTTTCTTCTATTTCAAACTAGCTCTTTCACGTCCTTCGGCATTGATTAACTGTCACAACTGACCTACCCTAACAGTTATATCTCTGTTACTTCTCTGATTTCTTGCTCATGTCCGAACTCAGTGTCTCATGCTCTTGGTTTTGTGTCACACTCACATGGCACGACAGTATGTGTTCCCTGCAAATGGGGTAGGGTCTATCTCTGATTTCACTTGTGCAGCCTTTCCTTATAGTTTGGGGTCCGGGGTGCTAAACACATGAATTTCGATGCAACCAAGTAATGCTGGCTCAAGTTTTATGCAGGCGCCCACAGTCTATGGGCCACCGTTTAGCACATATACACTATCTACTCTGATCTCCCTAATCTCAGCTAAGCTTCATGAAAACCACCGCTCTAATCTCCATTTATCACCATGCCTGACATTTACTGGAAACACGAGCCCTCTCGCCCCACACCCTTGCGCTACTCTAGCAGCTATTTAGACTCCGCCGTGCGTCTTAGACCTGAGACAGTGTGAACAAGGCCAGGAGAAAGTGGTTTTCCATTTTCCCGCATGGTCTGGTTCTTTCCACCCAAAGTCTGTGCCCCCCCCCCCCCCCCCCCCCCCGGCCCGGACGAGGCATGCGTCAAAGTAGCCTCACCGCAGGGAGATGGAAAAGATTCACCTTTTCTCAAGTTCACATCAGTGGCGGCAGCAGCAGCAGCAGCAACGGGTTCGAGGGCTGGGAGGTCACTTGGTATGCCGGAACGCCGCAACTTCTCGGGTTTCGGCCAAGCGGAGATGCATCGGGGTCATACACACACACACACACACACACACACACACACACACACACACACACACACACACACACACACACACACACACACACACACACACACACACACACACACACACACACACACACACACACACACACACGTGATGCACCTGTTGCTGTCCAGCAGAAGACCAGCGACTATGCACAGAGAGAAAAACAAGATAGGGAGATGGTCAGGTTTTTGAAATCAGAGAGCTCGTTCACGGACACCTGTTGTTGTTGTTATTGTTTTGGTCCAACTCGTTTTTTGGAAGTCTGCGTTTGAGGCGAGGGTATAGTCCACGGATTGGGAGAAAAATCAGGGGCGAGCATAGGGCTGGGTCGGAGTGGGTAAGGGTGGGCCAGGGTACAAAAGGGTTGGGCTGCTAGTTCTTCTCCCCCACACACCCCGCACCCCTCCAGCGTCTTCTCTGGCCCTAGGCGTGAAGGGGGTGGGGTGGAGGCTATACATAGACGGGGGTCCTTAGCTGTCTAGCAGATGACCGGCGCTATGCCACCGCTACCGCCAGGATCACTTTAGAGAGAGAGAGAGAGAGAGAGACTATTAAGAGTGGTTCTTGCTCTCTGGTTACCAGCTCTTATTTAAAAAGGGAATCTTGAGACCTGAGATTTAACGGCTTGACGTCACTGAATTGAAAGCACTAAGACAAATGATTAAAAAATATTGCTTGTCGGAGTAAATATATGGAAAGAATATATAATGATAAAAAATATATATTTTAAATTAATTTATTCTTTTGACTTCTGAGTCGACACTAAGGGGATCATAAATGTATTTAATTGATGTATATGTTTATTTTTGCCTCATTGCTGCCCTGAGGGGTCATGCTGGACTAGTTATATTTCTATTTATTATTAATGCAAATTGAGAAAAATGGATTGATGTCATTGTGTGAAAATAAAAAATACGAACGATGAGCTGAACATGAAACTGTATGTATAAATATAGCAAATCTGTCCGGGCGCCAAGAACCAGCGGGTTTGGCTGTAAGGAATGCTCTGGGCTGAAAAAATATGTAAATTTACTTAATTTTAATGAGGTGACAAATCTGGGGTACGCCCTCAGCCTCATAAAGTTTCCCTTTGCTTGCTTTGAACAACAAACTGTGTAGTCTAGTCTCCCGGGGTCCGGAGGGGCGGGGTGAGGGGTGAGGGGGGGCTATTGATTCAGAGCCAGCATCAATTCTTTAGGTCCTCTGTAATGACCTGTCTGGGGCCCTCAGCCAGCAGGGCAGCCCGTGGACCAATGGGAGCGCTGCTGGCCCTCCTGACATGTTATTTTCCTAAGATGTTAAGATGGCAACCTCGCCGACCTGCTCTAACGTCATGTCTATGTTTTTATTTTGGTCCTCGTATGTCGGGTTGATCGCTGATTGGTAGGGCCGATTGTGTGCGTACATCTGTCTGCCTGGAACTGGACACGGTTCAGAGAGATTGGATTGAATCCATTGAGAGCTTCAACTTAACAGCTAGATGTTTTATATAGCTGTTTTTTTCGTCTTTAACACCAACTTTAGGTCCCTTGTATTTCAATATATTTTTCCTACTCTGAGACACACAGTTCATCCATTTAGTCACCAATGAAATACTGATACATTTGTAGGTGCGATCGGTAACATTTGAGAGCTGGGAAGCGTGGGAGAGAGCAAGATTTGAAAACCAAAAAACCAAAGAAGTCTAAACTTGAAAGTGATATTCTCACTGCGCATTTTGACTCATAACAGCTGATGGATGGCACTCAAATAATATATCCTAGATTTTGCCCATACAGCACCTTTTAAGCAGTACATGAGGTCAGGTTAGTTGTTATTGCGGAGGGCAGCCAATCATAAAACCATGCATGGTTTGACCTCATAAAACAGTGACATTTGTTTAGTGGTGCACAGGCGAAACACTATATCACATTTTAGCAATGGTGGGTTGACTGAGTACTTGTGGATCCATTATTCTGTAACGAGGGAATATTTATGAGGTAATACGTTCCAGACAGGATGCCATGCATTGTCGAACTTAATCTCTTTCAAGCAACACAGGTAGAGCTTTAAATACAACATAAACCACGCTTGACTGTAAATAGCTTGGTTATCTTTATTTCTGTCTGGTTTTCTCCTATGCGAAGCTGCTGGGAGCTACCACCATGGCAACCACTGCATGTGGAGCGTTCACTGGAAAGAAGTTCACAGACACAAGCTCAAACACACATATACACATAACACACACACACACACACACACACACACATACTATGGAGATGTTGGATCAGTACGATCTGCTGATTCTGGCTTATGCTAGTCTTTCTCTCCCCTAGGGCATGGCCAGCCAGGGCTTTGTCTTAGAGCACTCAGTGGTGTGATGGAACTAGGTTGGAGAGATATTGGCTCATTCAGGGTTCGAGCCACACAGTGATTAAGCGGTGTAATTTTAAACTTGGTTTATCCTAGCTTTATCTATGTTGGAATTGCTGATTTTTTTTTTTCGAAACAGGACAGAGACTATTGATTTTAAACTTGTGCTGGCTTGATTCCCACTGCTGTATTCATTAGATTTAGAGAAAACTATGTATTAAGGTTTTTCCATATCTATTTTCTGATATCTGATTCATTCATCGAATAATGCAATCTTCTGAGTTGTCAGAATTATTTTCTGTATTATAATTATTTTTAATAAGAAGAATATGTGTATCTATATAGTTTGTATGTATTGTTATTGTATTGTTCCATCTTCCCTGCCCATCCCCTGTTTGAACCCCTGAGCTATCCTATTGACATGCAGAGTCAATATCAAACATTTCCGTTGGGCCAAACCCAGACAGACAGAAAGCAAAGAGAGCCCGTCAAGATTAAACGATCTAGAACTAACCCCTGTCGTTCTCTCTCCCTGACAGGATGATGAGGTGGTACTCCAATGTGTGGCCACCATCCAGAAAGAAAATCGCAAGTTTTGCCTGTTGGCCGAGGGACTCGGAAATCGTTTGTGTTACCTCGAACCCACGTCCGAGGCCAAGGTGAGATTCTGGCGCATGCTGTGGAATAATAGAGGTCATAAAAGTAATGAACAAAGATCAAAGCTTTGGAATATGTTGAATCAGCGTGCAATTTTGTGATGACTCTAACCAATGCAGTTGCAGTCTTTGAGGAACAGTGGTCAGCTGCGTGTTCATTTAACGAGCTACTAACTTTTGGACACGTTTCAACTTAATTTTGTTATACTGAAATGGTCTTCCATTGCACTATTATCGATTCTGCTGTTTGCTGTGAGAATCTCTATTGGCGACTGCCAATTTGGCCCGATTGCATGAGTAGTCATCACCGAAGGAGATGCATCTATAGATTAAACATTAATGTAACACTGAAGTAATTTAGCATGTTGATGCATTCATTGTTTATGTCCCATCTCTATGGCTGGTGTCTGCAATATCTGCAGTTAGTTAGCCATAGCAGCAGAAGGCTCTGCCCTCAGACCTCACTCCTGGAAGTGCTTGGTGTGTTGGCTTGCTAAACGTCAGTCAGTCAAACAAACAGCGCTTGAAGTAAATCCTTTTATGCTTAAACAACACACACTAATGTGGAGGCTTTGGAGGGTCGGGGGTTGTCATCTGAAAACGTGTGAAGGTGTTGGCAGTCACTCTCCACTCTGGTGTCCTTCCTGCCTCAAGAGACACACAGATTAGGCTAATTAGGCTCTATATTAATCGTTTATTTTATTAACCATGTATGTGTTAGAGACCATGCACTGTGCTAGTGTCTCACTTGGCGCCTTACCCTGCTCCACCCCCCCATCCACAAAAAAACACCCCCTGCTAGCATAGGAGACAGTGGGTATTGGTGCTGTCCCAAAGCCAGGCTGTCGGGGACCGGCCAGAGTGTGCGGGAGTGCTACGCAACCTATTTGTCCAGAGCCTTCCAATTGTACTGTATGCCAGCCATGCGTGGATCTACATCATCATCAAGTCACTAAGTCACAGTTGGGATGGCATCTTGCACAGGCAGGCCTACGGATTAGACTGCTGGGCTTAGGGCATCTCTGTCTCCAGACACCTTTTGGCTGGGCGGCCACTGTAAAACGACGTGTGTGTGTGTGTGTGTGTGTGTGTGTGTGTGTGTGTGTGTGTGTGTGTGTGTGTGTGTGTGTGTGTGTGTGTGTGTGTGTGTGTGTGTGTGTGTGTGTGTGTGTGTGTGTGTGTGTGTGTGTGTGTGTGTGTGTATTCTATATTCATATCTTTATGTAACTCACATAAACTTTCAAATTGTTTATTTTTTTTGCCTGCAAAAATGAAAAATAGGTCAGGGAAGAATATATAAAAATCTTTAAAATGCTCAATCTATTTACACAGGAGAAATATTGACATTTTTTACCACCTCCCTATAGGGTTCTCAAAAAAATGCCTGCCGTTTTTTTAAAGGTCACTGCTATGTACAAACTTACTCCCAGTGGCCCCAGTGGTGAGACTGCACACTGAACTCAACCAGAGAGATATATGATAATTGGAAAATGTTACATGAATAATTCATGGCAGGAGTAACTCTAACAGGAAAGGTCACAAGCCAAGGCATTGGTTCTGTCTGGTCCAGCTGTACCTGGACAAGAGAACCAGACTCTGTCTCGTTATTCAGGAGGCCACTCCACCACCTACTGTAGCTTTGGCCCAGTTAAACTAGATAAATGGCAAAAATACACATTTGTGGCTGTGGTAATGTGGCTTTTTTAAAATCTAGTTAAAAAATATTTTATGTTACTTATTCTTTACTCTGACTAGCCAAACATCCCACTGATTCTACATATGCATTGTTATTGCCGTAGCTAGCTGAAGTGGACACAGACTAATATTAATCACAACCACATCCAAAAATAAATGTTAGCGGTTACATAAAGGAGACAAACAGATTATTATGCAGTATCAAAGGCATACACACAAAGCCATATGCACTTCCTACAAATCAATATCCACTTCACTCGCCACAACCTACACATGACATAAACACAGCTCCACCCAGGCGCATACACATCCATATATACAGGAACTATTCACACAAAGGCTGTGTGTGTGTGTGTGTGTGTGTGTGTGTGTGTGTGTGTGTGTGTGTGTGTGTGTGTGTGTGTGTGTGTGTGTGTGTGTGTGTGTGTGTGTGTGTGTGTGTGTGTGTGTGTGTGTGTGTGTGTGTGTGTGTGTGTTAAGTAACAAGGTCATAGACTACGTTATCACCTATGCGGTTCCCACCGGCCAGGTGCCCCCCCTCTCCCCCGGGGGTCAGTAGGCTGTCAGCCAGGGCATCTAGCACGCCAGCGCCACACGTTAATGCACTCCCAGCTGGGCGGGGGTAAGTCTACATCCACTATGCGAGGGGGGCAAAGGTGGAACGGCGGGCCATGCCGGGGCCCACTCGGGAAAGCTCCTGAGAGCAAAGGTTCTGAGGGAGTTCCGTTCTAAGGGGCTCATCTGGAGTCAGGGCAAGGCTTTCCTGCAGGCTGCCGTATGCGCTGTATGTAACCGGTTCAGCACTTTGGTTAGAAAGGGGATTATCCCCTCACCTTTCCCCCCTCGACCCAAGTGATTGCGAGAGGGGAAGAAAGGGGCTGATGAGCTGGGGGATGGAGGGCTTCTCAGGTCAAATGATTGTGAGCGAAGGTGATGGCTGCAGGGAAAGGCATGACTGTGGCACACTTTAGTGGGAATGCAAAGCAGAACCTATATACACATCGAAGACGCAATCGTTCTATTGAACTTGATTTGAACCCTCGATGGCTAGATATGGCTGGGGACGTTTTAAGATAAGCCATAATTTATTTGGTTTGTGGTTTATTTATAGGGAAGGATAGCAGCTGACATCAAATGTTTATCAACAGTGCCATCTTACACTCCTATCAATAAAGTTATATTTTAACATTGATGGGCAGATCCCAAAGTCGTCGACTCTACCAGCTATTTTTGTCAATTAGCCAAAGGAATCCAATATTTATCCAATATTTGACTCTATTTCTGGCATGGTGTCTTTATCTTCATTTCAAATATTGCGTTCATTAAAGTAATCATTTAGTCATGCTTTGTACTTTTATTTTATACATAAAGTAATTGCATAGGAAAAGCAATTGCGCACTTCAACCTATCTGCCACAAACACTGTGAAACGATAGGAAGAGGGATATGAATAAAAATATATCCCCTTTATTTAAGCCCCCGGGACTCTCACCTGTTAACGGATACCGACAATGGCTCAGCCCTAAGGCGGGGATAAGGAAAACACTAGCATGGAACGAAGGCCATACATCCTCAGGATTATGAATGACCCTCATTTCCTCTCCATTAGCGGGGGCACATATATTAGATCCCGGCCATAATGTTCGTTCCTCGACGAAATTGAATTGGCTCTCATTCAAGTCATCCTGCTTACTATACAGAATGTAGTGCCGTTGTAATAACATGAGTCGTTGGGTTTGAGGCACCGATTGACTGAGTGACTCCGTGGCTCTGGAGGGGCTGCAGGGCTGCGACGTAAAGTGTAACTTGTGGTAGAGGTGGGTACACTTATACTTAGTATTTGTGTGTTGATCTTGTTACTGATGGAAACATTGAGCCAAAGTCCTCTCAAGGGCGACCGCACGGCAGATGACAACAGGGACCTGTTGTCCGGGGATCTGTTGTGTTGTCTGTGCTTGTTTTCTGACCCCCAATACCGGGTTGTGTCGCCGCTCCAAGCTACCTGTCATGGCCCACTCAGACGGTTTACTGTTTATTTTTCTCCTTCTTTGACCCCTCCCCGCACTTTCTTTCCTTCCCTCCCTCCTTCTCTCCTTCTCTCCTTCCTTCTTTTCTTCTCACCTTCCTACTCTCCCGCCTTACTGCCTTCCCTCCCCCTTACATTCCCCTCCACCTTCCTTCCCTCTTTCCTTCCTTGCTTCCCTCCCTCCCTCCCTACCTACCTCCTTCCTTGCTTTCCTCCTTCCTTCTTGTTTTCCACCTTCCTCCCTCCTTCCTTCACTCCCTCCCTCCCTCCTTCCTTCTTTCCCTCCCTTCCTCCCTCCCTCCCTCCCTCCTTCCTTCCTTCACTCCCTTTCTCCCTCCCTCCCTCCCTCCTTCCTTCCTTCCTTCACTCCCTCCCTCCTCCTTCTTTCTTTCACTCCCTTCCTCCCTCCCTCCCTCCCTCCTTCCTTCCTTCACTCCCTTCCTCCTTCCTTCCCTCCCTCCCTCCCTCCCTCCCTCCCTCCCTCCCTCCCTCCCTCCCTCCCTCCCTCCCTCCCTCCCTCCTTTCTTTCTTCCTTCCTTCCTTCCCTCCTTCCTCCCCCTCCCCCCTATCCGTCCTCCCTTGCACCCTGCAGTATGTTCCTCCAGACCTCTGTGTCTGCAACTTTGTCCTGGAGCAGTCGCTGTCGGTGCGCGCCCTGCAGGAGATGCTCGCCAACACCGGGAAGGACAGTGAAGGGGTGAGTCCACGCACACGCACATGCACACGCACACACACACACACAGACACAGACACACACCCACAAACACACATTATGGTCTCACACCAAGATGCTGTTATGGATTACTCTCTTGACAAGTTTACAGGAATAGTTTTATGATGCTGTACTTTGAGAAGTTATACTTTATTAAGAAATATAACAATTATAATGCCGAATTATTATTATTATATTATATTATTATTAATTATTAATAGCTTGAAAAGACAAAATTGTGATGGTGGAACTGCAGCATCATGGCAGCTCACATTTAAATGAACTGAGGCTAAAGCAAACAGCTGAAAGACAAACTCTATGATAACCTTGTCGGGAAAAAGCAGCGACTTCGGTCTTTCCTTCGGCTGCTTCAACACCATCGTACCACAACCCAAACCAGCGTCCTCTAACCAAACGTGTTGATTAAACCAATAAGACAGCTCAGGTACCAAGGGGGAGGGGGGAGGGGGGGGGGGGGATCTGTGTGTCGGAGCAGAGGGATCCACTGAGGTGGTCCGTCTCCCAGGGTAACGGGTAAGTGATGGATGTCCAACCAGGGAGTTCCAGCAGAGGCGCTGGAGATGAGGAGCGTTGTTCCTCATGCACCTTGGCGCCTGCTCTTTACCACCTCTCCCCCCCAGTACCACGCCCACCATCCTCATCACTGGCGTGTTACCTTGAAGAATGTCTCGCTAACTTTATCCGACTTTGCTCAATTTAATTCTTCCAATGGTCATCTGTGGTCCTGTTGAATTGCATAAATCAGCCATGCTGATTTTCTGTTTATTATGGGACGTGATTGGGATAACCATGGTGACAGACCGCTGGCATCCCAGGCACAGCGATAACCATTGGTGCAATGTTTTATATGTTGGTACAGATGGAGTCTCTGTAAAAACAAATTCTCTACTACTCTTATAAATTGCTGGGACTGAGTTACTTCCTTATTCAATTGCTCCAATTGCTCCAATGTATTATATTATAATATATTATAATGGGACATTGTATTATTATAATAATATACGTGGATTGTGAGCAGGATGAAACACTGGCTACAACTGTACCATCATACGTTACAGAGACTTTAATTGAAATTCCCTTCATTGAATGTATCCTCTCCCTGCAGATTACCCCTAACCCTAGGCAAGGTGTAACAATAGGAGATGGCTTGAATACGAACCAAAAGATAAACTAGGCTCATAAAGTGTGGCTACCTAATTTATACAGTATCTGCCCTGTGTATTAGCCTTGAGGATATTGGCTTCTTTGAATTGCAAATGATTAAACAACGGAAGGCTCTTGGAGAGTAGTACCAGGGGAGTAAAGTTCTCTGAAGAAACACACGCAAATGGTTCTTTGTATTCGCCCCGCAAGCTGGGCCGAGGGGTGAGGCTAAAGCTGCTTCACAGTGTGATTCCTAGTGCAACACTGGTCCTTTAATGATTCAACCTGCACCACTGCCATCTGTCATTCGTCTCCAGCCCCTTTGCCCCTGCTCTCAGCAGTCGCAACAGACTAGAGACTAATGGACATTTGTCCCGTGTAGCTAACGCTGTTTCCATGTATGTTTGTGTCACTAGAGCCCTGGCCATGAGCATTGGGTAGGTCCATCAGTTCATTGTGTGGAGGTGCTCTCATGTGTGCTTGCCTGCTCTACTGACCCTGTGACATGAAAGGTTGCAACCTTTTTGTCACTTTCACTCTTCAGGTGTCAACCTATTTTGGGATTGTCAACATAGGATACAAGTATTTTTGTTTTTTTTACAACATTTTTTGTTGTCTAAGGGTACCGTTGTATTTTAACTTATCGACCTGAGAGTTGGGGAGAAATTGGAAGGCGACATGTTTAGCAATCTCAAAATAGGCCGACGCTATTGGACCTAGATCCAAACTACTTGTATAGTGAGAGAGCAAACCTGGCTCAGGTGAAAGGTGCTTGCTTCCTCTTGTGCCCAAGCTTCTGTGTGTCTTTTAATTTATTTATACATTTTTTGCATTATCAATACAAATGATGCAAACGTTGGGTTGCAATAATTCAATAACATTAACTGTGCAATTAGTTGTGTCCCTTTGCAAATGCCCTCTTTTTTTGTCCTTCGTTATTGTTCCTCTCTCCCGGGTATATCTGGCGTATTGTGCGTTGACCAGCGTCTTTTTAATTAAGTGTACCACGCAGTAGTACGCTGCCATTATTTACAAAACCTGTTATTCATTCACAACGACCCGAGTCAAGGCACTGATGGGAATCCATACTTAAGCAATTGGAAAATAAACCTGGCTTCAAGCCCCGCTGTGCATTACCGTGGAGGCATTATGAACTAAATCCAAGATTCAGCGTATTCTATATACTAGAATATACTATGCTACGACTCTCATCGTAATGTTTTAAATGCTTAAGGGAACATCAAGGGTGACTACCTGGCCTTTACCTGAACTGGCATGTAGGGACAGCTTCTGTTCCTGTTGGGCTCTTCTGCTCTGCTCACATTAACACGCGTTGAACCACCACCCCAGGGCCGTTGGGTACAGCGCTACCACCTCAGTAGCTTTTGATTTACTCATCGCCCCCACGGTGTCAGCTCAGTTGAATTATTTATAGAGAGGCTACAATATTAATAGTTGGTTGGACTACCCATGCACCCAAATGACCATAGCAAATTAGAAGGGGGATTACAGACGATGAATAATGCGTGCTCTTAATGCCCCGCGGGTTCGGTGTGAGGGTACTCAGGGGCCCACGGGACGCAGGGGGGCAGTCTGCCTCCTCTGTGGGCCCTGCCTGATGCCAGGGGGCCAGACGTACGCTAAACCTTACAGTTGAAGAGGGTTGCTTCCATAAAAAGGTCAGAGTTCGTGGCTCTGATGTGTCAGTGGCTTGCATCCACCAACACAATTCCTTTCCCTACTCTCTCTCTTGCTCTCGCTCTCTCTCTCCTTCCCCTACCCTCGCTCGCTCACTCACTCACTCACTCTCGCTCTCTCTCGTGTGCTCTCTTGCACGCTCTCTCTCTCTCTCTCTCGCTCTCTTGCACGCTCTCTCTCTCTCTCTCGCTCTCTTGCTCTCGCTCTCTCTCTCTCCCCTACTCTCGCTCTCCCTCTCTCTCTCTCTCACTCTCTCTCCCTCCCCTACTCTCTCTCACTCTCTCACTCTCTCTGCCTCCCCTACTCTCTCTCACTCTCTCCCTCCCCTACTCTCTCTCACTCTCTCACTCTCTCTCCCTCCCCTACTCTCTCTCTCTCTCCCTCCCATACTCACTCTCTCTCTCTCTCTCCCTCCCCTACTCTCTCTCTCTCTCTCTCTCACTCTCACTCTCACTCTCTCTCCCTCCCCTACTCTCTCCCTCCCCTACTCTCTCTCTCTCCCTCTCTCTATCGCTCCCTCTCTGCCTTTCCCCAGCTGTTGCGGGATACTCTTCCAGATTTTTCTTTTGATCTAAGCTGTGTTTCCTTTTTCGTCTGTACTGACCATGCCATCTGGGACTGACTCAGTGGCCGGGGCGGAAGGGGGGTGGGGGGTATTATGTTGGGGTCAAGTTCAGGGGGACGAGTTGGGAGTTCCCTTTAGGTCAGTTCAGATAGGGGGGGGGGGGGGGGGACATGGAAATGTACGTTGACAGCCGTACAAGCCAGAGGATAAACAAACATGCTTGATAAATCCTTGATAAGACAGGGTCTCTGACACAACTGTTGACATTATACTCTCACGGAAACTGCAGTCTCCTTCGTACTGTGCATTAACTAAGTGAGCCTTTGGTCAATAACAGTGAATTCCCTTTGGACCAATCCTGATTTGAAATCATTGAATTCAACTTGATATCTTGCGTGCTCGTCCAATGTGTAACTGCAGTAATGTACTCCTTCCTTTTTACGTTAATGAAACCAATGCAGTTGCCTGAAAACAACTAATGTACCTTATTGCCCCTTACTACAGTATTCACTGGTTTTGGTTTGTATTGTCCCTTTGTCTTATGCTTCTAGAAGTTGGTAAAGAGGGTAAGTAGAGTGTCTCTTTTTGTGCTTTCACTCTTTAAAACCAATTTGGTTTTAAACTCCTCATTTACTCAACTCTGACACTTGTGGTGAATGAATTGTGAATTGTGTTTGTTTGTTTGTTTCCGTTCTATTTCTCTCCGTGTTGGTCACACAATTGCATTTAAACGATATGGTCAAAAGAAGAAACCTATGATGAATTGAGCAATTCATTCTCTTTTGCCCAATTGTGCGTTAAACCATGTTTTGTTCAAAAATACACACAAATGCAAATGAGATAGTTGCCTTACGCTGTCTTGGTAGAACATCTCACAACTCAACTTTGGTTCTGTCAATTCTGAATCCAACCTAGATCACGGTATCAAAAATGGATCCCACACATACAATCCAGACAAAACATTTGCATTTAGATGCAGGATCACTTCTGCAATGGACGGATGAAAGATGAATTGCAAACTTCAATTCATTGAGATAGATACACCACCAGGATGACGCATACATCACAGACACAACACACGCCGATGCCATAGCGTCGTTTTCCGTGTGAAAACGGGGGGCAAACAACCCACTCGACCCACTCAGAATCAGAAATTGGAAGGTGGCTCGATTTAAGCCGGGCTACTCTTTAAGGTATTGAGTTCCCCCCGGCAGAGAGCCGACCCCAGGGCCACAAATAGAGGCACACTGAGCCCCAGACATGGAGCCCCTATCTAATGATGGCAGCAGGGACCAGGACCACCGCGGCATTCCTCATGCAATGTGGTGGGCCCAATGGCATGTCTCTGACGCCCGCTCTCCCACAGGCAGCCCAGGGGGGCGGTCACCGGACCCTGCTGTACGGGCACGCCATCCTGCTGCGCCACTCCTTCAGCAACATGGTGAGCAGAGCCCCCGTACCGTGATACGCCAGGGTGGCAGCATCCTCCTCCTCCTCCTCCTCCTCCTCCTCCTCCTCCTCCTCCTCCTCCTCCTCCTCCTCCTCCTCCTCCTCCTCCTCCTCCTCCTCCTCCTCCTCCTCCTCCTCCTCCTCCTCCTCCTCCTCCTCATGCTAATGTTATACATGTATACTGGATGTTTATTCACGTTTAGTTTCATAGTTGCATAGTCATAACCAGCCAAGACGATAACAGGTGGTAAGAGCTATAATAGCAATTAGCTTGAAACCAATTGCGAAAGCTGGCAGCACACCTTATGAACTAGCTGTATCTTTATCAAGGTGTCCTGTTAGAAGCGACAATGTGTCAATGACTTTAAGTAAACTGTTATCTTGGCAACGAAGATAGTCTATAATTGTCAATGAAGTTTACTGGATATCAGTCGGAATTCAACTTCTGAGTCAGGTCTGCAAAACCCCATTGTATCTCCCTGGAAAAAATACTACAAATATCCTACCAGTGCCAAGTCGGTACCATTTTAGTATTGCCGGAATGATGTTGACAAGGCTGATCTGCTGTTGTCTCCCTCCCCCCAGTACCTGACGTGTCTGAAGACGTCGAGGTCTCTGACGGACAAGTTGTCCTTCGACGTAGGACTGCACGAGGATTCAATAGGTACGATTATCGAGACAACTAACCTGGTTCAGTCTGCAAATTAATCGCCTGGTATTCCCGGCCTCTTGAGCCTCTTCCCAGAAAGGAGTATGACTATATTTAGGTGTGGTGGTCACTCGGAATGGACAGACGGGCACCTGTCCATTATTTATACACATGATTATACAGAAGTATTTATGAGTAGCATTACATTGTTTCTAATTATTATCTATTGAATTGGATTTTGTATGTGTTTACATGCATATTATACTAGATATAATCATGTGTTAAATACTGGTTGACTCGTACAGAAAGGTGAGGGTGTATGATGTTCGGTGTTGCGTGTGCTTCAACTTGTGTGTGTGTGTGTGTGTGTGTGTGTGTGTGTGTGTGTGTCTGTCTGTTCGGTGTGTGATCCTATCTACAGGGGAGGCGTGTTGGTGGACAATTCACCCCGCGTCCAAGCAGAGGTCCGAGGGAGAGAAGGTGCGCATCGGTGACGACCTCATCCTGGTCAGCGTGTCCACGGAGAGATACCTGGTGAGTCTCACTGTGCCCCCCCCCCCCCCCCCCCCCCCCCCCCCCACATCACCAGGGGGAGACTGGGGGAGGCTAGGCCCCCAGCAGAGGAGCCTGCTAGCTACTCTTACTGCTATTTATCCTTGAGCCCATGCTTTCATTCAAAGCGACTTCAGGGTAATTCGGAGAACACCCCCTGCCCCTCCACCCCCCCCCTCAATCCAGTGCTGCAAAGAAGGGATTATTTTTTTTTTCAACGATGGCCAATTTACCAAAGCCAGGCAGAAGAAAGTCTTCTTTCATCAGAACACGCAGGAACAAATGAGGCCCCAACGCCAACGGCTCCGCCTCCGTTTGTGGCCGACTGCACTGCATTACGCACTCATTTGCAGTGTTTACCCCTCATGTCTCCCTCTGGGCCCTCTGATCCACCCGCCCTGAGCTCCTTATTTGAGGACGTGCGAAAAGGCAGGGCGCGAGCAGGGGTCTAAGATGGCTCCGGAGGCGCGGGGGCTATGTGGACGTCATGGGCTTGGCTGGCGGAGATCGAGGAGGAGGAGGAGGAGGAGGAGGAGGAGGAGGAGGAGGAGGAGGAGGAGGAGGAGGAGTGCGTGTTCCTCAGCTCCCTCCCTCTCTCCTCCTCAGACTCTGAAACTTTTATAGCCTGCCGCAGACATGGGACCGTCCACAGCCAGCGTCGGAGTGACAGGGCATTTTGTTGGGGAGTAGGGGGAAGGAAAAAAACAACCCTGAAATCCCAATGGAAACGGCTAAACAGTTGGAGCGGTCGCTGCCTTCCTCTTCACTTTATTAGTAGTATTAGCATTAGCTTCATCGTCCCATCGTTAAAGCTGACCGCGGTATTAAACTAAATGGATTGCAAGCCTTATTAAAGCTGGTCTTTTAGAGAGGAGGATTGTGTTGGAGAGCGCCGGGTGCATTTTGATACAGACAAAGAAATTGAGTTAGGGAGAGGGAGGGATAGCAAAATCAATGAGCAAGAGAATGAGACCGACGGAGAGCGAGAGAGCGATGCAGAGAGACAGAGCTAGATGGACAATGAGAGAGGGACTTAATGAAAGGCAGAGAGACGGCGCTAGGTGGATAATGAGAAGAAGAGAGAGAGAGATAATGAGAGACAGAGACAGAAGGGTAAGAATAATGAGAGGTAGAGACAAGGAATAGAGATGGTTACTGTAAATTGATAGTGAGAGGTAGAGACAGTTAGATGGATAGTGAGAGATAGAGGCAGACATGGATGGATAGTGAGAGGTAGAGGAGGGGGTCAAACACTCAGGTTAGGCATCCAGACTCTGCATCAGCCCTTTAGGGATGGCGAACGTACCATTAAAAATAGAAGAAAGCATGTAGGCTTTTCTCTACACTAGCAGGAAATCTCCACACCTAGTCCTGGATTTTTTTCAGTAGGCCAACAGACTTCGTTATCCGCAGCAGAAGTGCTACTTTGAAAGCCTCAGGGCACCCTAATCCTGCACTAATCATCGTTTCCCCAGAACTTAACGGCAAACGAAAACGACAAAATACTCATAAAAGAACCCATATCGTATTAGTATTTTTCTTTAAAGGGAGGGATTTATGCAAGCAGACACTTTGACTCTCTTTTGATGGCTACTGCTTGAGACCCAGTCAGAGCTGTGGAGCTCATGGGAGAGACACTAACCCTCAAAGGTCTGTTGTGGATCCTGGACTAGTAAAGTGCGAGCACAAATGGGAATTGGGGACTTCTTCTAAATTATTGGACCCAGCTGTGAAGGTTATTGCACTCTGTGTCCATCAAATACGCACACACTGAGAGAGAGTGTAGTGGCAGGTAAACTGCTACCATCTGTTTAATGCACTGCATCCCCAGGACATCTTCACTTATTTTTAAAGGTCATCCTACTCCGCAAAACCATCCCATAATGGCACACATATACACACATATGTGAAAGACCCTTTTATCCAAAGAGACTATCAATGAATTTTGTTTAGATGCATATCGTTAGTGAGGACGTAGACATTAAGAATTTTGCTCAAGTATGCCAACAGTAATGTGAAAATTAGGATTTAAACCCAGAGCCTTTGTCTATGGCCAATGTCTTGGAGAAGACAGGAGCTGTCCATCAAGAGAAAACCCTCTCTCAGTGTGCTCCGCCCCCCCCCCCCCCCCCCCCCCACACACACCCAAGTGGATGCTATCCACATCCACCTGCTCTAACGGATGAAGAACCATTCCTGTTTGCTGATGGATCACTCCTCTCACCCCGCAACACACACACAAGCACACCTGGAATGTGTGATTATATTTCCGTTCTCTTTTCTCACCTTCATCCTAAACCCCTGCTGGCAATCCGCACAGACACATGTAGGCCGGTGGCGCTGCGCTGTGCAGCACAGCTCTCTTCTCTCTCATCAGAGCAATGTGGCAATGGGATGTATCGATAGCAGAACGTTGTCCGTTGCCTGAAACTTGACCCACAATTGACTCTGCCTGCGGCGATAGAGACATCCTCTACACTCTTTAGCGGACCCTTTAATCTAAAGGCAGGCTGACAACAATCACAGCATACAGTCGAGTTGCTAGTACTGCAGTGAAATGGCACACATAGCAGTAGTTTAGCCGTTTTGTAGGTGTGTTATCTGGTCAAACCTCCTGGCCAAGCTTACCTTCTGACCTATGCCCTGCAGCATCTCTCCATCGGCAACGGCAACATCCTGGTGGACGCCTCCTTCATGCAGACCCTGTGGAACGTGCAGCCTACCTGCTCTGCCAGCAACGTGGCCGTAGGCAAGTTCACACCACCTCGTTAACACCGCCAACCACAGCATCATCATACTACATCATGCAAATGTTTGCTGTCTATGGAGGCAAAAAAACGCCCACGGTTTTTCCATTTCCAAAATACATAATTGAGGTATTATTCTTACTGAACATTGCTCAGCGCAGATGTTTTATAAAAGGTACGAAGTACTCTGCATATAAGACATGTTTTCTATGTTTTCTATTTTTCTATATTCGTTTCTTTGTTATTTCCACATTGACATCAGGCTTCCTCATCGGGGGTCACGTGATGCGTCTGTGCCACGGTCATGACGAGAGCCTGACCATCCCCGGAGCGGATAAGACTGAGTCTGAGCAGAGGTGGGTGCCACTGCCCTCTCCCACACACCCATATCACAACACAATGTCTCTACTATCGTGGGATTGCAGGGAGAAAGCCCTTCTGCTCCTTCAGACGGGGCAGAGTGAGAGTGAGACCCCAGCCCGTGGCGTCCCCCCCCCCCTGTCAGAGGCTTTGAGTGAGCGGGAGCAGGCGAAACAAATCACTCAGTGGTTCATTAGATTCGGCTGTAATTAATGTTATTATAGGCACAGCTGTTTCAGGCTTTGTTTCGGCACCTTTTTCTTTAATGTGTGAATATGGCGACTTCATTTCACGCTGTCTTCGAGCTGCCCCGCGTCGGAGGAAGTGATTTATAACCTGCCTGAGGGAAATGCTCCCTCCGTCGATGGTCATGATGAGAACGGCTGCGTCATCATTCACACTCCAACTGTCAATCGGTCCACTCCGAGCAAACACGCCCCAAAGCCGCCCTTTCCTACAGAGTTTGTCGGCCATCAGCGCGCGCTGCTGTCCCACCGCTTGGCAATCAGCCGCACGGCATTGTGGGTCCCTCGACGCGTCGTTCAATCCATCACATGATGAACTACGCCGTCACCATCGTCACTTTCTCTCCGGCCTGGAGGAAGGGGAGCTCTCAATCTAAAGTTTTGACTTCATAACCCTCCTGGCGTACTAATGGGAACGGCGTCCTCGGTGGCTTATAGCATTGTGGTGCATTTCGTAGAAAAGAAGTCCTTGAAATGAGCACATGCCATATGAGTTAGGTGTGCATGCTTTACCATTAAAGATACGTTTGTTCAAAGGATTGATCCTCTATCTCCTCTGATCTTCCCCCAGGATAGTGAACTATGAGGCGGGGAAGGGAGCTTCCAGGGCCCGCTCGCTCTGGAGGATAGAGCCCCTCAGGATCAGGTGAGACCCTATGCATGACGCACGCACGCACGCGCACACACACGTCACACACACATGTACACATTCACTCAGTACTCACATACATGTCTGCTTTGGTGCTCAAACACACACACACCCACACGTGCACATAACCATCACTCACACCAGCCACACACACCGTGCACACAAAGACAGGCCAACACGTGTGCACCCACACAAGCTTCTTGGTTATTAAGCAATCAAAAGCCAGCTTCTTCTGTGGCAGCCACATAGGGCGAGATCACAGAGGTGTTTTATATATAGAACCCTTTCCTCCATCCCCAGTTGTCACACCCAATTAGCCGATGGGATACTGCAGAGGTTTGCGTTATCTGCCTTTCTGTCTTTATCTAGTTTATTTTCTCGTCTCAATCTCGGTCTGCTTGTCGTTGTCAGATATTCTTTTGGTGACGATCCATGCGTCACGTCCTCGGCTGGGTCTCGGTGGAGCGAGCTGTCACTCGCACCACACTTTTAAACCTTGCAGGTGCTTCCTCTCAGGCGCACGGTGCCTAGCTAACCCCCCCCCCCCGAGAAGGAGAATCACGACGCCATCCTCGCACAATCAATCATTCCACGGCAGACAAAATTCTTCAAAATCTGTTTTGAGAAAGATGGATAGATAACTGCAGGATTACGCAAAGGCCGATATTTCTACGAAGGCTACATCAATTTTACCCGTGTTGATTCTTTTTTAATTCATAGTTAATGAATTAATCAATATGCTAATGGTGGAGAGTCCTCCGGTCGGCAGATCCCCCCCGTCACACGTACAGTGGTAGACGACGTGTCCTGCGGCTCTTTAACTGCTCTCTGCCCCCCCCCCCTCCCCCCCTCTGTTCCCCCTCAGCTGGAGCGGGAGCCACATCCGCTGGAACCAGTCCTTCCGCCTGCGCCACCTCTCCACGGGCCACTACCTGGCCCTGACCGAGGACCGCGGGCTGGTGCTGCAGGACCGCGAGAAGTGTGACACCAAGGCCACCGCCTTCTGCTTCAGGCCCTCCAAGGTCAGCCCCATGTCTCTATGGAGACAGCGACAACGTAGTGTAGGGGCGGGAACCCTGTGACTCTTTCTCAGATAGGGCGGGGGGGGGGGGGCTGTAGGGCTTCTCCTCTTCACTGTGTTCACTGTTGGATGAAATTCCCACAGTGAACAATTATGTTCATGTTTTATGGCTGCTTTTATGGCTGCGGCCACGGTGCCAGGCCCCCAGGTGCAGTGCATACTTCCGCAGTCCACCAGCGGCTATGGTTGAACAGATACGAAGGCCTTATGGAAATGCGCTCTGAAATGCAGTGCTTCCCGAGCCTTTCCAAACCAGCACAACCCTCTGCAGCAATGTGTTTTTTTCCAATGCTCTCCTACCAAACAAAGAAAAACAGTTGCTTGCGAAACGCTAGTTGTAATATATAATGGGCCGTGCCTGCTTCGGCCGACCGTGTCCTTTTGGACCATAAACAAGGCTTCACTCTGATAAAAGATAGATAGGAAGATATTGAACTAGAATGCTATAGATAGATGGATAGATAGCTGCAGGATTATGCATAGGCTGGTCATTTTACGAAAGCTACATTCATTTGACCTGTGTTTCATAGAGGATTATAATGTTGTTTAACATGTTATTTGTGTTGGCCTATGTGTGTTTGTAAGATAAGGCTCAACAGGCCATTCTATGGACAATCTCAGTGTTTGGCACCTTGCCTGTCTCCTCTTTTGCATTATAACCCTCTAGTCTAGAACAGCAACATCCTCAGATTGGTCGGTAGTTCGGCTGGATGTTTTGAGAGCAATCCCGATTCCCGGAGGATGAATCCCGGAACGCTCCAAGGAAATAATTATTTTCAGGGCGGAGGACTCATACCTCTGAAATTAATTTGTGAAACTGAAAAAATAACTCTTCTTTTCAAATGTTGGCACAAAATAACAAATTGAACGGAGGCTTGATGTCTGTTCTGCATTCATCCTCTGTGAAAGCCATCTGAAACACTTAGTAGTTACCCTTTCAACGCATCCTCCTGATCACCTGCATATCATTTGGCGTCGTTAACTTGAATGGGTTTCTACAAAAGGGCATCTGTTGGCGCTGGCTGACGGCTCACTGGCCTTCTCGCCGGTACTGATTCAACTCTGCTGTACCGGTGGAATAATTGTGCCTGACGTCCGTGGGAGTCACAGCCACTGTATGTGAGACGACCCCCCCCTTTTAGTGAGGGAGAAACCTGGGCAATTAGGAGCGCATTGATCACCTATAGAGGAGCCCGCTACGTTGCTAGCCTTTCGCTGCTGCTTTATTTTCAACCGCTGTGCATTTCTTCACACTTGCCTTGTCTCTCGCGCCCACTCGCGCCCGCCCCCCTCGGTTATTGTTGATGCTCCCACCCACCCGAGTTCTGCAGCGCTGCCTATTTTTAATTGGTCCAAAAATATCGTTCAAACGGCCCAAAACGCCAAAACTAAAGAGAAGCAGGTAGAAGGTAAAAGCAGAGCGTACACAGGGTTCTAAATATAGATCAATGACCTTTCCTCTGTTACTTGATTCTGAAAGAGAATCTCAGAGCCTCGGTTGATTGCAGTGATCGGTGCAACTCGGGCTCCTCTAGTGCGCTGTGTGGGTGGGCTTCCACTGGGTGATCCAGTTTTTTCTCCTGCTAGAATCTGTTTAGGTGTTTGTGCGTGTTCCAGTGTAAAACTGGTTATGTGGAAATAGATAGTGTGTGTGTGTGTGTGTGTGTGCGTAAACCCTGTGATTGTCTAGCACGCCTGTTGCTGTACTCCTTGCGCCCTGGCTCCGAGGCCGTCCCCTCCGACCCTGAACAACAATAAGTGTTTGCAGAGACCAAGTGCCTGAGTGGCTAAGCTATGCTGACCAGGAGGTGTGAATGGGGTCCCGGCGACCTCCGTCAGCCATAATCAGCACGGCCAATCCATTCCTGGCAGGCCTTCGGATGCAGCACAGCTTATCGCCAAACGGCAGAGAAAGCATCTTTCATGCTCAATATATTTAGACCATCACCACACAATGCACCCCTCATTTTCTATAACTCATTGTCTGTGTGTGTGTGTGTGTGTGTGTGTGTGTGTGTGTGTGTGTGTGTGTGTGTGTGTGTGTGTGTGTGTGTGTGTGTGTGTGTGTGTGTGTGTGTGTGTGTGTGTGTGTGTGTGTGTGTGCCAATGTGACTGTGTTTTTCCCATCTGTGTATGATGATGATGATGATGGCAAACTCAACAGGAAAAAGTAGACACGGGGCCGAAGAGGGACATCGAGGGCATGGGCGCGCCGGAGATCAAGTACGGAGACTCTGTGTGCTTCGTCATGCACGTGAACACGGGGCTGTGGCTGTCCTACCTGTCGCCCGACGCAAAGTCATCCCGCCTAGGTCCCCTGAAGAGAAGGGTGAGTTTAAGAGCGCCGTTTGGTTTGGTTTTGGCTTTTATTACGACAGAAACATTTGAGACAAGACACACTGTACCTAAGTTATTCCTGTTCCTAGACAGTCGCATGCTTGAGGGGCAGGTTCTACTTTTAAGATATTCTCTTCCTCCTCTTTTAATAGTATAACCAGGGTTGGAAACGGGCAACTGCCAGTCATTGGATGGCTGAACTGGAGACAGAGAAGGATGCTTTTGTTAGAATATTTGAGGGAAGCCCGTTTTCTCCAGTGGAAATCAACCAATAAGATCTGCAGTAAAATTGTGTTAAATTGGCAGCAAGGCTGATATCAGTTATTCGTTCGGTTATTCATATGATATATACTACTTTCGCTAGCCATCTGCAAGTATATACTCGATAGCTTTTTGGAGGCGACATATTGTTTAGGAAATGTAGGGTTATTTGTATTTCTTTGATGGAACATTAATCATGGCATTAAATTATCTTCAATCTGTATTACTCCGATATATCTTCCTTATTATTAATCACAGTGGAGACAGTGTACAAGCTGAATACTACCATTTGGGGGGATGTTATCTGTGAACATTTAAAATATGTTATAGATAACATAAATACAATTTACAGTAATTGCTTGTACAATGATCATGTGGCTGGTACATTTTTTATCAACCAGACACAGTGGCTCGTGCACCAAAAAGTTAGTTTCCCACCCCGAGTATTGCATCTAACTCTGTGACATCCTGACTATAAATTATGCATCCTAAATCTCTTTCGATAAGATGTGACACATTGGTGATATAAACCTTGAGAGACGGAGGTAGACCTAAATATTCATGAGCTCCAAGGTCCCGTTGGCAAAGAATTTAGTGTTGGGGAAGAAGTGTGAGAATGTAAAGATGGCAACCTACCTCCTTGGTATCCACAGGAGTTGCCATAGGAACTTGGTTGGATATTCCTGAGTTTCCCAACTGGGATCCATCATATACCATGTAATATCATCTTACTGACGCTTCTAGTGAGGTTATAGGGAATTGACACAATAATTAATCTGGCATGGCATGAGAACTAACACACACACTCTCGCTCACTCACTTACACACACACACACACACACACACACACACACACACACACACACACACACACACACACACACACACACACACACACACACACACACACACACACACACACACACACACACACACACACACACACACACACACACACTTACACACACACACTTATGCACTCACATTCACACACATTCACACACACACACACACACACACACACACACACACACACACACACACACACACACACACACACTTATGCACTCATACTCACACACACACACTTATGCACTCATACACACACACACTCACTCACTCACTCACTCACTCACTCACTCACTCACTCACTCACTCACTCACTCACTCACTCACTCACTCACTCACTCACTCACTCACTCACTCACTCACTCACTCACTCACTCACTCACTCACAGTTCAACACACCAGGCAACACACCAATTTGTTAGCATTGCACCTCCGCACCTCCGCCCTTTGAGTTGGCTACCCCGTGTAAAGGTGGTGTCAGGCAGTGGAGGGAGAGGGAGTAAGCGGAGAGGATGAAGGATTAGGCCTATGGCCTGTGCCAGAGTGGCTACTCCTCCTCTCTTGGCCCACCCCCAAGTCCCCCTGAAAGGCCCAAACTTGGACACTTGTTTCCCAGGTGGCCCCTATGGCTGCTGTGACACAACGGATGCAGCGGGCGGCCCATTTGAGTGTCAGTTGAACTTCAAGGATAACTCCAGGAGTGGTTTCATAGTACATGGAGTCTGCGCCATCTAATGTCACTGTATACCCCGTGTGTGTGTGTGTGTGTGTGTGTGTGTGTGTGTGTGTGTGTGTGTGTGTGTGTGTGTGTGTGTGTGTGTGTGTGTGTGTGTGTGTGTGTGTGTGTGTGTGTGTGTGTGTGTGTGTGTGCGCTCCAGGCCTGCCTGCACTCAGAGGGCCACATGGACGATGGGCTGATCCTGCAGCGCTGCCAGCATGAGGAGTCCAGGGCGGCACGCATCATCCGCAACACCACGCGCCTCTTTAGAAACTTCATCAAGTGAGAAGCTCTCTCTGTCTCTGTCTCTGTCTCTGTCTCTGTCTCTGTCTCTGTCTCTGTCTCTGTCTCTGTCTCTGTCTCTGTCTCTCTCACTCACTCACTCACTCACTCACTCACTCACTCACTCACTCACTCACTCACTCACTCACTCACTCACTCACTCACTCACTCACTCACTCACTCACTCACTCACTCACTCACTCACTCACTCACTCACTCACTCACTCACTCACTCACTCACTCACTCAACATTAAAAGGGCTTTACTGGCATGGGGAACCTACATGTCCTCTCTGGTGGAACAACCACTGTTGAATTATGGACATCACCTCACCAACTGGGCCTCTTGCGATTTTAATGCGTGTTGGGAATGTCGCAGACAACAGCCGGTTCAGAATATTCATAACACTGCAAACGCAAGGGCACTCATCAGTGGGCTCAATCACCACGGTGCCGCCTCATTCAGGGACTCCATCGTGAATCAACTGACATTTATTTAAACGAAAGTCTTCGGAGATCTTCGAGATTCCTCTTACAAATAGGTTCTTACAAATTTATAAAAAAGAGAAAGAAGTGAGGTGCCCTTCCCATCCTTACAGTTGTCAGCGGGTGGGGACCCTGGGTGCATAGCCATGTGAGTGGATTGATTGTCAGACAGGACAGATTAGACTATTCAAAGTGCATATGAATATAAATGGGGGTGTTTACCGCCCTGCTCGTTCCCTCTCCCCCCTGCTGGTCTCCCTGCACCCCACTCTGTTCCCCCGTGCATTTAGTCTGAATGCTCCATGAATCGTATAGAATATGCGCATCTATAAACGCATCTTTATATATTTCACAACCTCATGGTGTCCTGGTGAGATTAAATCTTTTTGAACACTTGAAACAACAAAGATGGTGGGGGTGAAGGGAGAGGCAGATCTTTGCTGCAGTGCTCAGGAATACTGAGTTGTAAAAAAGATCACAAAGGATCATGTTTTGTTGCGTGCATTATTCGATTCAAACTCAATTTCAAAATGGATCAACATTTAAAACGAACAGATTAGCAGGTCAACAAACATACAAGTAAGCTGAAATATAAAATAGTTTGGCACTCAACATTTCTGAAGTCCATCCATTTGAACAGTTTCATCAACTCAATCTGTCCTTTTTGTTTTCTTCGTCTCTCTTTTGTTTTGTCCTGGACAATGTCCATTTCTCACACTTTTGTTCAAGCTTTGCTTTTTTATAATGTTGATTTCCTCCACTCTCTATCCATTGTAGCTTGGGAGGGGGATCGATTTTTCCTTTTTATAGCTTTTCAACCACCTATTAACAATCACCAGATATCCATCCCTTATTGGTTCATTCTCTTCAGTAGAATTGGGTGCGTTGTTAAATTTGACCTTATACAGACCTATGCCATGGTTGTTTTAGAATTAGACTTCATTGTCTAGCTTGGGCTGCGAATGTGCTTTTGGCACCTCAGACATTAGGAAACATCCACTACATACACACGCATATCAAAAAACGACAGTCACCTCCAAGTGTTGGTCTCACACCCCCCCCCCCCCCCCCAGGGCTCTGGACAGCACGGCGACCGGGGAGGGGCCGGCGGTGGCGGACTACGTGGAGGAGGTGCTGCAGACGCTGGACGACCTCATCGAGTACTTCAAGCAGCCCGACTCGGAGCTGGAGCACGAGGAGAAGCAGGGCCTGCTGCGCTCACTCATCAAGCGCCAGGACCTCTTCAAGGAGGAGGTGAGGGGGGAGAGGGGAGGAGCAGGGGAACATTAGCATGGGGCGCGGGCAGGAGGTGGAGCAGGTGAGAAGTGGAGGAGGAAGGGTGGAGGTGAGATGGGAGGAGGAGGGGGTGGAGGAGGAGCAGATTGTGTTGAAAAGGGAGGAGGAGGTGGAGGAGAAGTAGGTCGAGTTGAGAAGGGAGGAGGAAATGGAGAAGGATGGGAGGAGGAGGTGGTGGAGGTGAGAAGGGAGAAGGAGTTGGAGGAGGAGCAGGTGGAGCTGAGGGAGGGAGGAGAAGAACGTGGAGCTGAGGGGGAAAGAGGAGCAGAAGTTGTGCTCTAATCAGGTTATGTTTTTATGGAAAGGTTTCCCTTTGAAAGCATGCATTACAATATTAAAACCACACTGCGAAAAAGCGATTGATTTTTGAGCCGTCTTCTATTTGGTTGAGTGGCACCTACGCTGCAATGAACAGTATAGACCCTGAGGGGCCCGTGCCTTGAAGCTTCACCACCGATGTGCTATAAATCTATAAATCGCCCTAATGCACCAAAACGGCCAACAAAATGACAAGGCGCGGTGGAGGACAGCCTTCAGAGTGCTTGCAGTGGTTAACGGCGCCTGTCCCACCCGTCCTGTCCCAGGGCATGCTGGCCCTGCTGTCCAAATGCATCGACCGCCTCAACCTGTACGACAGCGCCGCGCACTTTGCCGAGACTGCGGGCGAGCAGGCGGGCGAGGCCTGGAAGGACATACTCAACCTCATGTACGAGCTGCTCGGTAAGCCCACCGCGGGGGAGTGTGTGTGTGTGTGTGTGCGTGTGTGTGTCTGATTTTGCGTGAATACAGTATCCTTTTGAAAAGGTCTCAAGGGCGCTTCCTGTGTCCTCGGGTACGGTTCACATCCAGTGTGTAACTACCGAACCCAAACAAGGAAGTGGTTTACTTCTTCATTGGCCTCTGAGCTGCAACGCCACGGCTGATAAAGTAGGAAGGCCGGCAAAGATATCAATAATAGTAGGCTCAGTGTGGAGTTCCACTCCATTGTATGGCCTTGGGATCCTGCATTTGCCGCGCTTTCGACGCAGGGCCAGGACGACCACATAAACAATTTCTTCTTTGTGTTTGTTGGCGGGTTAGACACCAAGCGCCACCTCCAGTATCGGAGTGCGTCGATACACAAGTGTCCTTTGGAACAGAACAACAACACTACTAAAGCGACCGCCGAGCCGAGGGGGAGTGGAGAGGGGAGAGAAGGGGCAAATTATTACCCGGGCATGCTATAAATATCACTCCCACCAAATACGAAAAAGCACCCCAGGGAGAGATGTTTCGGTGCCTGAGGGGCGGAGCCCAAAGACTCTGCGGTTGAAGCAGGTCGTCCTGTGACCCGCTCTGTCCCCCCGTCCCTCCCCACCGTCCCCCCGTGCCTCACCGCAGCCCCAGTGGTCACCTTGTCTCAGAAAGATAAGGAAAACTAAAAGCTGGTACTCTACTGTCTCGCGGCTCCCGCGCCCCATCTGGAGACCACAGCTGGTGACCACGGCAACGCGCCAGAACGGTTCGGGGTCGTTGTGTAACAAGGAAAGGATTGCATATGAGAGGAGCGGCGACGGAGGGAGTGGAGCGAGACGGCACAGCGGGGGGGGGGAAGAGATCAGAACGTTCCGGGTTTATCTGGAAAGAGACGTCGCGGGATGATCGACCGCCTGGTTTCACATATCTCCTGCCATAACCCCCCCTCCCCCATCACGCCCTTGTCTCGCTCGTCTGCGCCGTCATCACTTGCTCATAGCGGTTCCACAACGTCTCGTGAGTCATGGCGTAAGACGCCCAGGTGCACAGGTACGGCCAGACCCAGAGTGGCAGCTAATGTGACCCTCAGAGAGGCTGCAGCCCTCTGCCTCGCTGCAGCCTGAGAGGAGAGCAGGACCTCCACTCCCAGCTCCCAGCGTGCTCATCATCCATCAGCCCCCACGGGCCCTTCCGCACGCACGCAGCTATGCACGTCCACCCACACAAACACAATTCAGACGAACAAACACACACACATAAACATACACACACACACAAACAAAACATGTTTGTGTGTGCATACACACACACACACAAACAAAACACACACAGGCACACACAGACAGACACACACACACACACACACACACACACACACACACACACACACACACACACACACACACACACACACACACACACACACACACACACACACACACACACACACACACACACACACACACACATAAACATACACACATTGAGGAAAATGCAAACATATCCATAACACACGCCGGTGAGCCGACAGAGAGGTCACCTCTGAGGATAAATTGGACAGTAGTTTGTTACTCACCAAAGCTCTCCTCTCTTTTTCTCTACTCTCCTCCTCTCCCTCCCCTTTCCAGCTCGGCTATTTTTCTTCTTTCCCTCTCCTGTCCTCACCTCTCCTTCCTACTTTCTTCTCTCCCTCTCCTCCCCTCCCCTCCCCTTTCCCCTCTTCTACTCTTCAATCTTCTCTCCATCTCCTCTTCTCCTCCCCCTCCTCCTTTCTTCCCTCCCTCCCGCTCCTCTCTCCTCTCCTCCCTTTAATTGCATCTCTCTCTCCTCATCTCCTATCTCCTTTCCTCCATCCTATCTCCTCCCCTCTCTCTCTCTCTCCTTCTCTCCGTCCTATCTCCTCCCCCCTCTCCCTCTCCTTCTCTCCTCCTTCCTCTCTCCATGTCACCGTCTCCTCTACTCCGTTTCAAAGTGCACTACTAAGTCACTTCTTCACTGCAGCGGTGACGTCTGTAAAGAAATAAAATTCATTTAAACGATGATTATCAGCAGAAACCTATTCCCTGTCCTAATCCTCGCGGCCAATGTGAACGCAGCGGAGTGCAGGATTCACTCCCAGGTCACCTTGATGAGCGTTCTCTCCCAGGGACTCTCTCTCGGTCTCCATCTGTACGCCCGTGTTGACGGATGGCTGTCCGCACAGTGGCAGAATTAGGAGCGATTAAACAACTATCAGTATTCATGTCGCAGTCACACGCCTGCGTAATAGTTTCCGCAGCTTTATCTCACCCAGCATCCCCGGGGTACTAACGGTGTCAAAGGAGACGGCGGGGTAATAAAGAGACTTCATAATGTCACCTCTGTGGGACGCGGGGGGAAACGGACCCCCAGGGGAGCTCGGCTAGTTATGCAAGCATCCATATTTGATGAAGAATGAGCTTTCATGAAAGCTAACAGGCTAAGCAAATTAGTTAATTAGCGCTGCCCGAATGTGAACTCATGACATCAGCTACTTAGAGACGCTCCTCAATTGAGTTTTCACCCGTTCTGCTTCCTAGCTTCTCTGATCCGCGGGAACAGGACCAACTGCACCCAGTTCTCCCGCAAGTTGGACTGGCTGGTCAGCAAGCTGGAGAGGCTGGAGTCGTCTTCAGGTACGGTGGCCACAACACCCACAAAACAATACATCCCTGTTGGATCTAGTCTATGTGTAATGTCGTAAAGGGACGTTTACCGACTCATCAGGTGGTATCATTACATATAATGCGTGAAACTACCCAGCGTATGTTGCGGTGCTTAACCCATGTCCCTGGGCCCTCGCAGGCATCCTGGAGGTCCTCCACTGCATCCTGGTGGAGAGCCCTGAGGCGCTGAACATCATCCAGAGAGGGCACATCAAGTCCATCATCTCCCTGCTTTATAAACACGGCCGCAACCACAAGGTAGGCACGGGCGGCCGTGAGGGATGACAGTGTTATCGATCAATGTCTTGATGATTGATGTTACATCAAGGAGTGGATTCAGCTGTACGTGTAGGGCGTACGCATGATCCCTGATGTTCATTGGTCTATTTTTTCTATTTTAAGGATTAACTTTGGCTTTAAAGTCACTCGAACACAGCTAAAGGCCAGTATCATGTGTAAGCTTTAGTGTTAAAACACTTACATTAAGTGGATTACTGAACATTCGTGCAACAATAACACGATCAGCATTTTTTTTCCCCCACTCAGATCAGCTGCGTCAACACATTTGGGACGTTTACAACCGTTTTTTCAACGTTCCTTTCCTTTCCTGCGCAATTAAAACTGTATTGTTTGCCCCGTAGGCGACCCTGATCGTCTCCTCATCCCTCGAACATCTCTCTCTGTCTCTCTGTAATACTAATAATGATTCATTGCATTCATATTGCGCTTGTGAGGACCTCCAGAGCACTTTACATAGTGAGGGTGTGTGTGGGGGGGGGGGGGGGGGGTTCGTGGAGCATGACACCTCAACCACTACTCATCCATCTATCCCCGCTAATTCTCCCTCTCTGCGTCTCCTGTCTGTCTGTGAGAACAACAAAGTCCAGCCGGCAGCGAGAGGGGCCCCGCATAGTGCCACATCATGTCACTTCATAAACACCTAAGCCCCGGGTAACAGGCTGGGCCCGGGCGCCGACGTCCACAAAGACAGATCTATGTTTACAGTACAATCACGGACCCTCCTAAAAAAAAAAAAAATAAACACACCGCGGATCCAATTACTTATTTTTCTTTCCGTTTCCAAGCAACATCCCAGCTATGCGTTTTAAGTGCCGCGTCGAACGAGCGGCGGTACTGTAGCGTTGGTTTGGTTTGGCATCCGATGGCATCCTCGTAAACAACTGGCACTAAGCAGCGCTGGCAGGGGGCCCCTCTGTGGCGGGCCGTAGCAGAGAGCCGGGAGCTCACTGCCGCAGCCCGCCCCCGCTGGAGGCAGACTGCAGCCACATGCAGTGTGGGGAGCAGGGGCATGATGTATTGGGATGGGTTTGTTCTGTCATCTGTGAGACAGATGCGTCTTAAAATACATAAAACAATGCAAAAAATCAACGACGGGCACCGCGGATGAGTCGTGTTCTCTCTTGTCCTTCATTCCTCGTGATGCTGTCCTCTCTGCTGTAGATTCTGGACGTGCTGTGTTCCCTGTGTGTCTGTAACGGCGTGGCCGTCCGGGCCAATCAGAATCTGATCTGTGACCACCTGCTGCCTAAAAGGGATCTGCTCCTGCAGACGCGATTGGTTAATGACGTTCAAAGGTAAAACCGTGGACGTCCTCCTCTGGGGGTTGCTCTGTTGTTGTCGGATGTATGGATACGTGTGACCCAGAGTGTGCTGGACCTCCTCTCTCTCACCCCCCCCCCCCCCCTGCAGTATGAGACCCAACATCTTCCTGGGCGTGGCCGAGGGCTCGGCCCAGTACAAGAAGTGGTACTTTGAGCTGGTGATCGACCAGGTGGACCACTTTGTGACCGGCGAGCCCACCCACCTGCGGGTGGGCTGGGCCAACACGGCGGGCTACGCCCCCTACCCCGGGGGCGGCGAGGGCTGGGGGGGCAACGGTGCCGGGGACGACCTCTACTCCTACAGCTTCGACGGGCTCCACCTCTGGTCAGGTGGGCTGGTACCTACGTCTGTGTGTGTGTGTGTATTTGTGCATGTTTGTCTGTCTGTGTGTTTATGTGTGTGCGTGTCTATAGATATAGATGAATATAGATGTATAAGGGCTGTCCACATTAACGGGCGGCGCAAATGATTAATCCCATAACGTCAGCTTCATATTTATTATTTAGCCACCGTATGATCCCACACAAATATACAGTAATAGTAATAGTTTAACCGACCACTGCTGTGTTTCAATGGACACTATTTCAAACTGTAGAATTATTTTTGGTTTTACGAGAAGGTATAAAAAACCTATTCTTAAAATAATTAGAATCGTATAATCTCTCTTGGATAATAATCAACATAATAATTATTATATAATAATTTTATATAAATGAATTTAGATATTTTGTGTCAAATGATAGATTACTTTAATCAGTAAGTAGCCGTGTAATAAGCAAGCTAATGTACAGCGACATGTGGCTCCCATAATCCCTTAAATATATACGGTGGGTATATATATAAATATATAAAGTATTTCATATCGGGGGTTGACTTGAGAACTCAAAAGTAGGGCTGCTCTCACCTTAAAGAAATGCCTAGCCAGCGTTCAGCAGCCCTTATGTAACAGATTCCCCAGCCCTCTCCCAGTACACCGTTAGACTCCTGGAATAACTCTGTCACCTCCCCCGAGACCCCCAGTCAACAGCTCTTAATGCTAACACACACACACACACACACACACACACACACACACACACACACACACACACACACACACACACACACACACACACACACACACACACACACACACACACACACACACACACACACACACACACACACTCTTCCCTCTTTCAAAGATCTATGTCTCTCTCTGGCCCCTCTCCCCCTCCCACCAGGCTATTAAAGTGTCCCCTCTCCTCCCTCAGCCCTCCGCACATCCCCTCTACCTCCAGCGTCTGACCTGTGTGTCCTCTCCCTCTTTTGGTCTCCTTCCCCCCCGCCTGCTCCTCTGCCCTTTGCATCTCCCTCCCCCTCCCTGTCCCCTCCCTGTCTCTCTGTCTCCCCGCCTCCCGTCTCTGTCCCTCAGGTCGGATCCCCAGGGCCGTGGCCTCCATCAACCAGCACCTGCTGAACTCTGACGACGTGGTGAGCTGCTGCCTGGACCTGGGCGCCCCCAGCATGTCCTTCAGGATCAACGGCCAGCCCGTCCAGGGCATGTTCGAGGAGTTCAACGTGGAGGGATTCTTCTTCCCTGTCGTCAGCTTCTCCGCCGGCATCAAGTGAGACCCCCACACACGGACGGACCGACCGACAGACAGACAGACAGACAGACAGACAGACAGACAGACAGATAGACACTCAAATTCACACTCACACTCACAGACACACACTCACAGTCAAACAAACACACTCACAGACACACAAACACACACATACATACACACAAACACACACATACATACACGCACACACACAACACAACGCACACACACTGTCCCAATCGTGCCCCCCTCCTCATGAACAGCCTGGTTGCGTATGGAGTTGTGCCCCACTAAATAGTACTATTTGTACCTCGATCTAAATAGAAGGCGACAAAAGTTTTTGGTGTGTCTGATATCCTATTAACGGATATGTAGAAAGAAGTTGTGGAAAAAAGTGCTGTGTCACTCGACAGTGTCACTTGGATTACCCACAATGCAGTTTGACAGGAGGACGACATGTGTCATATGCTGTCTCCATCCCAACCGTCTTCACCGAAACGTTCAAATGCTCCAAAACTTTGAAAAGGCAAAACGCGATTTTAAGCGATTGGGTCATTGCTCGCTCCCTAGCCTGACGAGAACGTTTATCAGCTCCACTTGTGAGTAAAAGTGGAGGAACCATTTGGTACATCGTGGTCTCGACGGTCGAAGGCATACTTTGCAGGAGTTCTTTTTTTTGCTTGGTTTGACATGGAACCCTTCCCATAAGACTGCTTTGAGTTTAATATGCATTGATGGTTGACTTCACACATATTCCTCATTCACTTTTACCTAATTACGTATTTGAATTGATGCTTAGCAATGGTAATTCCAGCAAACTAATGAGCAATAACTTTAATGAGGCAATGAAGCAGTAACAAAGCATTCTCAGTCTTAGCTCTTTATTTCCCTTCTATTCTTTTCTTGTTCGTAGACTCAACGTTTTCAGATCTTAATTTTCAAAAATAGTTTAAAATAGGACTGAGGACTATTTAGCCCCCTGAATTGCCCAAGCACTTTCCTACTAACTCCACCCCACTCCCCCCCTCCCCTCCCAGAGTGCGTTTCCTGTTGGGCGGTCGCCACGGAGACTTCAAGTTCCTGCCGCCAGCCGGCTACTCGCCTTGCTACGAGGCACTGCTGCCCAAGGAGAAGATGTACGTGGAGCCCGTGAAGGAGTACAAGAGGGACCACGAGGGGATCCGCGACCTGCTGGGCACCACCCACTTCCTGTCCCAGGCCTCCTTCATCCCCACCCCCGTGGACACCACCCAGGTGAGGCCAGGGCGCGGGGTACGGGGCCGGGGGGCGGGGCGGTGTCGGGGTTCTGTGGTTCAGCCGTCTCCTTGTATTCTGAGATCACAGCATTTCCCAGACTGGATGTCATCCAATGTCTATTTTTCATTGTGTTTTTTTATTTATTTGAAGCGTAAGCATTTATTGTTGCAGGTGGATAATATTGGATAATATTGGAGAGTGCAGGAGGAATAGTAGTATCATACATAGTTATTGCACAACAAAATTGGCCAGCACATGTTGAGATTCACCTGATCTGAAAAGCATATCTCCCAATAAATCACTCACAGTTTATATGAGTTTGCTAAAGATATTCACATTGATCGTTAATAAACAGTAAAGTAAATAACTCCAACTCTTTCCACCCTCTGCTGCCATTGGTAAATTCCTGACCCCTCCTTTACTGTTGAAGTTGGACTCATCCACTTCTGGTCGCCCAGTTCAACATTTTACATGGTCGAGAAATAGTACAATAAATGAATGAGTAAATGTGAATTTTCAAATTCCTTCTATATTTGGTATCCTACTAGAATGATATTAGAAGCTAATCAATGGTAATTAGGGTTAGTTATGTGTATGGTAAATCACTGGAACCACTTTCTCTGTGGAGTACTATATTTAAAATGAACCATCTAAGAATACATTTCCTTCTGTGGCAGTTATACAGTATATATCACTGCTGCAGTCTACTACTCTGCCTGTAAATCACCTGTAAGTGCTGGGAGGTAGACATTAATGAATGCCCCCCCTTCCAAAAGGGAAAGATGACTTAGTCTTGGAATAAAATAATAAAAAGGTTGTCTTTTAGTTTCTGGGCCGTCTGCCCGGCCTAACCATCTGTTCCTGTTGGCCCCGCCCCCCCCCCACAGGTCGTTCTTCCGCCTCACCTGGACAACGTCCGAGACAAGCTGGCAGAGAACATCCATGAGCTGTGGGGGATGAACAAGATCGAGCTGGGCTGGACCTACGGCAAGGTACGCCTCAGGGCTCAGTGCTGAGCCCCCAGGGAGTCTCCAGGGAGGGGGCAGAAACACAACGAGCAGCCCTACCCTCACCCCTACACCCCATTCAGGGTCGGCGAGCGTACAACCGCGCTTAGCTGTGGGACCCTAAAGTGACATAATCGCTGCAGTTTGCAGACGTCTCACATGCGAAGTGCACAATTTTCTGCAAGAGTGCAAAAACTGTGTTTCCGCGGCAACGTTACAGCGTCACAGCGGTTATAAATGCAGTGGAGAGTCGGTGTAATTAACTTACAACACCACAAAACGACTATAAATTCTGCTTAACACGTTGTGAATACAGTGATTGGCCCCTCATTTCCCCCTTAATCCCCTGAGAACAATAGCAACACTGTTTGGCAGGAAAGATGACTTTTAATTATGAGCGATAACTTAACTAGGCTTCACGGTCAGGGCTGGAATCCCAGACTCTGAAACACAATCAAGCAGCTGGCACGGGCAGTCTTTGAGTCTGCTCGTTCCTTGCATAGACGCGATTAATCTGTCGTTGCATTTAATGGAATTACTGCATAATGAATCAGAAACAGAATCATAATTGCTTTAATTAAACCTCTTATTAAGTACAAAAGAGTACAATTCTTAGGCTTTGTTCCCCAACAGCCATCCACCTCAACATAGCAGCAATGCAGAAATGCATAAATGTATGTGTATGTCATATATTTAATAACACAGTAGTGGTGGAATATATAAAGGGCAACGCACCGTGTCAGAGGCTGAAGTTATTTCCCCCAAAAAAAGGACTGGGTCAATCGTTAACCTTGAATTGTTATCACGATCAACTGCAACTGCATCTAAATCAGTTCAGCTAAATCACCGTCTCAAATATGAATGCATCCCATCTGTCTGACACCCCAAGGCGCCGTTCACAGCTCTACTTAAAAACACATGTTCTCTGTTCCTCTGCTCCTATCTCTCTCTCGCTCTTTCTCTTTCTCTCTCTCTCTCTCTCTCTCTTTCTCTTTCTCTTTCGCTCTCGCTCTCGCTCTTTCTCTCCCTCTCTCTCTTTCTCTTTCTCTCTCTCTCTTTCTCTCTCTCTCCATCCCTCACATCTCTCGACTTTGTCTTCTCCATCGGACGCGAGGCCCATAGGCCAATAGCACGCACGCCGGCCCTTCACTACCGTCGCTTTATCGCCAGGAGATTCATTTCCCAACGAGGCCATCCACACGACAGCTGCCCCCCCCCCCCCCCCCCCCAGCCCCCAAAAGTACATCGGCCACCTCACCCTCCGCCCCCTCCTCGGCTGTCACGCCCAGATTAACGAGCGGAGGGAGGCGGAGACTCGGGGCTCGGCGGCGGCCTCAGGATTTATTTATGTTTCATCCTTTATTGAGGACGGCGTTTAGGTACCACAGCTGCTCCGTGTTAAGCGTTACTTCAACCCCCCCATAGTGACCTTGTCCCCCCTGCCCCTGGATGAGCCCGCCGTGGGTTTGGACAAGCTGGATGCTCTTTGACACCTGTAGACGTACACTGCTGTGCCATCCTTTTTTGGTTGAGTTTGGGACACCTTGATCCATGTCCAGACTACTTTACTTGTAGTCTGATTCCTGCCTTTTAAGTGCTGATGTTTGCAGATTCCCCAGCGATCAGGGTAATCTTTTGTTTTAGTCACGCCCACTCATGGCAGGCGCCGGCTTCAGCCTCAGTATTAAGCTGACATACTGCTAATGTTCAGTTTGATTCTTTATGTTTGGATTAAGATTGAAATAGGCTGTGGGCCTGACTGACGCCACCATAGTGATTATTGTTTGAAATAGAAAAACACAAGCTCAAACTACATTATCCTTTTAAATATAGTGATCAGCCAAATGGACATTTAACGTATGAGGAATTGGCATCAGCGGTAAATGAGTGAAGCCTGGTGATGTTGGTACCGAGGGAGAACCATCAGGGCTCCCCTGAAAACGCTGCGTTCACAAAGCATTTCTCAGAGCGTTGAGACCTATCCATGTACAAAGAGGGATGTCCTCATTTATAAGTGAAAGTGCTTCGGCGACGCTAGCCTTGGGCATCGAGAAACGAACGGGAGGATTGAACAGAGGGGAAGGTGCTCCCGGCACCTGTCTGATGCACGCCGACGGCCTTCCACTCTGTGTTGTGGCGGTGTCGACAGTCCGATGCTAAAAGGGGCTAATCACACAGGATGCTGGATGGCTTGTGGGGCTCTGGGGTTAACCTGCTTCTCTCTGCTCAGGTCCGTGATGACAACAAGCGCCAGCACCCCTGCCTTGTGGACTTCACCAAACTGCCTGAGACTGAAAGGAACTACAACCTGCAGATGTCCAGCGAGACGCTCAAGTAAAACATCCTCTCCATGAATATGAATAATGCATCGTGTGCTATGTATAGGTGAGGTCGGATATGCAGGGGGAATGCAAATTGCTCTCCGCTTTATGCAGCAGCTGGCCATGCAATAATCTCCATTCCTACTTTTTCAAATTATTCAAACATTTGAATCCCTCAAATGTTCCTTCATTGTGGCCTCATCAACAAACATTCATATCGGAAGCCCATTCACCAGAGGCAGTGCTTGTAGCATGCACATTCACAAAATTGCCTGTTTCCAGCAACCGTGTTATTATTTATCCGATTAAAGTTGAATATTGCCATATTTATATTCGTCAAAGGTGTGACACACGTGGGGTTCAAACGAGTGCACAGACAACAAAATGCAACGCAGCGCTCGTACCCTAATGTTTACAAAAGCCCATCAATACGGCCAGAGAGCTTGAATCCCTTCAGGGCCGCCTCATGAATAACAATCTGCAGCGAGTGACCGTGGGCTGCAGATGGAAAGCGGCCCAGCTTGTGTGCGCTGGGATCCCTGCCTAATTAGAAATCTCTCCCGACTGAGTTCGGGCATTGATCCCCTTGTTGTACTGATAGCACCGAGTCATCTCGCCGTGCAAACACTAGATCTTGGATCCATCGCGCTGCAGTTACCTGATGCTGGTGCCTCCTTTGAGCGAGTCTAACAATCCCATTATCATGCGTGCCTCAATTGCCAAAAGATAAAGTGAAAGGAGAAAAAAAATACACGTTGGCCGCTGTTCTTGCACTGCCGACAAATCTGTATTGATGTTCTCCGATCAATGGTGTGTGTGTGTGTGCTGGTTTATTAATGGTATTAAAGTGTTTGGTACTTATTGTAATTAATCCTGCTGAATATTGCTGTATAGTAAAATGTTTGTCTCTGCGGTTTGTGTGTCTCTCTTTCTCTTTCTCTTTCTCTTTCTCATTCTTTCTCTCTCTCTCTCTCTTCCACTCTATCTCTCTCTTCCACTCTATCTCTATCTCTCTCTCTCTCTAACAGGACCCTCTTGGCTCTGGGGTGCCACGTTGCCCAGGTCAACGTCCACGCTGAAGACGATCTGAAGAAAGTCAAACTGCCCAAAGAGTACGACCTTCTCACACCACACTCTATGCGGATCCACGCACGTCTTTCTTTGTAGCAGTGTATTTGTGCGATGTAACACAGTGATAAATAACCATGTGGGATGTTGTATGAAGAGATTAGCGTTGTTTGAGCCCGTCGTCCTGCACTCAAACCCTTGCTTGGTACGCACAGCTACGTGATGACCAACGGATACAAGCCGACGCCCCTGGAGCTGTCTGAGGTGAAGCTGAACGCGGGTCAGGAGCTTCTGGTGGACAAACTGGCGGAGAACGCCCACAACGTGTGGGCCAAGGACCGCATCAAACAAGGATGGACCTACGGCATCCAGCAGGTTAGGCCGCACTTCTACACAATTGACGAAGGGTTTTTATCTTCTACCACTAAGTTCCACCGCTAATTACAATGGAAATACAGACTTATCTCCTTGTTTTTTAACAGGTTCTAATGGGTACTCTGCAGTCTGTTCAGATGTTTTTCAAACAGCTCTTTGAACTTTTTTGTTGCTACCGTTCTTTGATTGTTCGCTTTAGGGCATACACCAGCATCTGGCAAATGAAGGCGTAAAGTACTGGGGAACATTGTTTCTTTCAAACAGCATGCAGATCTAACTTGCTGTAGTGGTTTTAATATGTAAGATGGTAGAGGGGGGTGCAGCAAATCTGATTATAGCTCCTCAGTCTTTTCAATGGCGAGGTAATAACCATCTTTAAGGTTATTTATAGCAACGCGATGAAATAAAAATCCCGAAAAAGGATGTGCAGCTATTGCATCAGCCTCAGTTTGGTGTTCTGATTGCGTTTGTTTCACCCTGCAGGATCTGAAGAACAGACGCAATCCACGCCTGGTGCCGTATGCTCTGCTGGACGAGCGCACCAAGAAGTCCAACCGGGACTCCCTGAGAGAGGCCATCAGGACCCTGGTGGGGTACGGGTACAACATCGACCCCCCGGACCAGGAGGGTGAGAGGCACGCCCGGCTGGTTGTGTGGTTATGGACGGAAATTCTTGGGCTTCTTATGTAAAACAAAGCATTTGTTTTTAGTTAAAGTCTTACTATATAGTGCACGGCTGCACGAACATAACGTAATACATTGGATTTGAAGGTTGAATGGTTTCTGGAACATTAAACCATTTTCCAAACAAACGTCACATGCTTTTAAAGGTAAACATTGCGTCTGTGCTCATTTATATTCATCCCGTTGTTCCCTAAGGAACAACGACTGGCCAATATCCACAAAGTTTGACCAGATAGTGAACCATGCATTAAATTGGATGTCCTTTCATACTTCCAAATTGATTGTACAACTCTGTGTGCTAGTCCGCCGGTACAGACGCTGAGACGAAAATAAGGCGAGATAACACTTTATAAATCCTGTGAGGGAAATGCAGGTGGCACAGCAGCCAATTATATACAATAGAAAAAACACTGCAAATCAGTGCACCATTAAACAAATGGTAATGACGTCCACAAAATATACATATATGGCTTCCTGTTGGGGGCTGGGAGGGTAATTAAATGAAGTATTGAAGAAAATAAACATATCTTACACTTTGGAGGGTACATTGATTTAGGGAACACATTTACATGTATGCAAATCCCCTATATGCACATCCCTTCAAACGGGGAGCTTTATCTCCTGCCCCCCACTGACGCCCCGCCCCCTCCCGCCCCAGCCCTGCACGTGAACGACGACCAGAGCGTGGATACCATCCGCTTCTTCCGCGTGGAGCAGACGTACGCCGTGACCACGGGGAAGTGGTACTTTGAGTTCGAGGCGCTGAGCGGCGGGGACATGCGCGTGGGCTGGGCCCGGCCGGGCTGCCGGCCAGACATGGAGCTGGGCGTGGACGACCAGGCCTTCGTGTTCGACGGATACAGGGTAACACATCAACGCCCACTACCTCTTTAGGATTTAGGATTACATCTCTCTCTTTCTCTGTCTGTCACTCACACACTCACACTCTCACTCACTCACTCACTCACTCACTCACTCACTCACTCACTCACTCACTCACTCACTCACTCACTCACTCACTCACTCACTCACTCACAATATCTCACTCACACTTTCACAATCTGTCTCTGTCTCTCTCTCCCCCCCCTCTTAATTGAAACCAGAGTGAAATAACATGATTGCTTCTCAGTAAAATAAGCATTAAGTCAAGCTTTATGTCCATTTCGATTGACATAAAGTGTGAAAAAATGTGCATGTTTTAGTTGTTGCAATAGAAAAAGGCCCATACTGATAGCATCCCATGTGGACGACCTGCAACACTGCATTGTTAATTAGCTACTGATTGGTCCCTGGCATCGCGCGTCCGTCCCCTGAGGTGAGTCTCTCTGCTCCCCCAGGGCCGGCGCATTCACGTGGGCAGCCGCTACTTCGGCCGCGCGTGGAGCAAGGGCGACGTGGTGGGCTGCATGATCAACATGGAGGACAAGTCCATGATCTTCACCCTCAACGGAGAGCTGCTCATCACCAGCAAGGGCTCGGAGCTCTGCTTCTGCGACTTCGAGACGGAGGACGGTGAGAGGCCCCCCTCGGAGCTCTGGACTCTGACGGTGTTTGTCTGACCCCCCCGTCGGACCCCCTCCCTGGCTGTACCCCTGCACGTCACCAGGGTCTATGTTGTTTCTTTTGTGAAGAGGAAAACGCGTCACAAGTTCATTAGTGGCGTGTGGTGTGTTTTATGGGTGGTTCATTGTGGGAATAATACGTTATTTCGGGAAATTACTTTTCAGAAAGATGTATGCTTGTTGGAAAAAGCGCATTAAGGTAATTGGTACTGTGTGGGATAGTAGCTGGTGCTAAGTGGAAACATGGTCAGGGAATTAAGTGTTACTTTAGCAACACTTTTGTTTTAATGATCTTCCGTTTTCCACTTATTTTGAGCGTCACTTTTCACATGTGAGATATGCCGATTTAGGTGTGACCTTTTCAGGTCTTCTGTGCTCTCCATTGCGAAGACAGTAATGCCCTTTCAGAAAAGAAAAGTGTCGGTAGTGGTTTCAGATTGTGTTTCAGAGGGGAACTACATTCAGAGCCGAGGCATTTTCAACTCAAAGTCACTGAGTGGTTAACATATCAATGTGGTTCTGGCAGCCGGGCACACTATTTGAAAAGTCTGGACATATTCTTTCAAGGGATTGAGTGTATTAAACCCTGAGAGACATCAAGTTATTTGCAACCCATTATTGGGAGACTTGAACACGTCCAGAGAAGAAACAATAACTTTAGGAATCGACTGGTAATTAACATAACGTCTTTCATTTCCTTTGGAGGGAGGAAAGAAGTGTCTTCAGTGAACTTTGAAGTAAAGTAAAGAAGGTTATATCATTTGTGATGTTTTTACTAGGATTTATTTTTCAGTGTCTAGTTTCAACTTACTGCACTACAGTAAGTTGAAACTACACCTGCGATTTCTGATTCCCATTCACCGCCTGGCCTCCCCTTCTCCTCTTCTCTCCTTTCCCTCTCCTCTCCTTCTCCCCTCCTCTCCTCCCCTTCTCCCCTCCCCTGCTCCTCCCTTTTTCCCCGCCTCCCCTCCTCCCCTCCTCCCCTCTCCCCTCCTCCCTTTCTCCCCTCCTCCCTTTCTCCCCTCCTCCCTTTCTCCCCTCCTCCCCTCTCCCCTCCTCCACTTCTCCCCTTCCTCCCTTCATTCCTCCCCCCCTCCCCTTCTTTTCATGTCTGGACGGCAGGCTTCATCCCCGTGTGCAGTCTGGGCATGTCCCAGATCGGCCGCATGAACCTGGGCAAGGACGCCAGCACCTTCAAGTACTACACCATGTGTGGCCTCCAGGAGGGATTTGAACCCTTCGCCGTCAACATGAACCGCAACGTCACCATGTGGTTCAGCAAGCGCCTGCCCACCTTCGTCAACGTGCCCAAGGATCACACGCACATCGAGGTGAGCTAGGGGGCACGCAAGCAAACCACATCCAGCCGGGGGTTTATGGGTTCAAAACAAGATTTAACATCCTATGATATGATTGAGAGTCCATTTGTAAGATAGTACATCCAGACTGAACTTGGCTCCCTTATTTATTTATCTGCGCATCATGTTCTAGGCGCTTTGGTGTGCATTTAAGTTCTCGGAAGCTGAGGTGGTAGTGGACACTTTGACACGGTACAGCCAGTTCCTTAGGCTGGCCCTAACAAGCCTTATATTTAATAGCTTCCCTTTTTGTGCATTATTAAGTTTATCTCTGCTGGAATGAATAGGAAATTATTACAGTATTTTAGCGTGATGCTATCATATTTGATATGTTTTAACAGGATTGCATATTCTATTGTTTGACCATATAGTTTGAAGCGCTGTATGTGCAACACTAAGTACTGAATGAACGATACGGTACTTTAGACTGATTATCCAATCAGCATCTAATGGTGATTAACCAATTATCTGTACACTGAAAACGTCCTTGTTGTTTCCCTTCAACCATCTGTCCCTGCTTGTGTTTGTTCGATTGTGTGTGTGTGTGTGTGTGCGTGTCCGTGTGTCCGTGTGCCTGCCCAGGTCACGAGGATCGACGGCACAGTGGACAACCCCCCGTGCCTGAAGGTGACCCACAAGACGCTGGGCACCCAGAACAGCAACAACGACATGTTGTTCTGCAGACTCAGCATGCCCGTGGAGTTCCATGCCGCCCCCTCTGAGGAGTCATCCAAGCTGAGGTGAGCCCGATCATCAGAACCACCGGCGGGACCACCCCCAGGGACCACTACCGGGACCAGGGGGAAAGCCATCCCTTCCATCCCATGACTAACAAGCCTAAAGAGGAGAGCGAACGCGCTCTCCTCTTTAGGCTTGTTATTCAGGGGATATTATGGGGATATAATGCTATTCATGGGGGATTTTCCCTGGGACTGCCCAGTGAAAGGAGTTTAGAACGCAGAGATAATTGCTTTGATGAAGCTGTTTGATTAGAGCGTATCCAAACACTAACATTGGGCCCCAGGGACAGCATATAAAGGCTAAAAATGAAGTCCTTTGGAAAAGCAATTGCATGAATTACGTTGGCGTAGGCCAGTTGAGTTAATTATGTTAGGTATCGCGCATGAGCTTATAAATCGGGTCGTGCTGCACTCGGATTCAACTTTTGGTGAATCTATAATGTTGCGACTGAATGTGATTTCTGGTGTTTCACTGTTTCACAGGTATATGCTGGGGGTGACTCAACAGATCTACTTTCAAAGCTTATTCTTCTGTTTATATTGAGGCTTGGGAGTTACTTGCTGCTCTCTGGGCTTACAGTTAGCAAGTCTAGTTCCAGCGTTTCTTCGTACACAGCAGACGTTGGCAACAGGGACGTGACCAGGAACTAGAAAATACAGACTCCAGGTCAAGAGTTAAGAGTCTGAGGGGATAGCAGGTTTTAGTGTGGAAATGTCTCGGACAGCATGTCCCGATATTATCCTCTGTGCTCTTCGGGCTCTCGACCCTATTGGGGAATAAGCCAGACTAAATATCGCCTTGAATACCCTTCATTCTGGACCTGTTTTTTTTTTTTTACTTTACAGTCAGCCTCCCAAGGAAGACGGCAACGTGGACTACGGGAGCATCACCACGGTGAGCCACTTCCTGCAGTCCCAAGTGACCACACCCATCCATCATCAGCATCAATATTAGCATTAGCATTACTGTTAGCATTAGCATCAATATTAGCATTAGTGTTAGCATTAGCATTAGCTTTGGCGTTTACCTCTGATTACCGCCCTTCCTCCCGCGGCCGCAGTACCACCACACGGTCAGGGTGTTCGGAGGGCAGGACCCCGCGTCCATCTGGGTGGGCTGGGTGACCCCCGACTACCATTACCACAGCAAAAACTTCAGCCTGAGCAAGACGCGCACGGTCACCGTAACCCTGGGCGACGAGCGGGGCCGCGTCCACGAGAGGTAAGACTCCTCACCCTCCCTCTGGCCTGGCAGTAGACGAAGGCACGTGCGTTTCACACATCGTGAGCAGATTAATATCTACGGTATACCGTTGTACAAGGCGGTTCTCCTGACCTGGCCAGACCAATTCGCAAATGCGTATTAGTCTGGAACCTCTCGGTTCATTATTGATTTCCAAGGAGCGTTATCAAAGGGGAAAGACCAAAATGCCTCTGGAGCCCATAAATAATCAGAGCAGCTAAACCTGATGGCTATCACTTAGCACTGCGTTGGGAAGTTTAACTTTAGCTACCAAATCCTGCCGGAAGTATGGAATACACATCTTTCAACAAGATGCATTCAAAAGCTTTGAGTGCAGGTGTTTGATCTTCTTCAAACAAACAATACAGTCCAGTTTTTTTAACACTGTCGCAGTAGCAGACTCAACAGACCGTTGCACATCAGCGACAGCCACCTTGGTAATCTAGTCATCCTAAACCCGCGCCGTATTAGATAAAAGGCAGTGATCTGCCCGACCCAGGTCGCCTGGAGTTCTGCTGAACGGAGGGGGGGGGGGCAGACCATCTGCCATCAGCAAATAGAACATGAGCTTGCAGATTCATGAGACATAAAACATTCGTTCATCTTAATATCATAACAAAGATATTGCAAATAATACAACAGGAGGTAGACAAGCGCTCTTGTTTTCCTAGATATTAAGAGGACACACCAGTAGCTCGGATTCACGGCGATACGCAGTCCATTTGGAAGTTAAACCAGATTCTAATCTACTTAAAACCCCACTTACCGGCGGGGGGGGGGGAAGATTGAATGTTAATGAGAGAATAACCACAGTACATGGGGTAGGGGTAGGGGCGAATCAATCTGTTCCACACATCAAAGATAGGACGCTGTGTGAATACATTCCTTTAACTCTGCCGGAGTAAAGACAAGAAGCTAGTAATAGCACCGTCCCTACTGTCACATGTGGCCTTTTACAAGCCGCTGTCATTTGTGCTTTATATATATCATCTGCTGACATTTATTTGAAGTGGATGGTTGCTATTTACTAACTAATGGAGATTTCATCAGAGACCTGGATTGTTTTGTTTTTATATTTTCATGACATACCATTTGAAAGGTGCTGTAGGGAAGATTTAAGAGATTCTATGTGAGTGTTAAGGTAAGTATTGACAATGTCGTCTGTCAGCTAGGAATGAGTGAACTTCGCTGTGAGAATATCGACTTTGGGTTGACCGGGTCTCCGAGTTGACTCGTGTGGTTATTCAGACTTAAGACCACGCCCAGCTAAAGTAAATCAGTGAAGCTCTGCCCTGATTGGTTCGGGTGATCTAAATTGTATGTATTATTATTATTATCTCGCCTGTCAATCATTGATTGGTTCCCATTCCATCCCCCCGTACATTCCCCCCCGGCCAGCATCCAGAGGAGCAACTGCTACATGGTGTGGGGGGCGGACGCGGCGGGCTCCTCGGCGGCGGGCCGGGCCAGCAGCGACCTGGAGGTGGGCTGCCTCATCGACCTGGCCAGCGGCTTCGTCTCCTTCACGGCCAACGGCAAGGAGCTGCCCACCGTCTTCCAGGTGACCTGCTCACACACGCACGCATGAATGAAGGCACGACCGCAGGCACGCAATGGGTACACACATACACACGCGCTCACGCTCACGCACCTCGCATACCTGGCCTTGTATCTTATTACAACTTCATATTTTCGTCTTGCGGCCAGAGAATGCATGGGAAGGAGTTTGATTGGGAATATCCTATAGTTAGATAGAAAATGTATTGTTCCCTTGGGGAAATTGTTCTCAGTGATTAGACAGATATACATTACCCGGCCTTAACCACAAAAACAACAACAACACAAACAAAAAAATCACTGACAAGACAAGACCTATATTAATGTTTGATTGTATGTGGGGGCTTTTCCTAAATCAGGATTTAGCTGAAGTTGTTTGCTCTTGATTTGTGGCCAAGTGTTCAAAACAAATGTGTTAGGCTGATTTAAACATTGGATTGCCTCCACCTGCTTGATAAAAGGGCAGCGAATAGACAAGTAACGAAGACAAAATATCAATAAATATAATATTATTCATCCAAAGACATTGCGGTAGTGGATTTTGACAGTGTTGCCATGGTTACAACTCATATCACTCTAGCTATGCTGTAAGATGGACCTTTTTTCCCTCTGTTCCTCAAAATATGGGAATGATGGTTTACAATAAGATTTTCCGCCCCCATCTCCTGTGGTGTTATTTCAGATTCTGTTTGTGTGCTGGCTGAAAGCGATCCCATCCGTACTTCCTGTGGTTTGAAAGGCCCCCGATGCCTTTCTCTCTCCTCACTCTCTCTCTCTGCATTGCATTCCTCAATATCGATCCGCCTGCCTTTGCATTCATGTGGCACTTTATCCAGGCGAAACCCCTGTGAGGGAAACCCACTGTGTGTCTCTTAGTGTCTGTCTCTCTCGATCTCCCCGTCTCTGGGAGTGCTCCGAGGCTTATGTTAAACCCAGTGACGGGCATCGGCCTGGCATTTGAAACACCGTTGAATTCGAAAGCATCTCAGGGATATTCACCTCGACTGACATTTTACATTTTAAGTGTGATTACCCTTTAACAAAGGGTCCCCCCGCTGCCCTCTGCGTGTTGAGGGGGAGCAGGGATGTGTGTGGGGCACTGTGGTTTGGGCGGGGGGGGGGAGCAAGGGGTATCCTGTCTGACTCGTCTGCCGCTTCGCACGCAGGTGGAGCCCAACACCAAGCTGTTCCCGGCGGTCTTCGTGCGACCCACCAGCGCCAACCTCTTCCAGTTTGAGTTTGACAAGATGAAGGTGTGCCCTCCCACCGCCCCTCCCCCCGTCCCCCCCCCATCACCTCTCCTTCCCATCACACTCACACTCTCACCTTCATCTGTGCACACGCACCATTGCCGATGCATCCGACTCACTATTTTGTCAGAAGCATTGGTTGGATCTTGTGCAGTCAGATTAGCAGGCAAGAAAGATTTGTTGTTAACGTTCACGTTCATGCTACTTCCAAAAAATAGGAAGAACGATTCCTAAAGGCAAAGAGGCACTGTTTGCACACCAGTTCACACTAATAAGTCAAAACAATAATGTAAATATATATAAATATATATATATATATATATCTACATATGCCTCCCATTCTCAGCGCTTTTTTTCCTGTCTTTCATCTCCCTACTCTCCCCCAATTTCTCCCCCTCCCCCCGCAGGACGCCATGCCCTTGTCGTCGGCCATGTTCAAGAGCGAGCTGCGCAACCCGGTGCCCCAGTGCCCGCTGCGGCTGGACGTGCAGTCCATCGTGGCGGTGCTGTGGAGCCGCATGCCCAACATCTTCCTGACGGTGGAGACGGCGCGCGTCAGCGAGCGCCACGGCTGGGTGGTGCAGTGCCTGGAGCCCCTGCAGATGATGGCCGTGCACATCCCCGAGGAGAACAGGTCAGGGCCGCTCGGGGCGGGGTTGGGTCTGTTGTTCACCCAGATGTTCCCGTGTCCTGCGTCCGCAATGACGAGGACGGCCCCGAGGCTGACGTAAACGGAGCCAGTTTTTGTTCGCGGATCACGACTTTGATGGGATGAAAGGATAAAGACCAACCGAATGGCCTTTTGTGTATGATTGGTAAATAGGGGGTTTTGGTTGACATCATTTAAAACCTTGTCTATTTCCCGTCTCTCCCGTCCCCTCCGTTCTCCACCTCTCTCCTCGGCCCTCCAGGTGCATGGACATCTTGGAGCTGTCGGAGAACGAGGAGCTGAGGAAGTTCCACTACCACACGCTGAAGCTGTACTGCGCCCTCTGCGCCCTGGGCAACACCCGCGTGGCCCACGCCCTCTGCAGCCACCTGGACCAATCGCAGATCCTCTACACCATCGACAACCAATACCTCTCCGGCATGCTGAGGGAGGGCTTCTACAACTTCCTCATTAGGTGAAGCCCGGCCTTCGTGTCCTCGGTAGAGCGTAATGCGTTATAATTGTATATTATTTATTATCAAACCATCAAAATTGCTTCCTCCGTCATTAGTGTTCGTTGTCTGTCTACATTCATGTGTCATTGTTTCCTTGTGCTTAAATATTAGAATCCACAAGGCAATGCATTGTAATGTGCTATTAATTAAAGGAATGGTTGCTGATCGCATTAAAACATTCGTTTTAAAAAACCTGACTTTCATTAATTCTGTCAATCTCGCTAATGAATAAAAGTCACTTCAAACTGTGTTGCAATCAACCACCGCTTGTGACCCACCCACCCCTCCCCCTCTCCCCTCCCCCCCACCCCCCGACAGCACCCACCTGGAGACGGCCAAGGAGGCGCGGCTGATGATGAACAACGAGTTCATCATCCCGGTGACGGACGAGACGCGCTCCATCAAGCTGTTCCCCGACGAGTCCAAGCGCCACTCCCTGCCCGGCGTGGGCCTCAGCACCTGCCTCAAGCCCCGGGTGCACTTCGACCCCGTGGGCATCATCAGCACCAAGCCCCGGCAGCAGCTGCTGCACAGCCCCCAGATCCCGCTGGGCACGCTGAAGGAGAAGGCCATCAGCATGCTGACGGAGGCCGTGCAGGGCGGCGGCACGCACATCCGCGACCCGGTGGGCGGCAGCGTGGAGTACCAGTTCGTGCCCATCCTCAAGCTGATCGGCACCCTGCTGGTCATGGGCGCCCTGACCAGCGACGAGGTGCGCGTCATCCTGCTGATGGTGGACCCCAACGTGTTCGGGGAGCCGCCGGAGGCGGCGGCCGGGGAGGGGGGCGAGGCCCCGGTGGCGGCCGGCGGCGGCGCGGAGAAGGAGGAGGCCAGCAGCAACGAGGAGAAGGCGGTGGAGGCGGGAGAGGAGGAGGGCAAGGAGGGGAAGCCGCTGATGAAGGGCCTGCTGGGGAAGACGCTGCCTGAGCCCGTCAAGCGGCAGGTGATGGGCGGCAGTGGCACACACACACACACGCATCACACACACACACACACACACACACGCACTTATACAAATAGAGACACACTAACACAGAGACAAACACACACAAATACACACACACACACACACACACACACACACACACACACACACACACACACACACACACACACACACACACACACACACACCTTAGTCTTTGCTATCAACTAAATGTAAACTTTGTCCATAAGTGAAGGCCCTGACGCAGCATTTTAATCGGTTATTCCGGGTATCACGTCTGTTCGTGTTCTCCTCCCAGCTCTCACCGCATGGGTTCCTGTTAAGGGGGCTCCTGGGATTAATAAACTGCTCTGTGCTACAATACCAAAATACCTCCACATTGAACGTTTTGCAAAGGACATATTCGTGCACACTCCCTCCAGGACAGAAGCACACTATTTTCAACACGTCCATCTGTGGCAAGCTGCTGATGCTGCGGAAGTGTTTCACACTCCTTCAACTCATTCAGATAAGGTGGTACTAAAGTGGGCTCTCAGGGGCCCCGCGAGGGCCGTTAAGTTGAGCAAGGAGCGTACTGACTCAATCACCTCCTTCACACTTTTTCTGGTCCCACTTTACGTGCATTAGTCAAGCATTCATTGACTTAATGGTTGCATGGTTGGTAGTCACAGATAATTCAAAGTTAATTGATGGACTATTAATCATTACCTAATGCTTTTCATCTTAACTTTAAATTACATTTTAGAATCGTATTAGGGTTAACACTAACCCTCGCCCTAACCCCTATGCTAATGCTATATTATAGGGCTTATTACTGCATGAACTCATGTTAGTTGATCGTTCATCAGTGACCTCTCACAGTAGAGTCCCCCCTCCTCTCCCCAGATGTGTGAGCTGCTGCACTACTTCTGCGACTGCGAGCTGAAGCACCGCATCGAGGCCATCGTCTCCTTCTCCGACAGCTTCGTCTCCAAGCTGCAGTACAACCAGAAGTTCCGCTACAACGAGCTGATGCTGGCGTTCAACATGTCCGCCGCCGTCACCGCCAAGAAGACCAGGGAGTTCCGCTCGCCCCCGCACGAACAGGTGACCTGGCAGCAAAAGATAAACAACCAGCATGATCCCTGTTATATCCACCGTACATTGATTCAGCAGTGACCTGAGGATGTAGGCTTGCCGCAGGTACACTGTAGCATTAGAATTCAAAACTACATCCATTATAAGTCAATTCGTTTTCATGTCTTCATGATATTCAGGTCCATAACCTTGACTTAAAGCTAGGTCAGGCACTTGTAGAAAAAACAGCCAGTGGTAGAATTTGAAAGAAAAGAAAGTGAAAGAATTCCCCCCCCTCCATTCAGGATTCCCTCCAAAGCCTTCCCCCAAAACACATGACTGGCTCACTAGCTCTGGCCCGCGTTGTGGAAGACTCCGGTCATGCTCAATGAGGAGGGTAGAGTGTACGCAGAGTTCTGGGTAGAAAGGTAGACAGACAGGGAGGTCGTTTAATCATTTCATTCAGGCCTAATGATTGGATTGGCTTATTGCAGGCCTGCGACAGCAACACATACCAGGTTGTTTTGTATTGTTTCTCACACCATTTGACTTGATTGCAGTCAGGATGTCAAGAGAACTTGCTTCTGAAATAGATTGGCTACCCTATCTTTCAAGGACAATATCCTATCTTTAAAGGACAATACTGATATCTGGCCAATCAATGTAACATTTGTTATCAATACATTAGTCTAAGATAGTTTGTTGTATCGATTCTGCCAAATTAGTGTTTAGCGTGAGCATACTCTTAAACAATGCAATACAGAACTTTGGTCTTCTGGAATCAATGCATATTGCGTCAGTGCAGAGTTTGGCAATAAAAAAGTGAATTGCCATTCAAGTACTTTACTATATTTTGTATCTCAAAGACAAAAGTGCTGCTGCTTCTGTGAACCTTTAAAACAGACCCGATGCTCTTAGGCAGAATTGGCACAAGTCACTTTGACAAATTATATTGGTTGCGGATGTCTAAGTGAAGCCCGGAGAGATGCTCTTCACTTAGTGGTTTTGTAACCCAGACCGGTATTGTCCCTTAGAATGATGGTCAACAGGACCTCAAAACATCCATATTTGTCTTATGTCGTAAGTTGCAATATCACGCATCCTAAAGAAAGTCTCTATCACACATCGGTCCAACATGGAGTATTTTCAGACACGCTCGCTGAGATTCATCCTGTCCCTGTTCTCATAATGCATCCATAATCAGTAACGGTGGTCAACAGAGACTGTAAAAGAGTCGCTTTTATTACAGCAAAGAATGCATCTGATCTGCATTTTTTTTGATCAGCCGTCAAATCTGCATCGTCCTCAGCAGCCTCCGCAGACTTCGTAATCCTCATCTTCACAGTATAAATGCCAGATGGTTTTAATAGTAACCTTCGTGAACCTGTGATTCACTTAGGCTAATCCTCTTTACCAAACATCCCTGCTGCATATATATCAGATGGAGGGCTGATTTGACAAGGTTCTATAAATACGTGAAAGAAAAAAGGTTTGGTTGCATCTGGGAGTTTTCTGACCTCCGACAATCTTTTGCATTTGGAATAAGACTCATTCCCATGACTGTTTTCAAGGCTTTCGAGCTGTATGAACGGCCCATACTTAAAATAGAACAACAGATTTGCCATGTCTGAGGGGTTAACAACATAATCAGAAGTAAAGTACAATTGTCTGTTGTCCATCAAATGAATCTATTTTATGTCTTGGAGAATACTGAGCTCGACTTGGTCATAGTTTACGGCTATGTTCCACCCTTGTTTAACTGCAAAATGATTTCTCAACGGGCACCAGAGAGCTGAGGGGCTAAAGTAAAACACTTTTACTGGTTAATGAAACATGACCTGCCATTTAAAAATAAAAAAAATGTCTTCTCCCAGGGGATAGTGTGCTGGCCCTGTGAACAGGCTCGCACTGTGAACACACACCACACCACTCAATTCCCTTCCAGTTTTTAAATATACTTTAAGGTTTAGGTATTAATATATATCAGGATAGGATATAAGTATAAATCGCCTGGTTTGCACCAATTCATTAACTTATGTAAATCTAACTGTGGGTGACAAACAATACGTAACAGATTGAATCGTATTTTTATAGGAAAGAAAAAAGAGGCTGTAAACACGCAGAAGATGTGTGCAGAGTCAGTACAGCCCATAATTCAGTAGAAAAAGCTCAAAGTACTTTTTTTAATGAATATCTGTTGACAATTCTCAAACAGCAGTAGATGTATTTCCCTCTGCTGTATTGAAGGCCTGGATCATAACTATTATTTCTCATAGCATTGGCAGGGGACCTATGAGTTGTTTGGAAATCAACCAACAGCTGGACAAGCAGCCAAAATGTGTTCCCTTGGCAACAATAATAATGACTTTATAATTCGTGTATATGATATATGTTGGTTGTTACGGTTTTATAAAAATACTTTCAACTTTAATATATACCTCGTAAAAAATATATAGATTGCCTAATATGTTGTTGTACGACACAAGAGCAATGACTCAAAAGCCAGAACTAACTTTTTTATTAAACTTCCCCCCTATTTAGCAGAGTTGCGTAGCCTCCTGTCTGAGCCAGGCCGTCTGGATCAGTACAGGCAGTTCACCCAAGTGCTGTGTCCTAGACCTTAGTTTCAAATAGAGGTCAGCAGCAGGTGTGAATGCACTTTATTCCAAACATGGTTCATAGTTCTTCCCATGATTTATTAAAAGGCCCAGGCCAGAAATAGAGCAGCGTATCTGCTGGAGAGGATTCTGCTGCATTCTGCTGCGCCAGCGAGGAAGGTCTCATATGTAGTCTTATTTTGAAGCTAGCTAGTACTAAGAAGTAGCTAGAACTACTAGACTACCAGAAGTACTGAGTACTTCTTAAGTCTAGGAAACAGCACTTGAGTGAACTGCCTGTACTGATCCAGACAGCCTGTCTCAGACAGAAGCTAAATTAAATACGCAGCTCTGCAAAATAGAGAACTTAAATAAATAGGCAGTTCTTGCTACTGAGTCATTGCTCTTGTGTCGTACAATGACATATTAGAGAATATATATTTCTATGAAATATATTAAACCATGAAAACCAAATCATAGACATTCATTCTAAAGTTGTTATTATTGTTGACTATGGGACACATTTTGGCTGCTTGTCCAGCTACCGGCAAGGTCCCCTGACCCCTAGGAGAGTAATGTACCAGGCCTGTAATACAGCAGAGAGAGGAAGAGAACATGGCCAGCAATTACATTCAGTCTAAGTTTTTCCCTCCCTCACCCCCTCCTTCCCTCCCCCCCTCCCTCCCTCCCCTCCTGCCCTCTGCCCTCCCCACCCATGTCTGTAGATCAACATGCTGTTGAACTTCAGTGCGGGGGAGGACTGCCCCTGTCCCGAAGACATCCAGGAGGAGCTCAATCTGTTCCACAACGAGCTGCGGCTGCATTGTGGTACGGCGCCCCGCCCACAGCGCTGCCCTGCCTGCTGGTTCACTGTAGCGCTCACACAGACCTGTTTACACCTGAACAAACACAACGCACGAATCTACCAATGAACAAATGAACTCGCAAAAAAAACATACACAACAACATATTGGAAAAATCCTTAATAGTGTAGTACATTTAACCCATTTAAGCTCTACTGTCTAGGCAAATATTATTGATGGAGATGGTGCACTGAAAAAAGCTGATATAACATAATAAAGGAAAACATATTTCCATGACACGTTAATCCCAAGTGTCTTATAATACCGTGCATGCGTTCATAATAACAACTCGCATAACATTAGGAACCAAAGAAATTACACAAAGCATGTTTTCCTGCCACGCTCCCCCGGTCCGGTGAGCGCGCTCCCCCGGTCCGGTGAGCGCGCCCCCCCCATCCCGGGCAGCGGTAAAGCCCCCCCTGTAACCCCTCTGTCCCCCCCCCTCACAGGGATCCCCGTGGAGGAGGAGGAGGCCGAGAAGGACATGTCCATCAAGGGCCGGCTCCTGGCAATGGTCTACAAGATCAAGGGCCAGCCGCAGAAGACGGAGGAGGAGCCCACCGAGACGGAGCTCCCCCCCCCTAGTAAGTGTCCCCGTGTTCACATCTCGCACCACGACCCCTCCAGACCCAACCCGCGGCGCCCCATACAGGGAGGGGGTCAGCGGGTGAAGAAGATAAGGGTGGCCTGGATCCTTAGACGATTTTAATCTTTCATAGAAAGACACTTAGTCAACGTAGGCTTGAATCATTGTGTCGTGTCTGAGAGTGGGGCATTCAACTGGGAGGATGGGATGCTGAATGAGTGACGCCACAGCAGTGCTTGGCTTCTCGGAGGTTACGCTGTGGTTTTTGAGTGGGAGTGGGGGATTGACAGAGATTTCTTTGTTCAATTCGCTGTGTTATGATTTTCTTTTAATAAATATCCTAATTCTTTGCTTGATAACCCCTTTGTGTAAGGGCAGTGGCTCTATCTAATCATTTTCTCTTTGAATTAAGGCCCGTTCTAGACCGTTAGTCAAGGAGGTTACACAATGTCGGGAAAAGATGAAGATTTGGCAGCATTCCGATAATATTAAAAGCACTCACGCTGGTGAAAACGATTCTCTCCCTCGCTACTCTAGTGCATTTTCTCTATTCTGCTCAAAAAAACGGTGCAGCATTTGCTCTATACCCTGAAACGCATCAGTCACAGGTCTTTAAAATCTTTAATCAATCAAATGCTTCTAAATTGTCTTTAGCGATAGGGGTTTTGTCATGGTCGGATGTGAATGCTGTGTTATCACACAGAACAGATTTCTCCTTCTCCACAGAGATAAGCCATTGTTTGATTTTGTAAAGCATATCTTGTTGACACATTGCGTCAGTTTTGTTTCACCCTGGGTCTGATTTGTTCAAAGTACCATTCTAAGCAAACGGTCCGTTATTGGTTGTGCTTGCATGTCAATCCAGACCTCTTACCGACAAGAAGGCATGTCAGACACTGTTACCAACGCTGTGTCCCAAACCATGTGTATGGTATGGCTGACTTTCTGAGACTTATTTGTAATGGTCAACATAAGAATATATTACCACGAAAAAAACAGTACAAAAAAAAAAAAAATTTTTTTCATGAGAACCATGTTATGGCAATCATAATTGGAAGCCTAACTGATCAAATTATGCTTCAACGGGTGGTAGGAGGCAGAAACACACAGATTAAAATGGATTTGTCACATTTGCATTCAGTAATTTAGCAGGGGCTTTAATCTAAGGCGTCTTAATATCCAATGAGGTTATCACGGCCGAATTCAAATTACGTAGCTGCAGTCACTGCTGCAATTTGAATGTTGTTCTGTCAATTATCTTTCTCTCTGTTGTCAGGCATATTGGCAATACAGCTGCAGCCAGAAGATAATTCAATTGCACATCCAGTATTTGATCCTGTGTTATTGCAGTCTGTATTATTCTAGCCTTTGTCGATGTTTTTCATTCGTCATGAATAATATACTAACTATATACTCTAGGATGCATTTTTCAAGTCTTGTGTGGGGATGTGTACTGAACCAAGCTCATTATTCTTCTCTTGACTCCATTACGCCCAGTCCATTACTGCAGGCTATCCTCGGCTTACTTTGAGTAATCTCTTTCAACGCAATGACTCTTAGATGTGACCGCCTTTCCTTATTGAGAACTAGCTCTACAAGTCCTAAGACGATTTGATCCAGTAACACTAGGGTTATCTCAGTGAGCGGAAAGTGTTCATTCTCACAGTTAACTTATCATTACGTATTTATCCCCCTATATCATTGCTATGATATGGTAAGGTCATTTACTTCTCATTAATGGTTATTGTCAAGTTAATGAAGCAAATCATTAACAGTAGAAAACATAATTCCAGAAAGCATTTTCTTCATAAAAAGTTTGAAAGATTCATCTTACTTTTCAGAGAAAACCCATTAGTTCTCCATCTCCAGGAACAAATATAAAAGCCCTGTTTGTGGGTCTGAATCCACGACGCATTTTGACTACTGATGCAGGTTCTGCATCTTAAAACTGTGATTGCCGTTTATATTGTTTCTTTCCTGCCTTTATTTTGTTATTTCCCTCTACCTTCATCCCCTGAATCCCTCATCGTCCCCCTAATGACTGTCTGCTGTTTGCCTCGGAGCATGTTCAGGCCCCATGTGCCTCACAGCTACTCCTTATCATGGAGTTTGCCCAGAAGAGCAATGGCTTGGAGAAGCGCCATCAGGTTTTTTATTTATCCATCCATTTTCCTCCAGAGTTACTACCATGCCTTTGGGAATTTAATTTTTGTCATATATATTTCTTTATCTATGAATCCATGAATGAATGTCTGAAACGATGGCTGCGTGATGTATGGGATCACACAAAAGACACCCTGGTTGGACTGGTGCTGCCGTCTACAGAGCGCCAGTTAGCCATACCTCACTTTGATTCAAAAGTGCTGCTGTTGCGTTCTGCATCCTTCTCCAATTGCTACTTCTAAGTCTTTCGTAGGAAATCATGGAGAGTGCGTTTGTGTGTGTGTGTGTGTGTGCGTATGTGTGTGTGTGTGTGTGCGCACGTGTGAATTGATTTGTGTCAAGGATGAAATAGCATCCTGGCTACGGAGCCCTGACTCAGCTGACGGTAGATACAGTAGTCGCTGGGAGGTGGAATCCAGGAAGTCTGCTGCCACGTCCAAAAATACAGACGTTTGTCTTCTACGTCTTTATCTCCTGACAGACACTCCTGTATTGCCGCCGGTGTGATTTCCCTTTTGTTCATGCCATGCGCTCCGTTTAATTACTTTAGACATTAACATTCATATTATTCATGACCCCCATGTGCACCTCCAACATAGCTTTGAGCGTGGCGACGTGACGCGTGACTTTGCATTCAAAGTTTTCGTTTTTAGTTGAGTTTTTCTTTTCTTTTCTTTGCTTCAAGTGTTTTTCCTTCCGAGTTGAAGATAATCGGCTCGGTTCACGAAGAGTTCTAGTCGTGAGGCGTAATATTGGACAGGGCGATAATCCAGTTAGCTGACTTTCTTATCCCCCCTCTTTTATGTTTGTTACATCATATAAGGACAACTTGTTAGTAACATAGTGACATAGGAACCCAGGTTGAGACAGTGACATCCATTTTAACTCTTGGTTTACTAGCACCAGTACAATGGTACAGTTACCCTCAACAGGGGCCGTAGAGCGTCACGTCGATAACAATGCATACCGGTGACACCATCCATTGTATTCATAACCCTCTCCCCTTGTCCCCTCCCACAGCCAACCTGAAGGAGCTCATCTCCCAGACCATCACCAGCTGGGCCCAGGAGTGCCACATCCAGGACCCCGAGCTGGTGCGCGTCATGTTCAGCCTGCTGCGGCGGCAGTACGACGGCATCGGCGAGCTGCTGCGCGCCATGCGCAAGAGCTACACCATCAGCGCCGCCTCGGTGCAGGACGCCATCAACCTGCTGGCCTCGCTGGGCCAGATCCGCTCGCTGCTGTCGGTGCGCATGGGCAATGAGGAGGAGAGGCTGATGATCGACGGGCTGGGGTGAGCCTACGGGACGTGTGTGTGTGTGTGTCTGTGTCTGTGTCTGTCTGTGTGTGTGTGTGTGTGTGTCTGTGACAATGAAAAAAAAAATATATATATATTTTTCCCACTGATTGTTTTAATCACATTCAGGTGCTTGTGTGGGTTTGTGTGTGTGAGTGATGTGTATATATTTCATATTGTGTAATTGGTTCTTTTGTTCATTATGTTGTTTATTATGTGCCCAGAAAAGCCACAAATGAGCTATCGGGCGGTAATCAATCCAAATCCAAAAAAAAAAAAAAAAATACTTTAGATTCCACTGTTGGTCTCAATGAAGGCTATTGCCGTGCTCATAAAATAATTGGTGTTTGTGTGTGTGTTGCCAGTGACATCATGAACAACAAGGTGTTCTACCAGCACCCTAACCTGATGCGGGTGCTGGGCATGCACGAGACGGTCATGGAGGTCATGGTCAACGTGCTGGGAGGGGACAAGTCTCAGGTCAGACTCACTGTACTCTGCCGTGTCAAGGTCTCCACCAGCCAGGCTGATCACCGAAGATCTGACACAAAAAACCACACATGGCACTCAGAAAAAGACTTATTGCAAAACAACTGATCGTGATGCGTTTTACAATAAGTTGTGTTATTCCCAAGCATTCTGTGTTTTCCGAGCGTGTGAATGACTGAGGGTGTGCTCGTAGAGCAGGGCATTAAAGGTAGAGCTGGAAGGTGAAACGCTCTGGGTCCCTATTTGGGGCGCGCTGGGAGCGAGAGCGTGGCGGTGATTGAGTGCCACTCCGGGTGCCAGTTGTGAATCGGATCTAAGAACAGAACAGTGGACCCTCGCAGGCAGAAAGAGAAGCAGACAGACAGACAGACAGACATGTCTGTCGATAGGACAGACACATAGTAAAACGGACACAATGACACATACAGAAGAGAGGAGGCAGCCAGACAAACACAGACGGGCAGGTAGCCAGGCGGTCAGGCAGACAGGTGGGCAGACGGACAGGTTGACAGACAGACAGGCGGTCAGGGCGACAGGTCATCGTGGGTGGCAGCTCTGGGAATCTCATCATGTCGTCCCACCCTGGCCGTAAACCGCAGACCTGATTTGCCGTCACTGGATACGTGCAGCTCACTTACAGCGGCCATATACAGTATCACCGGGGCAGCATATGGCAGAGTGCTAAGAACCGCTCACACTGTTTACCGGAATTACCTTGGCCTCTGACATCGTCAAAGTGGCAAGTAATGTAAAAACAAAAATGTATTGTTACGGCACAAAGTAGGACAAGTATAATATAACAAATGTACAAAGAGAGGAAGAATAATTGACTGTTGTTTCTGTATCCAAACAAATGTGTCCTTACATGAAATTACACGAATACATTTAGATTATTTCCTTTTGTTCCTTCCGCAGGAGATTGCCTTCCCCAAGATGGTGGCTAGCTGCTGTCGCTTCCTGTGCTACTTCTGCCGCATCAGCCGTCAGAACCAGAAGGCCATGTTCGACCACTTGAGCTACCTGCTGGAGAACAGCAGCGTGGGGCTGGGTAATACCGGACCAACCCCGTCACACACCAACACCAACACCGTACATTCAACACCATAGCAGGCAAAGCGATCATAGTGAGCCACAGATCATCAGAGAATGGTGTGCTAGTTTGTGGCCGTCATGATATAGGTTAGGTCATGTTATACATATCATAATAAACTGTCATGATATACAAGTCATGATATGTATATCATGATATACATATCATGATATACATGTCATGATGCGTATATCATGATATACATGTCATGATAAACATATCATGATAAACATGTTATGATTTACATATGACATGTTCAATCATGATATGTACAGTATATCATGATTAACATGTCAGGATATACATATCATGATATACATATGATATGTATATCATGAGATGTTAATCATGATATACATATGTCACACCCCTCCTCGGGTGAAGGTAATGTAACCTTAATACACCAGACTTTCAAACCCAAAGGATGGCAAGGCACACGGGTGCATATCGGTTTTTAACAACATTTATTCCCCCAAAGTGTCAGATAAGTGCAAAACATACAGAGGAGGCCAACCCCCAAATATCTCAGTCGATATATAGCATCTCGTGGAGAGCTGAGCACCCTGCTCAACACAGACAACCTCTTCTGGCAACCGCATACAGCAGACTGTCAGAAGGACAGCAGCTCACCCATTTTATACCCCATGGCCCCTCCCACTAGACAGGCCCAATCAACAGGGGGGTTATAATACTGTGGCATTTTGCAAATCCACCATGAATAAACTCATCAAATATACAGCATGCATGTTAAAGTTAATTTCATCTTGTAGATCAGTGATTTTCACTAGTGCATTTAGGCTTGTCGCTCATTAATGTCCAATGTCAATGTCCAGTGTCCTCCTTCGACACAAGGGAAAATGGTTTGGCCCAAATTGGGCGAATCAGTGGCAGCAGATGTTTCCTGACACCATATTTAAAGCCCTCAGCCCCACCCTGTCTCTTTTAGTCTGCAGTACAGAGCCATGGTGAGAGGGAGAGGTTGTTTGTGATTGTTTGTTGCTTGAATAAAGAGCTTGACTCTACTGTATGCTTGAAGGTTTGCTGTTCATACACTATCCATCAATGCGCTCTATTGATAGGCAGTTAAACAGACAATGACAGTGGTCAAACTGTCACAATATCATGATAAACATGTCATGATAAGCATATCATGATATGCATATTAGTTCAACAGACACACAATTGGTTTAAGCACAAGCAATCCGAAGTACTTTACTCTGTAATGTATTTGAGGTCTCTCCAACCCTCTGTGCCTCTGTTGAACTGTGATGGATGGAGGTTTGGTATTCCTGTGGAGAGAGCCTCCACATGAGAGCCCTAGTTCACCCAGACTGTCATGGAGTGAGGGAATCCTTTAGGCGGGCTGGGCAGGACTGATGAGTCATTGTTGTGTACAGACAAGTAAAGCAAAAGGCTGCTGCTGCCATTTCGAACGTCACCAAGCTCATCATTATTGTTATGATCCACCAATATTGAAATGTTAACACACATGTCAATGTTGGCTCGGTTGATAATTTTTTACAATGTTAAATTAACCATGTGTTGGGTCCAGTGCCAAGAGAGGAAAGGAAATGGTTTGACTTTAATGTATTTTCTTCTTTGTCATATTGTATGTGTAACCATGGCAACAGTATAAAATAGTATGTCACATTCCAAAATATCCCATCAGGGATGAATAGAAATACAATTGAATGTTCATATTAGCATAAAATGTCTTGTTTTACAACCCTTTTTGATGCCGCCCCCTCGCCCCTGCTGACTGAGTGTGTGTGTGTGTGTGTGTGTGTGTGTGTGTGTGTGTGTGTGTGTGTGTGTGTGTGTGTGTGTGTGTGTGGTGTGTGGCGTTGCAGCCTCGGAGGCCATGAGGGGCTCCACCCCCCTGGACGTGGCGGCCTCCTCCGTGATGGACAACAACGGGCTGGCCCTGGCGCTGGAGGAGCCCGACCTGGAGAAGGTGGGTGGACCCCGCCGCAGCCCGGCGGTCTGGGGGACACGCTGCTGACCTTTCTCTTAGAAAGTTTCACTCTGCACAACTTCACAAAATCGCCGAAACGTCAAGGTGTCATTTTGGAATGACTAAACCACTCAGGGAAGCGTCGCCAACAAACCGTCCGTCCTCATAAAGGATGATGAATGGCATTTTCCGGTCGAGTAACAGAAGCTGGCTCAGCAGACGTGTCTGTTGCCGCTCCTGATTGTGTCAGTGGGAAGAGGGGGCCATTAAATTCCCATAAGTATTCAGTCCTTGCAAGCCAGTCTGACTGTGTGTGTGTGTTTGTGTGTGTGTGTGGGCGCGCGTGTGCGTGCGTGTCTAGGTGGTGATGTACCTGGCAGGCTGTGGTCTTCAGAGTTGCGCCATGCTTGTTGCCAAGGGTTACCCAGACCTGGGCTGGAACCCCATCGAGGGGGAGCGCTACCTGTCCTTCCTGCGCTTCGCCGTCTTCAGCAACGGTGAGTGAGGGAGAGCATGTTTCTGGTGAACAGGCTCCCCTGCCCTGCACTAACTACAATGGTGCTTTGTGGAAGCTGTGATCTAATAACGGCAAAAATAATAATGAAATACGTATTCATGTGCGTGTAGAATATGACTCAGGTCTGGATTTAGAAAAGGATATGGAATCTGTTGTCAGTCTTTTATATTAAAATTATTCTTTAGATTACAGGTGCTCTTTGTATGATTTAGTACGCTAGCATCAAGTCATGAGGTTGGAGATTGCAACCCGATTGAACGTAATGATACCTTTACCAACGTGAAAATAATAATAACCAAGCACACCTACATACTCTGACTCCCTGATGCAAAGTCGTTCCAGCACGACGAATGATTTAGGACCAGTTTTATCCAACCCGTCCTAACACACCGGCGTTCATTGCCTGTGCGTGTGCTCGGGTGAGCGTGAGTGTGCTCCGGTCCAGCCCTGATCACGGTGTCCCCGTGTCCCTCCCCCCTCGTCCCTCCAGGCGAGAGCGTGGAGGAGAACTCCAACGTGGTGGTGAAGCTGCTGATCCGCCGGCCCGAGTGCTTCGGGCCCGCCCTGAGGGGCGAGGGGGGCCAGGGTCTGCTGGCCGCCATGCAGGAGGCCATCGCCATCTCCGAGGACCCCGCCCTGGACCTGCCCAGCGGCGAGGCCGCGGACGTCCCGGCTGGGTGAGCACGGAGCTGGGACGGGCACGGCATGGGGCAACATACCAACAGTTCAGACATTTATTTTGTGCGATCGCCCCCGAAAACGTTAAACCAAAACAAGGAGTTCACTCTGTTGCCGTTCTTGAAGCCAAGGAAAAAAAAATCACTGCAACTTTTTTTTGTGTTGCGAAACAACAACAAAACATCTACAACCAGACTCACATTGACGGCAATTTATGTATTTAAAAAAAAAACTAAACTCGGTTGTTTCGTAAGAAGATCAGCGCGCTGACTGCAGAAATAGGGTTAGGCACAGCGCAAAAACAGAGAGGGAAATGGTTCGTTATCAAAGGCAACGATGAAGATACAGCCGCCCCCACCCCCTTACCCCCCCGAGCTGATAAAGCATGATTAGCCCCAAGCTTTCACAATAAAGGAATTTGTTGCATCGATGCTGCATACAAGATGCCAAAAATGCCATAAAACTATAAAAAGAGGAGGATATAAAATAATATAACAATTTACGACATTCATGATGCCTTTTAAAGGAGAGAGGCATCTGTTTAATGATGTGAGCATTGTTCCTGAATGCTGGCCTAGACAACATGTGTCTTTTGCCAAGTGATAAAGAAGAATTGAAGACATCTGCTCAACACTTAATACTGCAGAGTGCCTCGGTCGTCGTGCGTCAGGCTGTGAACGCCCCGTCTCTCACCTTGTGTCTCAGGCCCGGAGAGGAGGAAGACGAGGTCATCCACATGGGCAACGCCATCATGTCCTTCTACTCTGCGCTGATCGACCTGCTGGGACGCTGCGCCCCGGAGCAGCATGTGAGTGTCCCGGGGAGGGATGGGGTTAGGTGGACGCCGCAGGCCGGGGGAGGAGCCATTGCCTCAGACGCACGTCAACCTAGCTGATCTCACCGTGTCTCTCGCTCTCTGACAGCTCATCAACAAGGGGAAGGGGGAGGCCCTGCGCATCCGCGCCATCCTGCGCTCCCTGGTCCCCACCAGCGACCTGGTGGGCATCATCAGCATCCCCCTCAAGATGCCCATCGTCAACAAAGGTAAGACCCCGTCACCCCGAATAGAATGGAGGTAAAATGAACATACAAAGGCAAAGTTTGCCAACATTTCCAAACCATTTTTCGTTTGCTTTGAGTTCAGTGGGAACGTTGGCAAACACAAACGGTCTGAGGAGGTAGTTGTCGGCGATCAGTCACGGCTTACTTCCACAGGCCTGTCTAAAGCCTCCCTTCTACTGTAGTCCTATCGTCCGAAAGTGCGACCTGAATGTTAAATGGTCCTAGGTCGGTACAGCTTCGGTTACACAGCCTTCTATTCCCCTTGCATCGTTAAAAATCGAACAAACAAAAACAAATCAAATTGAAAAGTTCAAAGAAAAGATGTTCGCCTGGAACTTTTTTCTCGGTTTGCCGAATTTGAAGGAACCACTGGTGACCAACACCACACGTCTGTCAGGGACCCCAGTCCCTGGACTACAGCTGGTACGCTTGGTTGAGTCTCTTCAGAATCTGTGGGAGATGGAGAGATGGATACTTTATTCATCCCAAAGGAAATCATTTTTTTGTAGAAGACAACAAGAAAGAAGATGAGGTGAAATAAGCGGGGGACACACTGTTCATAGCGGCCGTCCGAAAATGCTATGCTACACAATACAGCCTCATGCGTTTGTGTTCTCATTATTTGCAAGCTTTTCACCAATAAGAACCGGGGAAGCCGAACATGTCAATCACTAGCCGAGGGATTTGATCTATTCGCCACCGGTGGGCCGATGTGGTTTGGATAATGCGGTTGGATAGTTGTGAGAAGGGCCTTCTGTAAGTTGGAGACTGGACATGGTTTGGTTCCGTCTCCAGCTTATGAAGGATTAACGGTAAGAGGTCCGACTTGGTGGATGTAGGCACAGCAGGCGGTTGGGTGGCGAGGTCACATCAGTCCTCTGTCAACGGTGTTGATGGGCCAGCCTCCAATCACCGGGTCCAATATTAAAATCATGGCATCGTCGGCCTCTGCTGACAACGAGGTAAATCATTGGCAGGCAAAAAATAAACCTCATCACGTCCTGAAAATAAATCCCTGTGATCCATCAAGGCCGCGCGATCCGAAGCTCCACACCATAATTATTTAATACTCGCTGAACCCTGGAGCAACGCCAGCTGCCCCTAAATCACAGTGACCGACTGACTGAGAAACACAACAGCAGCCAAAGTCTGTACCACTTCTCCGTCCTGCACTTTATCTTGAAAGCAGCCAGTTTAGTCATCTCCGTGGCCTCTCTTCCGCCCCGCGAGAGGGTTTGTCCTGGGGAGCCACCCTGAAGGACGCTTGCAGAGAACCCAGTTAAGCCGTCTGGATCCAATTTTCTCCCTTGACAAATGACACCGAGGAAATGAAAGACTCTCTCCTCTGGGTGAACTCAAGGAGATGGGTTCATGTAATACGTCTCCCGCCGCTTGGGTAATTCTAGGAGGTTCTGAAGGCGGTCACTTTTATTTATTCGCTTTTATGGACTTAATATGTCATAAGTTATTCGTGAAAATCATTGGATTCAGATGTAGGTTATTGAGTGGCTAGGGGGATTGGCCCCCGGCCAGAAGATTCCGAGTGTTATCCGCCATGTCCTCAGGCTACCTGTAGGCAGCCTTGACCAAACCCACCTAACCCGTACATGTGGAAATAACGGTCTGCTCAGTGAATACTTAATCGTAGTATATCAGTGATTCTGCGTACTTTGTTCAAACTGGTGGTTGGGACAATTTTGATTTTATTATTTTATTTTCCACAAATGTAGGAATATCATTTTTGAATGATTATCTCAGATATGAAGGTGCTCTAGGTAATATGTAGCCTGGCTCCGCCCGCCTAAGTACTTCCGCTCAATTTGAATTTCCCTTCAGTACTAGGTCTGGACCTGCTGTATGTAATTTGGTTTTCTGGTGCCGCCACAGCGGCCACCAATCAGCGAACAGAGGGCGTGTCTGAGAACAATGACGATAAAGTCGTACGCCAGTTTGAGTTGTTGTTGTAGGTCGGTAGTTGATTTACAATGTGCAATTTTTCCCTGATAAATTAAATTTGACGAACAAAACCTGCAGCTGTCGTTGACGGACATTTTCGTGCAGACGCGCAAGGTGTTTGGTTTGTGTACAACCTGCGCGTGATTCCCGGCGCATGACATACGTCACAACCAAACGTTAGCGATTGGTTATGGCAGATCCAGAGTGGCACTGGGCAGATCCAATCATTTTAAACTTCAACAGACACCCGCCTTCAAGTGAGTTAACGTTTGTCAATTGATTAGGTCCAGACTCTGTACAAATGAAATGAAATGAAGTGAAGTACGAGAGTCTGGTAGAACCAGGCTAGGTAATATGGCTATTAGTGAATTAAATACACAGTGATGATATATGTTCTGGTCGACCGGATCACGACCGACCAATCAGGTAAGCTCTTCCCCTATTTGTTTTCGGGAATCCATCCTCTGACAATAACAGTGGCATGAAAACAAGACTTGGTTTCAATGATGGGGGAACATCGGGAGGGCACAATTATTATATTTCTCTATTCTGCTATCTCTCTTTAGGACTCTGAAATGCTACCTGCAGCAACTTTAAACACATCATAGCATGACGTATCATGTCACCATATCAAGTGCCTAAAGTCTGAATACAGAGTAGTACGGTAGTTAGTTGCAGCCCAACTGGAAAGACTTCTGAATCAGACCAAGCTTTACTGTATAGCCTCTCCCCCCGCCATGCTAGTGTAGCTTCTTATTATCCCATACAGAATTAACATCAGCATTTAATTAAAAAATATATTTATTTAGATGTGAAACGTTGTAAAGTCTCTCCCTGTGGTCTCCTTCTAGCATGAAAATCGCATAATAACCTCAGCGTCCTTGTTCGCTCAGACGGCTCGGTGACGGAGCCCGACATGGCGGCCAGCTTCTGCCCAGACCACAAGGCCCCCATGGTGCTCTTTCTGGACCGTGTGTACGGCATCGAGGACCAGAGCTTCCTGCTAAGAATGCTGGAGGTGGGCTTCCTGCCAGACCTCCGTGCCTCCGCCTCCCTCGACACGGTGAGTGAATGCCGGCTTTGGTCCGTAACAACCGTACATAACTGTAAACACAAATATTTACTTCAAAATAAACCCTGGCGTTAGATCGAAATGATTTAAAAGCATTCACGGCCAACGTCGTAAAATAGCGCAAATGTAAATAATAATAAGTGCAGGAGTACGCAAGCAAGGGAGTTTTGTAGCGCCCTGCCGAGTCTAATCATTACACAGTGTGGAGATAAGTAATACTTTATTAAAGATTGGAAATCCTGGACGCTACTCTTACCTGGGGAAGTCAGGAGGGAGCTGCAGTGCATTGTTATTCCACTCAGGACCCAGGCTTTAATGAAATCCCTGGGCTGGGAATATAGCTGCCCGTGAGATGCGATCGAGGTCATCAAGGTGGTTCGCAAAAAGTTCTGCAATGACAAGCAATTAATACTGGCTTCCTATGGCTCTTTCTGTTTTGACAGCTTTAGCTCGACCCACTGTTTAAGGAATTGTTAGTACAATCTGATCTCCTCAAACTCTAGCTAATAAATGAGAAACAACGTCGTAGGGCGACCTGGGTTTCAAAGTCACCCTTTTCGAAATGCCTCCCCTTACACCTTTTTTCTATTACAGCGCTTTTATTCAAATTAAGTACTTTTGTCTCAGACCTCTGTTGTACTCCCCTATTAGACCGGGGAGACTATGGCAATTGGGAACAATGTAATTACTTCAGCATAAACTCCCAGGGGGTATCATAATGACAGTTCAACGACAGTACAACCAATTCAGCCCCACCATTACATCGAATATGTCACTGGGATGGGCCACAGGGGACAGGAAGGATTGCAGAGTGTTTAACGGCTTGCAGACAGTCCTCCAGCGTGGTGTAGAACGTGTGAGGGAGTTTCAGTGATCTTCTCCGGGCACCAGGTCGCTTGGCCACTTTTTGTAGTCACCTTTCGTCATCTTTTGCAGTGACGATCTTTGCTTTTAGAAAACTCCTGTGTTTCGGATTTCTGTGAGGGCCGAGTGCAATAGGAAGTTTATCAGAAACTTAACAAATTCAGACATATTTTTAGGCAAAAAACGGGATACTTAAAGGAGTCAAGACTAATCAATGGTCAGTTTGGATTAAGAACCTTAGTCCGGGAGTCTTATGTATAAGTAAAAAACAATAATGATGTAACAAACAACACACTTAGTGCAATCACATCAAAACAAAACTATTTCCAAACCTCTGAACCGCGGGCGCCCCTTCACCCGTGTCCCTCTAACGCCACCGCCCCGCTGCCGTCCTCAGGAAGTGCTGAGCACCAGTGAGACGGCCCTGGCCATGAACCGCTACATCGGCTCGGCGCTGCTGCCCCTGCTGACGCGCTGTGCCGCGCTCTTCGCCAGCACGGAGCACCACGCGGCCCTCATCGACTCCACCCTGCAGACCATCTACCGCCTGTCCAAGGGCCGCTCGCTCACCAAGGCCCAGAGGGACTCCATCGAGGAGTGCCTGCTGGCCATCTGCACGTAAGCCCCCCCCCCCCCCCCCCCCCCCCCCCCCCCGGTAACCTACACTGCCGTCTATCGACTTTTTGCTGTTTCTATTAGGGGTCAAGCCAGGTCAGTTGTGGTTTGCCCTTTATTAGAGCTATGGTCTCAAAGGGCTCTAGAGACCTTTATGTAGGACACCTGCCAACCCAAAGAGCAAGGAACAACGATTTGGATTATCAAGGAAGAGACTTTGAGCAGGAATGCAGAGTCTGCCATCATTTACATGCATAATGGTAGCATCACAAACAACCATTTTAATTCAAAGTGTATCTTCTAATCCTCGCTGCTGTTGTGCTCCGTGGTGTAGCTGCCTGCGCTGCAACTTGTTGCCAATGTTTTTTAATCTTTTCTTTCTGTTTTTTAATCGGTTCCGTTTGTGCTCCTTGTTATTGTTGTTGAGGCACCCAGGTGCTCAAACTCGGTCCCATCGCTTTTTTGTCCTCCTCGTCTTCCCTGTTGTTGTTTTTAAACAATTTGCTTGATTGTTTTCTTGGTGGAAATGCACTGCCCCCTAGTGGTGCAGCTTGAATTGGGCTCTTAAGTCCACCGCCTTCGTGTAGTGAGGTTAAAGCAAAGAAAGATTGCCTTCGTTTTATCCCCCTCTCTAGCTTGGGTCCGTATAATGTATCCACACATTCGTTATTTTTGTAGATGTCTAGAACAGTTTTAATAGTCGCTCTGTTTGTACATTTCGGATATTTTGATAATTTTCCAGACCTTTCGAAACCCTTTCTCAGCTCTGTTTGTCGCAAATGCCCTCTCCGCTCTCCCTCATCACTCAAAGCACTCTTAGCACCAGAGGCCCCGCCTCCCTTTCAGAGGAGGGGTGCCTGAGGGGTGCCTGTCCCCTCTGCTCTGATAACCCCCCGGGGTCTGCTCCACAGGAACCTGCGGCCCTCCATGATGCAGCAACTCCTCAGACGGCTGGTGTTTGACGTGCCCATGCTCACCGAGTACGCCATGATGGCCCTGAGGGTGAGTCACGGCCCCACGGTGGGGTCTCCCCCCTCCATGTGTCCGCTGGGATGGGGCTGATGGGGGAGTGTTATATAGGGCTGGTTTGCAGAATGCATCATGGGATGTTGTGTTGGTGAGAGAGTTGTAGTGCTTTAAAATCCTAAATGCATGTTAATATACCTTATACCACGGTCTGCGGGAATACTCGATTCTGATTGGATGCAGGGTGTGCATTAACTCCTGATATACGGACACCTGGACAAGTAGTTCCGTCAAATTGTCTGTTTACCGTTCTCAATTAATGCGCTAGCTGGCGTATCGTCTCTAAAATAGTAGTAACCATAGCAACGGGAAACAAAACAAAGCTGAGCGGACTATAATACCTCCCGCTACCTCCCGTTCTAAAGTCGTAGCTATGGTCCGTCCTAATTACTGGAGGAGTGAACAACGTTTCCGTTGCATGAGAACCCAACGGGCGTGTAATGGTGGTTCCGGGTATTAGTCGGACCCTCAGGCGTAACCAGGGAAACAAATGTATGTTTTGTGGAAAACTTTATATTCAGATTGTAAAACGCATGAAAATATAAATTAATGGTCTTAATTTGGTCACCGTTGGTAAGTGACCGTGGTATAAGCGGGATAATGCCCTTCGAGGTGTCCATTATCAGGAATTAATGGACTTCGCGGAGGCAACCGTCCTCCGCTTCGCGTCGGACGGTTCACGCCTCCACGTCGTCCATTAATTCCTGATAATGGACACCTCGTCGGGCATTATCCCTTACATAACCGAGGCTAATGTAAACTTTCTTTAGCCACGTCTCTCACATGACAAACGCTGCGGCAGTTTCAGACACAGCAATGTGTTCCCATGATGCAAAGTCATTTCACCATGAATGACTAAACCATATGACCAAAAAAGCAAGAAAACTACCATAATAACGAACAGTCGGACCAGCCCTTTCCTGATTACCATATCCACTCTGACCTCTGTCCCTGTGCCCTGACTTCTGACCTCTGTCCCTTTGCACTGAGCTCTGAACTCTGTCCCTGACCTCTGACCTCTGTCCCTGTTCCCTGACCTCTGAACTCTGTCCCTGTGCCCTGACCTCTGTCCCTGTTCCCTGACCTCTGAACTCTGTCCCTGACCTCTGAACTCTGTCCCTGTGCCCTCACCTCTGACCTCTGTCCCTGACCTCTGTCCCTGTGCCCTAACCTCTGACCCTGACATCTGACCTCTGTCCCTGTTCCCTGACCTCTGTCCCTGTGCCCTGACCTCTGACCCTGACATCTGACCTCTGTCCCTGTTCCCTGACCTCTGACCTCTGTCCCTGACCTCTGACCTCTGTCCCTGTGCCGTGCAGCTGCTGACCAACCACTACGACCGGAACTGGAAGTACTACTGCCTGCCCTCTGGCCTGGCCGGCTTCGGCATCGCCTCTGAGGAGGAGCTGCTGCTCACCAAGAAGCTCTTCTGGGGCACCTTCGACTCCCTCTCCAAGAGGGTACACACACACACACACACACACACACACACACACACACACACACACACACACACACACACACACACACACACACACACACACACACACACACACACACACACACACAGACACACACACTGGCTGAGGACACACTGTTGAACACCACTTGCCGTTCTGTCATTGAGAAATCAGGGCAAGAAAATGCCCTGATTGGTCAGAAACGAGCAAGGAGCACTGTAATATCTAAACTGCATCAAACAGAGGCAGGCGCATTCAACTCGAAGCAGAGCATTTCACCCACGTATAGCTGAAAGATGGCTGTGGCATTTCTAACAAATTACACCATTAAAGTCACATTGTGGAAAGCCCTAAATTTACCATTTCTCAGCTGTCTATATCAATGTCCACGGGTTAGGGTAGGAACGCAAAGACTTTCACCCGATCAGTTGCCAACCGTGGTCACTCACAGCCCCTCTACCTCATCTTCCCATCTTTATCTTTCCCTTTCTTACGCTATGCTGATGCTTCCAGTCAATTCCCCTCCCAATACGACAAGTCGTCGCACGGTGTAATCATGTCCCGTCAGCCTGCGTGTGCACACGCACGTCCTTTGCCGACCAGCACGGAGACAAGTGCTGCGCTCTCGTCTGTGGTTCTCTCCACAGGGCCTGACTCTGTACTGTACCCCCACCTGGAGCCTCCCCCCCTTTGAGAGATGGGCCAGGGGGCTCTGAAGGCCATCGTGCTTTTCAATGTTTTAATGTGACTTTTTATTGATACCAGATGGTTTAATACTTAATTGTATTGGTGGAAGTGCTTTGAGTATCTAGAAAATTATTATTATTAACATAATTAATGTTATTATTATTACTCTATATGGCCGGATTGGATGTTACCCAACACTGAAAGTTTCTTGGGAGAAATACTTTCCATTGACCTTTTGACTTGCAGTATGAATTCGAAACAGGCCGGTCGGGTGTCTGCTGAAATGACGCTGTCTGCTTTTCTCCTGCACAACGTCTGCTGCTGCCAGCCTGAACGTCGTCTCTTAACCGTGTCCATCCCCCTCGCAGAAGTACGACGCTGAGCTGTTCAAGATGGCCATGCCCTGCCTGTGTGCGTTGGCCGGGGCCATGCCTCCAGACTTTGTGGACACCAGCCCCGGCACGCTGGAGAAGCAGGCCTCGGTGGACACCCAGGGCAACTTTGACCCCAGGCCTGTCAACACTGCCAAGTGAGTGGTTCCATCTGCTTGCCCCGAGCTTCTTGTCCATGCCAAAGTACGGACAACCCAGGGTGGTTCGTAGTGTCAATCACCTGGTCCATAGTGTTATTTGAACGATGTTTTTAATATTTGATTGGTAGCAAATTGATTCAGAACGGTTCAAAGGCAGAGGCGCCCCTTTTATTGGCAAAATAATGCACACTCTTAGAGCGTTACTGACCAATCAGAATATATAGAATGAATAGAATGAAAACAACCAACGGGTCCGCATTGATCTGATCCGACAACATGCTTGCATTTCAGCATCTCCCTCCCGGAAAAACTTGATTACATTGCAAACAAATACGCAGAGCATTCCCATGACAAATGGTGCTCAGAAAAGGTACGTCAACGTTATATGTTAATCTCGTATCCCACTCATTTGGTCCTAATTTTGTCTGTTTAAAATGGTCGCACCTGCAGTTTTAATTAGCAAGCTGTAAGTTGTACTTGGCGCTATATTGCCAGCAGTCTTTACCCTGTTCCTGGGTGGCTACCTGTCTCAAGATGCATGTGCTGTGGGGCTGTTGCAGGTGTCGGCGGGCTGGACACTGGGCGACAGCGTGGACGAACAGGCCAAAGCTCACCCACTGTTGAAGCCCTACAAGTCTCTGAGTGAGAAGGTAGGTCTGGATCTAAACGCAGACGCACACTCACACTTTCTATGGGGGACTGCAGGGCGGATGTCCCACTGCATATTGGTGAACCCTAGACCTGGGTCAGAACTGAACCCAGCCATGATCCATAATAAGAATGTTGCTGAACCAGTGCCTGCTGAATGAAGTGTGAAATGTACTGGACAAAAGCTGGGCTGCACTGATCCTTGAAATCATGATTTTATGTTGTCGTATCACTGCGCTAAAGAGATTTAGAGGTTTTTAAGTTGTGAGTTCGAGAACCACTGACAAAGCACCCAAAGTGATGATGCCATGGCAATAACGAGTAAACACCATTGGCGTGTGTGCGTGTGTGTGCGTGTGTGTGTGTGTGTGTGTGTGTGTGTGTGTGTGTGTGTGTGTGTGTGTGTGTGTGTGTGTGTGTGTGTGTGTGTGTGTGTGTGTGTGTGTGTGTGTGTGTGTGTGTGTGTGTGCGCGCGCATCTGTGTGTGTGTGTGTGTGACGTGCGCTGTGCGTGTGATGCCCAGGAGAGAGAGACGTACCGCTGGCCGGTGAAGGAGTCCCTGAAGAGCATGCTGGCCCTGGGCTGGAGCATCCAGGGGACCAAGGAGGGGGAGGCCATGTTCCAGCAGCGCGAGAGCGAGAAGCTCAAGAAGAGCGCCGAGGTGCCCGCCAGCCCTCCCGTCCTCATCTCCGTACATCGTTTTTAGAGTGGTTTTAAACACATATTCCTGATACATATTTGATATTGTTTTTTGGGATTCTGTAGGCTGATGGATTTAGCCCCGCGCCGGCAGAACTGCACAACGTTGCGTTGTCCAGAGAGCTACAGGTTGGTCTTTGTTATTTCTGAATCACTTAGATCAATAATTGCACAAATAAATTAAGTACCTTGTTCATTTGTATCCGCATGAATACTAGAAATGTGTACAATTTAAAAATAAATAAATAATAATAATCAAAATAATTTGATGAATGAAAATGTTAGATGTATGTCACTGTGATACATATTCACGTCAAACTCACAAACACATTGATACTTTCACCCAGAATGATACTGCTGCTTCTCCCTACAGGGCATGGTGGAGTTGGTGGCAGAAAACTACCACAACATCTGGGCCAAGAAGAAGAAGATTGATCTGAACAGCAAAGGTATGCAAAAGAAAAGTATCCAAAAAGAAAAGTATCTGAAGAGAAACAGCAGCTCTCGGCAACAGAGAGCCATTTAGAGGGTTTCCTAGTGGAAGCATCCGGAGCTTGTCTGAGCAGCTATTTAGTCTAGACACGTAGAACACAACACCGCTGTGTTGTCACCAGGGCCATTGTAGTTTGGCATTCTTTATTTTTCTGTTTTTTTGTTTCCTTTACCACCACCGCTTTGGAGACCTTCACTTAGAACAAAAGCACACCCACAAATTGACAAAAGACAACAACTTAAAACATTTTATCTGTCATTTTCTTATTTTACTTTGTTTTTGTAAACATGACACAAGCCTTGTTTTACTTTTAGTTTTTGGTTAACGAAAATGTTTGTGCATAGTTGGTGGTTACTGGTTATGTGGTCACTGACGGTTCCTCGTGGTGCTGTTCACCCCAGGAGGCGGGAGCCACGCTCTGCTGGTCCCCTACGACACGCTGACGGCCAAGGAGAAGCACCGCGACCGGGAGAAGGCCCAGGAGCTGTTCAAGTACCTGCAGATCAGCGGCTACGCCGTCAGCAGGTCTGCTGCCTGTCTGAACAGTCTCTTTACGCTCGTACACTATAAAGACACTTAAGATTAGCCACACGTCTGGACAGATCAGAGCATCAGGGGGTCAGCGATGTCCTTGTACCAGTACTCAAACATTGAAATGCACGGGAGAGTGTCAATAAAGGGTCATAAAAAAGGGCAGTTTATTTTTTTAAAGGATATGTTGTCATGCTGCTGGGGGAAGAAAGGTGTTCTATTCTGTTTTTCTCTAGGAGAGAAACCATGCAGTCTTAAAATCACCTTGTATAGTTTCTTATCATTAAAGAACCGCCCATGTGTAATTTTCAAACTGCAGATTTTCCTTTAAATGTGTATGGTAGGACATTAGAGTTGGATCTGAATTCAGGCCCATGGAATAAATTACACAACAGAAGTCGAGCGACCCGTTTCTCAGTGTGTGTTGTGCCTTGTGCTTGGCAGAGGTCAGAAGGAAATCGCAGAGGACTCCTCCTCCATGGAGAAAAGGTTCTGCTACAAGTTCCTCAAGAGGATGCTACAGTACGTGGACTCTGCACAGGAGTTCATCGCCCACCTGGGTGAGTGAGAGTGTGTGAGTGTGAGTGTGGGTCTGTGTTTGTGTTAATGTGTGTATGTGTGTGTGTGCGCCTTTTGCTCTTTATTTTCCCATTCAAAGAGGATTGATTGTGTAAATGTAAATCCCTTGTGTTCTGTGTGTGTGTGTTTGACCCGTGACTCCAGAGGCCATGGCAACCAGCGGCAAGACGGACCGATCCCCCCACGACCAGGAAATCAAGTTCTTTGCCAAGGTCTGAAAGTCTCACATAAAGGAGCGGTGATCAAATCACTGCCGCCGTCTCTCCCTGCTTCACTTAAACATCCATTACTGTAATGACCCTAAAAATACCGTACCGTAATTATGTATTTTGGCCGAATCACTCCTTTGAACGGATTTACCTTTTGTATTGTACTTGTATAGTGAATCACTGTTATTTTGAAAAGGGCTTAACTGCCATTGTTGACATTCTTGGCACAATCACGCTAAATGCTCTTCAGCAAAATGGATACAGAATCGGGACACGGATGTATTACTGAAGATAGGAGAGGCAACTAAGATTGTTGCATCAGCCAGGACGTTATTAACCTTAAACAACAAAAACAGGCTAGAATAGTTGGATCACTTTATCAAGAGGTCTTCCCCTATGGGTTCCCTAGGTTCTGCTGCCCCTGCTGGACCAGACCTTTAAGAACCACTGCCTCTACTTCCTGTCCACGCCCAGCAAGAACCTGAGCAGCTGTGGATACGCCTCCAACAAGGAGAAGGAGATGGTCACAAGGTACTGACTGCTGAATAATGTCTTGATGTGCAAGCTCCAAGTTATTGTGTGTTACTTTTGTGGTCAGATATACTAACTATAACACAAATGAAAAAGAAAGACAGATCAGTCGATAAAACGGGACTCTGCAGCAGTGGTCTCCGTGACTCCGATTCAGGCAGGGAAAGATACGGAGTGTGAATTTCCTTTTTACATAAAACTTTTTTACATGTACTATTCCAATATTCATTAAGAAAACCTAACAATTATCCAAAGCTTACAATTATGTTATCTCGACAAATGTGGCCCACAAGCAACAAATTATGCTGTTTCAGTATCAATCAGTGTTTACGATTAGTAATCATAAAGGAATCTTCAGGTAGAAAGAGGTTGATAAGGTATAATTATTCCTTTCTTCTTCAACTACTCTCATCTCACCACTGTGCTCCTTCCTTCAAACCTTTCTGGATATGCTCTTGTGTAGAAACCTTGAGAACTCAACATATTGAACGTAAATTACTCTAATTCAAACCACATATGACAGTCTAGAATGTATTCAACTCAACGTAACATGAGCAATTCTAAAAGAAGGAAAATACTTTCCACCGAATGTCTTGTATCTTTCTTGTTACAATATTATCATTTATTTCAAATCAATGTGTTGAGCATGCCTAGTTCCCCCTGCCTTCTTAATTTCTCTCAGCTCAGTTTGTTTTCAGCATCTCTTCATTTCTGCCCTCCTTTTCTTTCCTTTCCTTCCTCTCCTCTCCTTGCCTCCCTAGCCTGTTCTGTAAGCTTGCAGCTCTTGTCAGACACAGGATCTCTCTCTTTGGTAAGCACTGCCGTTGCCTCTGAGCCTTTGCCTGTTGTTCCTCTCTCATTGCCTCTGTGTGCCGTTCCTCACCGAGCCGTTCCTCCCCGTGTTGCTCCTACAGGCAGCGATGCAGCCATGATGGTCAGCTGCCTGGACATCCTGGCTCACTCCATCGACACCAGGTGATTGAATTGCAATGTCATTACTACAGCGATCTACGGCAATGGAATGCGGAGGGGTTTTGGGAGGGTCGACGGTACGATTATCGTAAACAAAAGGAGAGGGGTCTTCTTTATTATATATTAACTATAGGGTGTGATTTTATTGATGATGACAATATTTAAAATCACTATCGATCAGCATTAACTACCGTTACGTCCAGGTTATCTTGGGCCAACCGCCCTGCGACCTTTAACCCATAACGCCGCCCCCCCCCCCCATCAGAACGGTGATGAAGTCGGGCTCGGAGCTGGTGAAGGCGGGCGTGAGGACTTTCTTCGAGAACGCCTCAGAGGACCTGGAGAAGCTGCAGGAGATGCTGAAGCTGGGCAAGTTCACGCAGTCGCGCGCCCAGATGAAGAGCGTGACGCAGAGCATCAACTACGTGACGGTGGCCCTGCTGCCCATCCTCACCGCCCTCTTCGAGCACGTCAAGACCCACGACTTCGGGGTGGAGCTGCTGGGTGAGCACGGCGGGGCCGGGGGGGGGGGGGGGGGGGGTGTGGTCCGGGACCCGGGTAAAGTGAGTTGGGAAGACGTGGATGAAGTGACTTGCTTTTTAAATGGTTTATTTGTATGGTGGGTTACGGTATGGAGTGTGGTAGTGTAACTCTGTAAGGGAAACAATTGTGACTTCCTCAACTGTGTCACCAGTTAACTCGGACTGAATGTCAAAGCACATAAAGCGTTTACTTCACACTTTCTGTTTTGAGGGCTGCTGCTTGAAGTGCCTGGTCTAATTATCAATATAGCTTTCAATATTTGTTGTGAAAATATGAATCCTTCACTGATCCCCAATACGTGTGGTTTACAGTGGATGACATGCAGCTGTCCTGCTACCGTATCCTGACCTGTCTGTACTCGCTGGGCACCGCCAAGAACATCTACGTGGAGAAGTAAGGGGCCGTCAAGAACAAGGGATGGGAATGATAGTGATATTAATGCACTGACTCTCTATAGATATATAGATATAAACTCACTAGGAGCAATATCCCTGTGAATCTTTTGTAATGCCTGATGAAACGGTCCTGGAGGGTATGCTGTGATGAAGCATGCGTGTGTGGTCCTCTCTAAAGGCACCTGCCGGCTCTGGGAGAGTGCCTGGCCATCCTGGTGGCAGCCATGCCCGTGGCCTTCCTGGAGCCCCAGCTCAACGCCCATAACCCGCTGTCGGTCTTCAACACCAAGACCCCGCGGGAGAGGGCCAGTAAGTGTAGACTTCCCTTCTTCACCCCCCCCAGATCCAGCCTCAACGCCTCTGACCCGCGGCCGTCAGTGTGACAGCAGTGTGTTTCAGGCCAACCGTAGGGCAGCTTGTTAGTCATGAATAGTGGCCTTTTATTCTTCTGTATCTCCTTACTGCCATTGTCTACCTTGCCGTTCCCACCTGAACATAATAAATCGTTTTTATAAGCGAGAGAGAGAGGAAGAGAGTGTGGGGGATGTTAATCACAACAGTAAAACAGCTTCCCTTTGCTTCCCTGAACCTGTTGAAACGGTTGCAGCCCCCTCTCAGGTGTTGTCTCTCACCCGGCGTGTGTGTGTGTGTGTGTGTGTGTGTGTGTGTGTGTGTGTGTGTGTGTGTGTGTGTGTGTGTGTGTGTGTGTGTGTGTGTGTGTGTGTGTGTGTGTGTGTGTGTGTGTGTGTGTGTGTGTGTGTGCGTGTGTGTGTGCGTGTTCTGGCTGTAGTTCTGAGCATGCCCGACACGGTGGAGGAGATGTGTCCTGAGTTGCCTCGCATCGACGGGCTGCTGAAGAGCATCCACGACCTGTCGGAGACCGGCGCCCGCTACACCGAGATGCCCCACGTGAGTCTCGTCCGGACGCGGCGGCCTCTGGCGGTCAGCTTCAGCGCCGTTCACACACCATCAAACACATTGGAGTGTGAATGATGATGTGTGATCAGGTGTATAGTCCTGCACTGGACTGTCCTGCAAAACAAATCTGGGTTTGTCAACCATGACAGTCATTCCTAGAGATGCCATCGAAATGATATTCTACAAAAAAGTATTCCAGGTTCAATTAAATGGTGGTGTTTTGGTGACGGGTACATGGGCCAGTCTCCCCTCCTCCACCAGGACATGACCGTCCGCTGTGCGCTGCCTCTCCCCCCCCCCCAGGTGATCGAGGTGATCCTGCCCATGCTGTGTAACTACCTGTCCTCCTGGTGGGAGATGGGGCCGGACAACATGGAGCCGGAGACGGAGTGCTGCACCACGCTGACCTCAGAGCACCTCAGCATCATCCTGGGCAACATCCTCAAGATCCTCAACAACAACTTGGGCATCGACGACGCCCCCTGGATGAAGAGGATCGCTGGTGGGCAGCACGCACACGCACGCACGCACACACAGGCACAGACACACGCACAGACAAACGCACACACGTCCAGGGTAGGCGGCAAGGACGCCACTTCATGCCTGCACTGGAGCCACTCAAGAAGAAGACGGTGGGTAGGTAGGGAGGTAGGAAGGGAGGACATCTTACAATGGAAATGGGGTTCCCACTTTGATAGTTATTTTCCTCAGAAACTGAACTGTTTGGTGTTTTGAAGCCATTACATATTCATAACAAAAACTTCTTGAAGAATCTTGAAGCAGCATGACGGAGGATCAGGCTCTGGCTAGCCTTGTTCTACTACTCGCGTCGACTGATTTAGCAGTGAGTTACTGAGGCTGAGAACCATCAAGGAGGCCAATAGAAATTGGAGCAGCTATGAACAAACATTTCAAGAATGTATCACAATTTAAACTTCTTGTGAACACTGCACTTTAGACATACATTTCGTGTAAAGGGGTCAGCTTACACTGGAGGGTCATACTAAATGATTATTATTATTTATTTTTTTTCCAAGTTAAAGTTGAGGTAGTTAGGTTTCAAAATGTTGGAATGAAAGAGACAAGAAAGGAGAGCAAGATTTTGAAACTAAACCAAAGAAACTCCCCTTCTGCCATTAATAGTGTTGCTTCCCCGCAAATGGTTTCCCATATTTGCCCATACAGAGGGGCAAGAGCATTCAACAAGAAACAGATCTGTCACAGCAGATTTGACTCACTAATAGCTGACGGATGACTTGGCCATTTCTTACAAACGACACTTCAAGAGTAGCTCTTGAATCCGACCTACAGCACCTTTAACCATGGCTCTGTAATAAGTGTTGGCACCGATGTGTTGTGAGGGTGAAATGACGTGATGGGCGTTCAACGACCTCCTGGGTGGCTGATGGTCAGCATGTCTTTGTGACAGTCTACTCTCAGCCCATCATCTGCAAGGCAGCAGCCGGCCTGCTGAGGACCCACTTCCTGCCTACGCTCGCTAAACTCAAGAAGAAGACCGTCAAGGTAAGGTCTATCACAGCGTAAGTGGGCTTTCCCTAGTTCTTGGCCTCAAGATGTGAATCTGGAACCAGCCCAATACGGACCGCTTGGCTGTAATCAGCCAGTAAACCATCCCCGGGGAATGATGACCCAAAGGGGGTTACAGGTTTGGAATTGAATGCTGCTTTGGAATTAGTATTTTTTCAACCCAAGAGGTTTTTCACTTCACTGATGGCATTTACTTTTAAGCCACTTAAGATCACACTGGTTGAAGCTAATCCAATCTGCCGTTGGAGGTTAGCCATTTTCCCCTTGACATTTAATTTCCTCTGAAACTCAAACAGTTTAGTTTAAATCCATTCCGTATTAGTATCAAAGTAGTGCTGCCCCCCGCCCATCAAACACAGTGCGACTTCACATTCATGGCTTCAACTCGAAGAAACATTCCCTTTTGGCACCTGAAGCCACATCAGACAGGCCTGGTGGTGGGTGCTCAGGCCCGGCCTGTCCCCCAGACGTGGCGGGGCACTGAGGCAGGACTGTGTGTGTGTATGTCCCAGACGAGGCGGGGCAGTGAGGCAGGACTCTGTGTGTGTGTGTGTGTGTGTGTGTGTGTGTGTGTGTGTGTGTGTGTGTGTGTGTGTCCCAGACGAGGCGGGGCAGTGAGGCAGGACTGTGTGTGTGTGTGTGTGTGTGTGTGTGTGTGTGTGTGTGTGTGTGTCCCAGACGAGGCGGGGCAGTGAGGCAGGACTCTGTGTGTGTGTGTGTGTCCCAGACGAGGCGGGGCAGTGAGGCAGGACTCTGTGTGTGTGTGTGTGTGTCCCAGACGAGGCGGGGCAGTGAGGCAGGACTCTGTGTGTGTGTGTGTGTGTGTGTGTGTGTGTGTGTGTCCCAGACGAGGCCGGGCAGTGAGGCAGGACTCTGTGTGTGTGTGTGTGTGTGTGTGTGTCCCAGACGAGGCCGGGCAGTGAGGCAGGACTGTGTGTGTGCCCTGCAGGTGGTCTCTGATGAGGAGCTGCTCAAGGCCGACGCGGGTAAAGGGGACACCCAGGAGGCTGAGCTGCAGATCCTGGATGAGTTTGCCGTGCTCTGCAGGGACCTGTACTCCTTCTACCCCATGCTCATCCGCTACGTGGACAACAACAGGTAGGCGCTCCCAAGCGGCCAGACAAAGCACCTATCCCACCCACATTTCACATAGGGTTAGATTATTATCATTTGTATTGAGGCCTCTGAACACAACAGCAACCCTGCATGTTTCCAGAACAAGACTTGGTCTGTATGTACAGGTATATAGTACCTGTATGCTGGGTAAGATATGGAACCCGATTGATGGCCATTGGCCCCAGCCTCATGGTCGGTCTGCCCTCCTTATCCCACTCAGGTCCAGGTGGCTGAAGGATCCCAACGCAGACTCCACAGAGCTCTTCAGGATGGTGGCTGAGATCTTCATCCTCTGGTGCAAGTCCAGTGTAGGTCTCACCGGGACGTCAAGAAAGCAAACAGGATTCGATGTATTCATTGCTTTAATCGTTATTGTGCTACGTCTTCTTTATCCTCCGCATTGTGACACAGAACTTTAAGAGGGAGGAGCAGAACTTTGTGGTCCAGAATATGATCAACAACCTGGGCTTCCTCACTGGGGAAGGTAACACCAACATGTCCAAGGTAAATGTCCCTAGTTTATGCGCCTACATGCGGTCAGATGTTTAAGGGGGTGACTTCTTTTGTCTGGGGTTCAGATATATCTCGGGGTTCAGCAGGTTTTAATGGTAGCTATGCCGTAGCCTGTCATGGCAAATTACACTGTGTCAAGGATTATACCCAAGCCTTGGAATGAAATGTATTGGTCTTCGGCTGTCCGGTTATCAGCACTTTGTGCAACCTCGTCCGAAACGTCCCGCCGGGTTGGACACAAACTCTGAGGGCTCCAGTGCTTGGCAGTTTTGTACACTTTACTAATGTTGATGCACAGAAAATTCCCGGATCGGGAGCTTTTTGCTGATGTGACGCTACGTAGGGGATTGATGGTCGTACACAAAGCAAACAGAGTTGTGGCGCTCGCGCGTTCTGATCCCACGCTCACTTTATTGAGTTGTCTCGTGTGTAGATGGGTTCTCAGTGCTAGATGGGGGCTTGTTCATCCGTCTTGCTGTGCGGTATGTTGATGTGTTTCTTGCTGTATTTATCTCCACCCTGCCACTGGTTTTGAGTAAGGCTCTAAGGCCTTGCTGAACGCGCATGAGTTACGTCTAATAACCCCTGAGCCCCACCAGCAGTCTTAAAGACGCATGGGTTGTTTTCAGGTATTCTTTCTTACAGGATGACAGGTTACTTACCACATCTCACGACTTGAATTGCAACAACACTGAAATCACTCAGCTGCTGTATTGTCTGCAAACACGGCTTCATTTGGGTTTGAGTTTCTAGTTTTTTTTGGCTGTAGGGTATTGAATAGCCAATCTCGCCATGGTATTAAGGTCCCCTTGCAGATTGATCCTGGTTGTTGGGGGTTGCTGTCAAAATGAGCTCCTTACTGATCATGGTCTGGGTGATCAAAGCATTTGGACCGTCTCCCTTAGCTTCACTTAAACATCCGTTACCAACATCAATTGTCAGGGTTACTTCGTTTTTTGCCCCTTGAGAATTTTCTTCAAAGCCTATCTATCATGAGGGTAAACAATGAATACCAGCACTTTACTCTCTTTGTACTTGAATGGAGATTCACTGATTTCCCCCACAAACTCTGTATGGACTCACACACGTTCAACCCAGAATGATGACGTTATGGTGAGGCCAGGAGAGACGGTTACCACGCTCCGAACAGCCAGACCCCCTGTTAACCTCTTCAGCCCAGAGCACCAGTCACCGGACAGTATGACCCTGATCAGCCGTCTTCCCTCACTACGTGC
>NC_079432.1:14263416-14325916 GCF_026213295.1 Gadus chalcogrammus | reverse complement strand
CGCTTGACTGCCGTAGCGTGCATGAGTCCATGTCTCCCATCCAGCCACGTTCAGCCCGCATGTCACTCCTCCTCGCTCCCTCCCTCCCATCCCACCCACCTGCACACAAGGGGGTGCCATTGGTTTGCATGTGCAAGTGTCGCTGCTGCTAAGTGTTCCACATTATGTTCCATCACACAATGTGAGTACGAGTCCTAGATCAACAGTGTTTTTCTTTTCTATTTGTCTTAAATTAGAGAAAAACATTCTTGGCAGTAAAGGAAAGAAAAACTAAACTTGTGTTATTGAGCTGTGCACATGAACGCTGTGGGTTTGAGGAGGACGACTTCATTGCCGACCTCACAGAGTGCCTTTAAACTCCTGTGCAGAAAACGCCCATGAAGATTGTGGAGGAGGAGGAAGAGGAGGAGGCAGAGAGCAAGCCCGACCCCCTCCACCAGCTCATCCTCCACTTCAGCCACAACGCGCTCACAGAAAGAAGGTGACCTCGCACGTCATGTGACGGGATACCAACCAATCACAGCCTTCTCCATATGCATCTTTGTTTTCTTTCCTATTGTTGTCCCAGTGGATACGCCTCGATTATAAAACTGATTTGATTTTGTTTTTTTTCGTTTTCACTAACTTGTCCAATGGCACAGAGTTCTATACATTCTGTTTGTTATTTTTGTGTGTGACGCTGGAAGATTATGCTCACAGACTGGGATAAACCTCTGCTTCTTTTCAGTTCCTTGGAAGAAGATCCGTTGTATATTGCGTACGCGGACATGATGGCGAAGGTAACCCGCGTGTTGATGTTAATGTAGTGTTAACGTAGATGAGGAGAAGAGTGTGTGGCAAGTGAATGTTAATGTAGTGTTAACGTAGATGAGGATAAGAGTGTGTGGCAAGTGAAAACAATCATAACGTTCCAATGAAGAGGAAACCAACTAAACACAACTCTTGTTTCTGCAGAGTTGTGCTGAGGATGAGGAAGAAGAAGAGGATGAGGAGAAAGAGAAGACATTTGAGGTGCGCTGTCTCTGCAGCTTTTATTTCCTCTGGGTGTTCGATACACAGAGCCATTAGCAGCTGTGTTGACGTGTCTGTGTCTGTGTGTGTGTGTGTGTGTGTGTGTGTGTGTGTGTGTGTGTGTGTGTGTGTGTGTGTGTGTGTGTGTGTGTGTGTGTGTGTGTGTGTGTGTGTGTGTGTGTGTGTGTGTAACTGTGTGTGTGTGTGTGTGTGTGTTCCCCCTCCAGGAGAAGGAGATGGAGAAGCAGAAGATCCTGTACCAGCAGGCCCGGCTGCATGCCCGGGGGGCGGCAGAGATGGTGCTGCAGATGATCAGCGCCAGTAAAGGTGAACCCCGCAGCACAGTCCCCCCTGTGGTCCAAAGCCTCACACAGATAAAACACAACAGTGTACACTTCACCCCCTGATGTGTATAAGGGAATAACCATCAAGTGAACAGGAGGTACAATTTAAGGGCTATTTATTAGAAATGCCATAGCCAATAGATTAAGGACCGCTCCAGGGTAGTTTCTTATTCCTAACCAATAAGAGCAATCTCTTCCCTGATTGGTTAGGAATCCATATTGCCCGTCAATCACAGTTGTGTAAGATACAGGGATGGGAGGGGGGCAACTTTTATTTTTTGATTATTTTCTGTTCTCTCTTTAGAACTCTCACATTTGACCTCAAGGATTAAAACTGAACTAAACTGTTTAAAATCATTTACTTTTCTTATCAGTTTGTACTCTATGAAATGATATAAATAAAAGACAAAAGAACAGTCCCACACACACATAGGAGCCCTTTTAAAGACGCTCCTCAGTCACAGTGCAGGGACTTACAGCTCCTAATGTGTGTGTGTGTGTGTGTGTCCCAGGTCGTCTCGGCCCCATGGTGACCTGCACCCTCAAGCTGGGCATCTCCGTCCTGAACGGAGGCAACGTGCAAGTTCAGCAGGTCAGCTCCACCGATCACACCCCGCTCAGCCTTCTGTCTCCATGTGTCCTCCGCCTGCCTCTTTGCTTAAGCGGATGCTTGGGACATGATCACGTGCAGCACTCCTCGACATGTTCACGATTTGACCTGTTGATCCGTTCCCTGTTCTTCTCCATTGCAGAAAATGCTTGATTACCTGAAAGAGAAAAGGGACGCAGGCTTTTTCAAAAGTCTGTCAGGACTCATGCAGTCATGCAGGTCCACAATCAATAAGTCCTCCGTAAAACACATCCACCGAGGCCACAGAGAGGGCCATTCTGGTGACGTGCTGCTCTCTCTGTTTCCGTTAGTGTCCTGGATTTGAATGCATTTGAAAGGCAGAACAAGGCAGAAGGACTGGGTATGGCGTCGGAGGAAGGAACGGGTGAGTTTTTTCCAGAGCGTCCGTCCTGTGTGATATTGATGGATGGCAGGCTACTCACACACCATCAGGGTTTTTTCTCCAGGCCCTTACTGTCGCACAAGCAAAAGTGTTTTTATGTCAGAGCCTTTCATAACATTTCAACATAACCTTAATCCCACATAGATTCCAACCAATTTTCAAGTGCAACTTTATTTAGTTACATAATATGGATTGCGTATAAAGGACAGAATCCTCACACTCACAAATGCGTGTACCCACAAGCACACAAACACACACACACACAAAACCACAAACAGCCACTTCTCATGAGGAGTGGCTGTATTCTCATCCCCTCGGCTGTACATTTCCCCGGCGCTCATGTCTTTAACCAATCCATTGTTCCCTGAGTGTGTGTGTGTGTGTGTGTGCGTGTGTGTGCGTGTGCGTGCGTGCGTGCGTCCCGGCACTGATGTAATTGATCCCGGTCATGTAGGTGTATACGTGTGCCGTGCTAGACAGAATGTGTGGGCCGCGTCCCGACGGCAGCTCCTCTCCTCAGCGTGTCCAGCGGGAGAGGACGGTCGACCTCTCCCAGAATAAACCCTCTTCAAACCTGCTCCGTTATATTGGAGCCGCGCGGCGGTGTCCTTCTGCACCATGACAATGTCTTCATCCCCCTCTTATCCTCCTCTTATCCCCTTCCCGCCCTCTCTGCTATAACCCAATGTCCTCTTCTCTTTCTGCTCACCTCCGTTGTTGCCTGTCGGCCTGTCTGTCTGTCTGTCTGTCTGTCTGTCTGTCTGTCTGTCTGTCTGTCTGTCTGTCTGTCTGTCTGTCTGTCTGTCTGTCTGTCTGTCTGTCTGTCTGTGTGTCTGTCTGTGTGTCCGTATCCTCCCCATCATTTCCACAAAACTAAACAAAAACAAACAAAACACCTCATGGACGGCAGTCAGCACCAAGCGGGGTAAATAGTACGGTCCGGCTAGCCCACCCCGGCTAGCAGCATGTGTCCGTCCGGCGTGGCTTACACGGCTGCCATCAGGGCACCCCCGTCTGCTTCTTACTCCATCAGCGCTACATCACCCCCCCCCCCCCCCCCCCCCCCCCCCCAGCCTCCACCTCCACCCATCTCTAACTCACCTCCGTCGCCCCAACCTCTCTCTCTCTCTCTCGATCTCTATCTCTATCTCTATCTCGCTCTCGGTCTCTCTTGCTCTTTCTCTCCCTCTGTCTCTCTCTCTTGCTCTTTCTCTCCCTCTGTCTCTCTCTTGTGCTCTCTCTCTCTCTTGCTCTTTCTCTCCCTCTGTCTCTCTCTTGCTCTTTCTCTCTCTTGCTCTTTCTCTCCCTCTGTCTCTCTCTCTCGCTTTCTCTCTCCCTCTGTCTCTCGCTCATTCTCCCCCCTCTCTCACTTGCTCTTTAGCTTGGGGTATATGCAAGCCAAGTGTTTCAGTGTGTGACACACTCCAGTGGATCTATTGCCTGTCCCATTGCGTGGCTACCGTTGCCATGTCTTTGTTGTTAGTGCAACATCTACTAACACAGCTCCCCAAGAGTCAGTGTGTGAGCTGTATCGATGCTGCCCTCAAGGGGGCGGTGGTGGCCTCAGCAAAGCTTGGTTTATTTGGGGGGGAGTTTTTCGGCTTGGCTTTGAACTTTTGAAGCTAAGTTATTTGTCAAAGCTGGTTTCTGTACAGGGGTTTGGAACTTTCACATGGTGGTGCTATGGTTTGCTTTTTGAGGGGTTGCTTTTTACGCACAATATGTTCAGGACTGCTATGGTTGATTTGAATAACAAAGTGAGCAACGTCATAAAGCCTGTGCTTTATGTACTTCTTTATTCTGAGTTAGTCGCTGGAAAGCCTGGAATGACATGTGAAAGTGATATGTCCTATTGACCGCCTGTTTCAATGCCCGCTCCCCAGCAGAGTGGATGTGGGGGCCATGTTTTTTATTTATTTCTGTTTTCATAAATCTGAGCTTTGGATTCAAGTGCTGAAATCTAAAGCTGCCGTTTGTCCGGACTTTAGGCCTTTGAAACTGTGTTTGAAAACCCCTTAAGAGATCTGTGCTCCTGCCTGCCTCATACGGAGGGCTTTCTAAGGGGCTCAGTTTCATGCTCCATTGTACTACGTGATCGTCTTTTGCCCATGTTTGACAGTTCCTGACCGGCCTCCTAAACGTCTCTTCTTCTCCCCACAAAGGATCGAAAGTGCTACAGAACGACGAGTTCACAAAGGATCTGTTCCGCTTTTTGCAGCTCATGTGTGAGGGGCACAACGGAGGTGAGACCCTGAACACAGAACATAATACCGCTCTGAATACCCATCCCCACTCACTCCATCCCCACTCACTCAATTTACTGTAAGGGTACATTAATTGACCATCAACTGACATTAGCTAATTATGTATTAAGCATTGTTATTTAGCATTAACATAGGGGTTAGAGCTAGTGGGTTAGATTTAGGGCTCCCCACTGACCCAAACTCCATTCAATTATGCATAAATCAATACCTTAGTCAACATGAACACCATTACATAAACATACATGAGTACCATTAGTAAAGGATTATTATAAAATGTGTTAACAGTTACTTAACTGTTAATCTGGAGTTTTATTTCTGCATTAAGTAAGTAACGTAATGGTTAATTAATGTACCTTTAATGTACAATACTGTTGATTGAAATTATCTTCTATTAACGGTGCTTTGCCGTTAATTGTATATTTTATCGGGTACTCATGTTTAATTAATGGTTCTTTATTTATATGTTTTATTATGTTATTTTATGATAAGGTGATCTTGAGTGTAATGAAATGGGCCATTAGATAAAAATAAATTATTATAGGTAATCATTTTTATATAAAAAATAATTTATATTTTATTTTATAATTAGTTCTCCACTTCACTCATTTGCCAGGCAGAGCTGATTAAGTCAGACGCTGAGCATTCCTCTGGGTTCTTCCTATGGTTTGTGCGTGTTAGATTTCCAGAATTTCCTAAGGACCCAGACGGGGAACACAACAACAGTCAACATCATTATCAGCACGGTGGACTACCTGCTCCGCCTGCAGGCATGTGGGCACACACACACACACGCATATATACGTGTGTATATACATATCTATATCTATAGAGGAATCTATATATCTCTATAGATGTTGAAGAAGTTAGGATCTGATATGGACCTCTTCTTAACTCCTGGCCGGCTCACCAAATGAAGAAATTAGGACAGTTGAGAGCAAGATGTAGTTTCCAAGATGGTGCTCGGTAAGAGGATGAAGTCTGGCAGGGAGGGGAATGGGAACAGGATGAAGGAGATTCCACATATATCTGTTCTATCAACTCCTCCAGAGTAGTGGGGGAAAGAGACGGATGAAAACAGGATAAAGGAGAAACATGGTGACTGCCTGATCAACTAACAGTGGGGGTCAGAGACAGGGCTCTGGCTGGGTCGGGCGAAAGGGCAGGGAAGGGGAGAGGGCAGGGAAGGGGAGAGGGAAGGGGTGAGGGCAGGGAAGGGGAGAGGGAAGGGGTGAGGGCAGGGAAGGGTTGAGGGCAGGGAAGGGGAGAGGGCAGGGAAGGGGTGAGGGCAAAGCACTGATGTCTTCACACTAACTCTGGGATCAGTCAACAGTGGGGGTCAGAGACAGGGCTCTGGCAGGAAGGTGGTGGAATCAGAACGAGGTGAAACCAGATCTAAATGTTTAGTGATTTATACATTCCTCTTTAATATCTATAGATCTAGGTAGGTATATATATAAAGATATCTATAGAGATATATTTCTAGATATCTATACAGATATAGAGATATACATGTATTTATATATACACACACACACACACACACACACACACACACACACACACACACACACACACACACACACACACACACACACACACACACACACACAAGGCTGAATGTGTTCAATTTTGTATTCTGAGGTGTCACCTCAATCTCTTCATGTCTGTTCATGCTCCTCTGGTTTCCTGACACTGTGGTCCTGCGCTGTAGGAATCCATCAGTGACTTCTACTGGTACTACTCTGGGAAGGACGTCATCGACGAGCCTGGGCAGGTCAACTTCTCCAAGGCCCTGGCCGTGGCCAAGCAGATCTTCAACTCCTTGACTGAATACATTCAGGTAGTGTTCCGCTCAAACATATAGCGCGAGGATACGACTCGGGTGGGGGAAATGAACGTGTGACAACAGATTAGGAGATAAGGAGATTAGGCGGTCGAACCCTTGTGTCGAAATCACACTGTATTCACCATGTGTAGCTCGCAATCATTTGTGTGCATTCATTTCCGTACATATACGAAAACTTTATCTTTTATTCATTTTTTCATCATTTATTTATCATTCTCCCTATTGTCAATCAGACAAACGGAACAAAACAATCCCAATAAATGTAGGCTCTAATCGCAATTACAGCAAACTATTAACATAACAATCACAATCATACAGAGTGTGAAGAATTTCTAATTTTTCATGGGTTTCTCATGTTTCATTTGAACAGCATCAGCAAAGTATTAATCAACTTAGCATTCAATTCCTATTTGCCCTTTCCTACCAGACCCCCCTCCCCCACTCCCAACCCGGCTGTATCATCTCCATCCTCAACATGATTACGCTGATTGTGTTCTCCTCCACGGCCACTTAACATGATTTGGTTCCTGTCTCCCCCCTCCCTCTCTCCCATCAGGGTCCCTGTATCGGGAACCAGCAGAGTCTGGCCCACAGCAGGCTCTGGGATGCGGTGGTGGGCTTCTTGCATGTCTTTGCCAACATGCAGATGAAGCTGTCGCAAGTAAGCTAGTGTGAACCTGTGCGTCCATTTTAGTTGGCCCACCCCCTCTCGTGATCAGGACACAAGTTTTTGTGTATTTTTGAATATCATGTGACGTCTTCCATTGGGATCAAATGAATAAACTTGAATGGATTAAAAAAATCCATTTTGTTATAAAGCCAGTGAGCCCAATGTTTACCTCGGACTACCTTGGATAAGGTAGTCTGACATCACCTGCGTTCAGCAGATTGGAACGGTCACATAGTGGGGAGAATGGCAAAAAACATAGTCCCAGTGATAAAATGGCATAGATTACTATGTTGACGATCATATAAGACAATTGACCATGTTTCAAACAGAAAAAAGTGGTTTTGCGTTCACTGGCTTTGTAATATCCTAATATCCAGTCCAAAAAAGTTAAATGTTGGAACAGAGCCACTTGTATTGTGATGGAAGGAGCGTGATTCTCTTGCAGGACTCCAGTCAGATTGAGCTGTTGAAGGAGCTGATGGATTTGCAGAAGGACATGATTGTAATGATGCTGTCTCTGCTGGAAGGTGAGGGCTTACATCTGCTGCTGGATGCCAACGATCCCAACGGGAATAATATTAACTAGCATTAATCGAATATAAAGGTTTCATCATTTAGATCTACAAGAAGAAGGCGAGAAAACAAAAATCGATCAATTATATTTTATTGATTCATTGTTTTACACAAAAATGTAATACAAGTCGTTTTTTAATACAAGTCCTAAAAAACGGAAAACAAATCAATAAATGTAAGTAATACAAGTTTAACATAATAAATTCGTCACCAAAATGTCACCTAAAAGGGTTGATATATGGTAGGTCCTGGTCCTCACCCCAGGAGCACTGAGGAGTCCAGAGCCAGAGGACCTGCAGGAACTGGAAGGAGCATCTATTAAAAGCCAATTTAAAGAGTATTCAGGCGCTGGTCCAAAAAAACTAAAAATTATCTTAAAACCGATTCTAAATCTGACAGACAACCAATACAACAGACTTAGCAACAGCTGAGAGGTAGGATGTTTTTCTGTACTTTAGGCTTCCTTGGGATGACCAGAAGCGAGATTTCCACAGTGAAACCTGCTATTTATAGATGCATATGTCTCTTGGTACAACAGGTGGTGTGATACCTACTACTTCTAATTAATTTTCAGTACTTTACTTTTCCAATCATTGAAAAAAAGAAAAGCAAAAACTTTTTAAAATCCTAGTTCAGTTTTTCTCTGTACTGACACACGACCTGCGTATCCTCCCTCCCTCCCCCCCCTCAGGTAACGTGGTGAACGGCACCATTGGCAAGCAGATGGTGGACACGCTGGTGGAGTCCTCCAACAACGTGGAGATGATCCTCAAGTTCTTCGACATGTTCCTCAAGCTCAAGGACCTGACCACCTCGGACAGCTTCAAGGAGTACGACCCCGACCGCAAGGGCATCATCTCCAAGAAGGACTTCCAGAAGTCCATGGAGAGCCAGAAGCAGTACACGCAGTCGGAGATCGAGTTCCTGCTGTCCTGCACCGAGGCCGACGAGAACGACATGTTCAACTACGAGGAGTTCGTGGAGCGCTTCCACGAGCCCGCCAAGGACATTGGCTTCAACGTGGCCGTGCTGCTCACCAACCTGTCGGAGCACATGCCGCACGACTCGCGGCTGGACGTCTTCATGGAGCTGGCGGAGAGCATGCTCAGCTACTTCGAGCCCTTCCTGGGGCGCATCGAGATCATGGGCAGCGCCAAGCGCATCGAGCGTGTGTACTTTGAGATCAGCGAGTCGAGCCGCGAGCAGTGGGAGAAGCCCCAGGTGAAGGAGTCCAAGCGCGACTTCATCTTCGACGTGGTCAATGAGGGCACGGAGAGCGAGAAGATGGAGATGTTTGTCAACTTCTGCGAGGACACCATCTTTGAGATGCAGCTGGCCTCGCAGATCTCGGAGCCCGACGTGCTGGAGCGGCCCGAGGAGGAGGAGGAGGACGACGCCCACAGCGTGATGGACGAGGAGGAGGGCGAGCAGGAGCCCGTGTCGGCCTTCACCACCGCCTGCCGCGCGCTCAAGAAGAACGTGGCGGGCGCCTTCCAGGCCGTGTCCCTGGGCAGCATGCGCAAGCGCTTCAAGAAGGTGAAGAAGCTGACGCTCAAGGAGATGATCGGCGGCTTCTTCTCCTTCTTCTGGATGCTCTTCACGGGCTTCTTCAAGGGCATCCACGGCCTGGTCTTCGGCTTCTTCCACCTCATCTGGGCCTCCATGTTCGGCGGGGGCCTGGTGGAGGGCGCCAAGAACATCAAGGTGACGGACATCCTGGGCAACATGCCCGACCCCACCCAGTTCGGTATCCACGGCGACGCAATGGAGGGGGACAAGGCGGAGACGGGCGAGACCTCGGCGGGCATAGACATGACGGTGGCGGCGCCGGTGGACAAGTCGGAGGTGGACATGATGATGGAGATGCTGAACCCGCCGCCGAAGAAGGAAGGGGGGAAGCACATAGAGCTGGGGCTGGGCGACGTGGCTGAGATCGCACCGGAGAACACCGAGAAAAAGGTAAGTGTGAACGTCGCCCCGCCGCGAACGGTGTCGGGACACCTCAGAGCGGGGCGGGAGCAGTCGTTTCAATGGCCTTTGTGTTTTGCAGCTGTCCTCTGTCGCCGTCAGAACCACCGAGAAGCCAGACGGCGAATCGGAGAAGGCGGAGTGAGTAGCTCCGATGTTAGGGGGGCGGAGTCTGTCAGAACACCTGATGATGCATTGACCTCGACTGAACCTGAACCTGAACCTGAACCTGAAACGGTGTCCCCCGTACAGCACGGAGAACCAGGAGAAGGAGGACAAGCCAAAGGAGGAGGCCAAGGAGCCGGCGGCCGAGGAGAAGCCCAGTGCCACCCCGGGACCCCCCAAGGAAGAGTCGGCCTCCTTCATGTCCTGTGTCTTCGCCGTGCTGCAGGTGTATCTGATCAAGATGCTGGTGAGCATCTGTCCAGCATAGATGCCCAGAGTCAGCCGACGCTGTCCGCTGAGCCCTGGATGGTTACCCGTGACTGGTTCAGGTTTCAAAGAGCGCATGCATTCAGTTGTTTTGTCGTTAACGCAATGATCTTTCTCTCCGTAGAACTACCTGGCCCGAAACTTCTACAACCTCCGCTTCCTGGCGCTGTTCGTGTGCTTCGCCATCAACTTCATTCTCCTGTTCTACAAGGTGAAACCACAACTAGAAGAAGTTGTGTAACCCCGTTAACATGGGGGCTTTCAAAAGGATTACCAGAATTGTCTTCAGAAAATAGTGTCCTTGGACGAGTTTAGTTTAGTTTAGTTTAGTTGGATTCCTAATGCTAGATACAATCTAATAAAAATACAAGATAAGATGGTACTTTATTCATTCCATTCGGAAATGTTAGTGTCGCCGCAGAAAGGACCGGACAGTAGTAGAAATTATGAGAGTAAAACCAAAACCTATAGAATATACAAGCCCTAAAAAGCCTTAACAGCTGTTTAGTGGAGCCTCTCCAATGTGGACGGTAGCACTGTCCCTGTCCTCGCCGTACTGCGTGTTAAACCATGAGGGGTCTCTCCCCAGGTGACCCCGGAGGTGGCGGAGGCCGACGAGGACGGGGACCCCTGGATGGGCAACGGCGAGGACGAGGACGAGGACGACGAGAACACCCTGTTCGACATGGACGAGTTCGTCCTGCAGGAGTCCACGGGCTACATGGCGCCCACGCTGCGCTTCATGGCCATCTTCCACACCCTCATCTCCCTGCTCTGCCTGGTGGGATACTACTACCTCAAGGTACTGTTACTACTACCATTACTATTACTACTACCTCCAGGTACTGTTACTACTACCATTACTACTACCTCCAGGTACTGTTACTACTACTATTACTATTACCTCAAGGTACTGTTACTACTACCATTACTACTACTACTACCTCAAGGTACTGTTACTACTACCATTACTATTACTACTACCTCAAGGTACTGTTACTACTACCATTACTACTACTACTACCTCAAGGTACTGTTACTACTACCATTACTATTACTACTACCTCCAGGTACTGTTACTACTACCATTACTACTACCTCCAGGTACTGTTACTACTACTATTACTATTACCTCAAGGTACTGTTACTACTACCATTACTACTACTACTACCTCAAGGTACTGTTACTACTACCATTACTATTACTACTACCTCCAGGTACTGTTACTACTACCATTACTATTACTACTACCTCCAGGTACTGTTACTACTACCATTACTATTACTACTACCTCCAGGTACTGTTACTACTACCATTACTACTACCTCCAGGTACTGTTACTATTACTATTACCTCAAGGTACTGTTACTACTACCATTACTACTACTACTACCTCCAGGTACTGTTACTACTACCACTACTATTACTACTACCTCCAGGTACTGTTACTACTACTATTCCTACTACTACTAACTCAAAGTACTGTTACTACTACCATTACTATTACCTCTACTAGTACCTGAGGTACCTGCTGCCCCAGACTATTACTGTTACTATAAATATGACTATTAATACTACCTGAAGGTACCTGCAACAGACTATTACATTTACTACTACTTGAACGACCGAAACACGTAACTTCCTTCAAAGTATGTTATCAAGGTGTTTTAAAGGACACTTGCAGTCTGGATGATGAACCATGGTGGCCGTCTCCCCCGGCTCCACTAACACAAAACAGAACTAAACAGAACTATAACTCTGAAAAATGAATTGTCCAACATAATGAGACAAAAACAGTGTTTCCCAGCCAAGGTGTTAAAAAATATATTTGATGGAAGAATCAATTGAAGACTTCTTCCAAAAAAAACATTCCACTTCCATCTTTGGTTCCCGTGCTAAAGAAATTAAAATCTGATAAATCCTTGACCATGGGCCATAGATGGACCTCCCTAGCGCCCTGTGTATAGAGGCATGCAGCTCATCAGCTCATCCACATCCCTCCAAAGCTCCCCCTCTGTGTTGACATGCAGGTTCCTCTGGTGGTGTTCAAGAGGGAGAAGGAGATTGCTCGCAAGCTGGAGTTTGACGGCCTGTACATCACTGAGCAGCCCTCGGACGACGACATTAAGGGCCAGTGGGACCGGCTGGTCATCAACACCTCGTAAGTGTGTGTGTGTGTGTGTGTGTGTGTGTGTGTGTGTGTGTGTGTGTGTGTGTGTGTGTGTGTGTGTGTGTGTGTGTGTGTGTGTGTGTGTGTGTGTGTGTGTGTGTGTGTGTGTGTGTGTGTGTGTGTTCAATGCTTTAACTGCCTCTATACGTGATGTTATTCAAGTTTTGAAGCAAACTGGTCCATCCGGTATGAAAGGTATTTGCTGGTATTTTATTTCACACTTCAATGTTCAAAGAAACTTGATGTGGTTTTGACTTCCTTCCCAATCCTTGGCAGATCCTTCCCCAATAACTACTGGGACAAGTTCATCAAGCGCAAGGTCAGTCGGACCTTTTATTATCCATGCATCACCATCATCATCACCATCATCATCATCATCATCATCATCGCCACGATACAATAAATCCCCCTTTTATCTCAAACAGCCATGTGATGCTTGAGGGATGTTTAAACATGCCCCCCCCCCCCCCCCTGTGTGCTCACAGGTGATCAACAAGTACGGAGACATGTACGGAGCGGAGCGCATCGCTGAGCTGCTGGGCCTGGACAAGAGCGTGCTGGACTTCGACCCCACCATCGAGACGGTGGAGAAGGAGGCCTCCCTGGTGTCCTGGTGAGAGACCCCCTCCCCAGCCCCCAAATCACACACAGCAACAGCCACTAGACCCCGTGGGGTGGGAGCCATCAGCCTGCCACGGTGCTGGGTAGGCACCTAGGTGGGATAGCTTTAGACCAACACTGCTGAATGTACATAACAGAACTATAGGTTGACTCGGTCCACTCCAAACCGTCCACTCCACTGAAATGCACCAATGGTCTAAAATAAAGTAGGATGAGTAAATATGGACTCAAGTGGCCCTCTGTGCTGAACGCAGGCTAAAGTGGGTGGTACCTGACTCTGGCAGCTTTGGTTACCAGGTAAAACGAATAAACCATTGTGGCTGCACGCCACATATCGGATTGTAGGAAGCGTATAAGCAATAGGGAAACTGCTATACAACCCTGATGTTAAATAAAGATATTTTTTGTTATAGTGGGCGGGACTAGTTCAAACAGGGTGGTTGGTTTTCCTTTAAAGAATGTCTGAGCTCCAGAAATATTCTCCCAACCTGGTTTTTATGTCAAAATGCATTTTGAAATAATCAGAGTACGTGCATAGTTTGTTTTGGTGTATAAAATAAACATGCTTGCATTGATTTAGTGTTTTCTGACCCACAGGCTGAGCTCCATCGATACCAAGTACTACATCTGGAAGATGGGAGTGGTGTTGACCGACAACGTAAGCCAATAGCACAGCCTCTGCTTCTGTCATCTTTATTTATTTTTTTAGGACACAAAAAGCCAGTAAGAAACTAAAAAACATAGCAATACAAACAAATTAATAATAATGTAATGGTAATGAGAAGATTTCTATACCAATGCAGGTGTGCCCCATTTCAAATAAAACATTGCACACAGTAAACACAGACCCAAGAATTAAAAGTCGGATCGAGTAGGTAATGGCTTCTAGAAGTGTGTCTTTAACAATACAGACATAGAGGCCAGCAGTGGGACAGCTCCCACTTCATTTAAAGAGCACACTAACCTAACTGTGGACTCATTGAGTCCGACATTTGACACAATAGTTATAGCATAAATATATAAAACTTTATCACCAATGCCCAAGCATATACTAGCCCATGTCTTTGGAAGTCCTCCAGTAGATCCAGCACAAGGGCTCACTCTGCAAAGGTTTAAGTTCCAATTAAAGTCGTACCCCACTGCCAAAGGATGGGGGAGGATAAGGATTAATCTTCACCTGCCGTGAGTGATGAGCACCAGTGGGACGGTGAACCGAGTTCTGATGCGTCTCCCTCTCTCTGGACAGTACTTCCTGTATCTGATCTGGTACACCGTCATGTCCGTCTTCGGACACTTCAACAACTTCTTCTTCGCGGCCCATCTGCTGGACATCGCCATGGGCTTCAAGACGCTGCGCACCATCCTGTCCTCCGTCACGCACAACGGCAAGCAGGCAAGTGTCCGGCCACCAGGGGGGGGGACACAGGGCCCGTGGCCCTGGTCATATTTAAGACTAGCTCCCCACTTATCACTGCCGGGGACAACCATCAGATCCTGTGGTCAGCCTGTGTGTGGTCAGCCTGTGGTAACCCCCTCTCCCCCCAGCTGGTGCTGACGGTGGGCCTGCTGGCTGTGATCGTGTACCTCTACACCGTGGTGGCCTTCAACTTCTTCAGGAAGTTCTACAACAAGAGCGAGGATGAGGACGAGCCCGACATGAAGTGTGACGACATGATGACCGTAAGACCCCCTCTTACGGCTCGTGTTTGACACGTGAAAGAGAGGATCTTGGCCTGGTCAATTCTCATATCTTGCGACTCACTGTGATTCACTTTAGTCACACGTCAGTCTGTTATAATAAGCGGCCCCCTTAACCCTTCGGTCACTGGGATCACACGGCCAATGAATTAGTCAAATACAAGCCTTTGCCCTGGATAGGTGTTGTGCATGTGTGATTGACGGCTCAGCAAGGATAATCATTTGACTCTTCTCATATATAGAAACAATAAGTCAAAGGAGACCAACCATCTCAAAGTGTCCCATGGCAGGTTAAACCTGCACTATGTATGTTTCCCAGTAGCAGCCTCTAGTGGCTGGAGTGGCTGCTACAGTTATCCCTTATTCATTTAACACCTTTACTATTAGATTTTTCTATGGTGTGGGAGGGGGGTGGGCAAAAGTGGACCAGATTAAACAGATTTATAGAGAACAGATCCCTGGACGGATTGACCTGTGGACGTCTGTCCTTCTAGTTCAGATATGAATGGAGTGGAATGGAGCTCCAGTAGAAAGGTTACACAGCGCACGTCACTCCTGCACTGACGCTGCGTTCCTTGTGGCAGTGTTACTTGTTCCACTTGTACGCGGGTGTGAGAGCCGGCGGCGGCATCGGTGACGAGCTGGAGGACCCGGCCGGTGACCCCTACGAACTCTACCGCGTGCTCTTCGACATCACCTTCTTCTTCTTCATTATCGTCATCCTGCTGGCCATCATCCAGGGTAGGTGGCGGCGGTGGGAGGAGCACGCGCTTTACAGGGGGAACGGGGCACCCACTTTACAGGGGGAAAGGAAGGATGGTGCTGAAGCTAACGGTGACTTACCGACCCCACAGGTCTGATCATCGACGCCTTCGGCGAGCTGAGAGACCAGCAGGAGCAGGTGAAGGAAGACATGGAGGTAAGAGAAGGGCTTCCTACACCACATGGTGTCCGTGTTCACCACAAAATGTTAATAAAGTATTTCTGGGTATACGGTAAACAACACTATATCTTTTTTTGTTTAAAGATAAATCACTGTTGGCGTTTTATCATTGGGTTTTCTTCCCTAGACAAAATGCTTCATCTGCTGCATCGGCAACGACTACTTTGACCGCGTACCTCATGGGTTCGAGACCCACACTTTACAAGAACACAACCTCGCCAACTACCTGTGAGTACAAGCAGGACGTGCACTCTGCCACACACACACACACACACACACACGGGGGAAGCCCCAGTGATGTGTACACAACTCATGTTGCCATGACATGATTAACAAATGTCTTTTTTGCAATGCAGGTTTTTCCTGATGTACCTGATTAACAAGGACGAGACTGAACACACAGGCCAGGTACTGCACCTCACATCGCCTCCATTCAGTCCTACCACAGTCCCACCTCGCCCCGGCTGCCCCCACTGCAGCAGGGGGACTGGTCATCTCCAACCCAACCTCTTTAGGAGCGCTGGGGGAAGTGGATGTAAAAGCGGCTCAGGCGTTCAGGAGGCCTTGCACTCCCCAGCAGGGCGTCTGTTGCATAATGGGTTCTGCTGATGTGGGAGGGCCTGGAACCAGGAACCATGTGGTGCTACAGCAAAGACCAAGACATTTCTTTCATAATACTGTTTATTGGGTTCCGTTCCATTCTCCGTTCCGTTCTACTCTCCCCCCCCCCACACACACTCCACTCTTCTCCCCCCCCCCCCCACACACTCTTCCCCCCCCCCCCACACACACTCTTCCCCCCCCCCACACACACACTCTTCTCTCTTCCCCCCCCCCCCCCACACACTCTTCTCTCTTCCCCCCCCCCCCCCCCACACTCTTCTCTCTTCCCCCACACACTCTTCTCTCTTCCCCCCCCCCCCCCACACACTCTTCTCTCTTCCCCCCCCCCACACTCTTCTCTCCCTCCCCCACACACGTATTTTACTGTAATCACTGAGCCAAGTGGAAACGCATCCTGGTGGCTGATGTGTCTCTGCCTCTTCCCCAGGAGTCCTTCGTGTGGAAGATGTACCAGGAGAGATGCTGGGACTTCTACCCCGCTGGAGATTGCTTCCGCAAGCAATATGAGGACCTGCTGGGTTAGATGGGGACGGCGGTCCACGTTTAGCATCACCTCCCCTCTGAGAACAACAGCCCTTCTGAGGGGGGGCCAGGGTCTGAAGTGGGCTGGACACTATGCTGCCGCGGTGGAGAGCAGCGCAAAAGTCTAATCATTTCGTTTTTTACTTTTTTTTTTAAGAAATGGTCACCCCTGAAGAATAGAGAACAACCATTTGAATGTCGAGGATAATGGTCGGACATTGCGTGCGTATTGCGTAACCCCCCCCCCCCCCCTCCTCAACAAAATCCACCGCTATTTAACACAACGGTTAGCCTCATCACTCGCTTTACCCCGAGCTGTTCTGCTGCGTGGATGCGGAGTCAACGGTGCGACGACTTGAATGTGTGAATATGCAGAACATTACTGTAACGTATTACCAAACAACAATGGGGAATGTGGGACGATTGTTTAACACATTCATCTAAACACGTACAGGATGAGTACGCCTCGCTCTGCTCATTTCTTGTTTGACTTGTAATGCCTGAGAGAAGAAATAAGAGAAATAGGTGACGTTTCTTCCAGGATCAGAGATGGCTCACCTGTTTTTGCCAATGTGCCTTATGAGGAAAAACAAAGCAACTATGCAAAACCCATTTTTGTCCCTCCTCACACACTGTAGCGCTCTAGTTCTGAATATGTTCAGGTTAAGTTAGTTTTGTGGCATTGAAGATATAAAATTAAAAAAAATAACTACTATTGTATAAAACGTAGCTCTTTGTTTAAGTGTTGCCTACCGGTAGTTTGGTATTCTTGAAGCTGTGGCGTCATGTCTGCCTCGCCCTCCTTCCTACAGAAACCCACAAAAAGAGACCACTTGGTTTAAGGATTTATTGAAACAAACATGGTTTCCTGCTTGAATGGCCACTTGTATGATGTATGTAGTCGCTTTCGTAAGAGCAATTTCTTTTGAAAACACGGAGGACATTAATAAAGTAACCAATGCAATAAACCAGAATGTGTTCCTTAGTGCCTTCAGCATGTCTTCCACACGGTCACCGGTGAAACTTCAATCACATTGTACATCTCAGGGGAGCGAGAGCCTTCAGCCACCCACTCAAAAAGAAGCACTATTCACGTCCATAACTGAGTGTTAGTTTCAAGAAAAAGCTCCGGCATCGGTTCTTGGATGGTGGCGGCGGAAAGAACAGGGTGGTGCAGAGGATGGAGCATAGCAAGTGGAAACTTTGAAACCTTGAGTTAAAAGTTTTCATTGCAGTACAAGACAGGTCTGTACTGGCCTGGTCAGGAGATCATACTGTCCAGCCAGTCCTCCAGATCCTCCTCCGTCACTTCCTTTTTGGCTGGCTCCATCTTGGTGGGCGGGGCCGGCTCTTCCTCCACCCTCTCTGGTGCCTCCGTCACTATCTCCGTCACCTCCGGCGCAACTGGGAGAAATAAGAGTTCACGTGATGCAAATTAATTGGATGGTCTGCATTTCTAAGGACATTGTGGAATAAGAGAGTTGGAGGAAAATAAAGTATCTTATTTGCATATTTACAAGCTATTTGGAGTATCAACCCACCCTCCTGTACAACGTGTTTGTCCGACGTTTCCGCAGGCTGGCTCCCTGTAGCGCCTTGATCAGGCTTGTCCAAGCCCAGCAGGAGGTCCAGTTCTGCGTCCGCGTCGTCTGCAGGCAACAGGTTGGCCGAGGCGCGGGTCACCTGAGCTGGAGAGGCGGTCGGCAGACTCGCGGCCAAGGAAAGTCTGGGGCTCGTGTCGGGGCCTCTGGCAGCCGGGATGGGAGCAGTGCACACGACGGGGTCCTGCTTGGGTGGAACGGTTGCAGCAGGCAACTCTAGAGGTGTTGACACCTGGAAGAAAAAATAATAAATGATAGATAGTGTGACATAGGTGCTCTTTTCTCGTCATCATTTGAATTGTGGTTCTATAAAAAATATACAAGTCAAACTACTGTCGTAATACATTGTAATAATACAAATTCACTTGTATATTGATCATACACTGTGTCCTCTGAAAGCCGATAGTCGAGATAAAATAGAACAAGGAAATTAAGATAATCAAGGTATTCAAAATATTATGGGGAGAGTGGGAAACGGAGAGAAAGAGGTCGAGAAAATATGGAGAGAACAAGAGATCCGAGAAAAGAGTGACTTCTAGAACAAATAACTAAAAGACAAATAACTAAACCGTAAAACCTAATCCTAAAATTGAGTGCGGGCTGTGCCAAGTCCTGGTTGTGACCAGTCAGAGGCGTCCTCATGCCTGGGGACTCACCTGGACCAGCTCTGCCTCCAGCTGCAGTCTCTGGTGGAGGGGAAGAGCCTGGAGGCACTGCGCCAGAGCCACCAGGTCCAACCGCACCGCAGACATCTGGAAACACCCGTTACTACAGCCGTTAATCCATTGTTCAGAACCCCCAGTATACACCATGTATATACATGACACATGACGTAACCGCACTGCTTCAACTATAGAGCGGTAGCTGAATGGGACAGTGGAATAATACTGACACAATGAATGACTTGGGTTTGAACAACGCTAAGCAGAGCTATTCGTCCATCTCTATTCTTGTCACTTCTATTGGAGTGATGTGAACAAATTGTTACATTAGTTCAGAAGTAACTTCATCCCTGCAGCCATCGCCAAAATTGATTTTCTCGCTTTCTTCTCCACGTCCCAAATTGATTTAGAGAAAAACAATCCTTGGGTCGAATCGTGGATGGATGTGGTTTCATTCTTCGGATGCATTTTCAAATAAACAAAGAAACAAACCCATAGTGATGTTGCGGTGAAATGGTTTCATGGTAGTTTGTAGTTATACACAGTTTCGCACAAATGTATCCAGTCTATTCTCATTGCTCTGCATTCAACGTGGGAATGCTCCTCTAAACAATGGTATGCTGGAACATCTCATGCGTTTGACAAATCAATGCCTCTGAGCAAAGTGGACTTACCAAAACACAAGTAAAACACCCAAAAGATAACTGTTTATGGATTTACCTGACTGGAGGCCACGGGGTCTAGCTCCCAGTCCTTTTCTTCAGTAAACCTGAATTGAGTTACCGAGTCCCCTGTGGGGGAGACAAAGAGCACAAGGAAATATTATTGTTCACCTCCATGAGAACGCTTGCGTTTGTCTTGCCTCTGCGCGGGATTCAAAGCAATTCAAAGTGTCAAGGCGTTTTACTTGTCATATGCACAATATAAGACAGGGTTATGCCGAACAATGAGATTCCTTTTGGCAAGGCAAGCAATAAATACGTAAAAGGCATTATCAAGAATATAGGATGAGAATATAATACAAAATAAACACTAGCGACAGTTCCAGTTCCTAATGTAAATATACAGCATAGGTTTCCTGGTGGTTATGGACAAAGGAAGATTATGAGCTGACAATTAAGAATGTATATATATATATATACATATATATATATATATATTACATTCAAATTGGATGTGTTGTTGCAGCAGCTCTAAATGACACCCTCCCGGTCAGTTCGATTGATGTGGGGCATTAGGTGTTTGTACATGTACAACCAGGGTGACCTGTCTTCAGAGATTTCAGTGAGCGGAAATGTGGTTGATAGGTCTCTTAGAGATCAATAGGTTGAGCTCCTATCTCAAGCCCTTGCCTCAAAGACCCCACCCATCCACCCACTGTGTGGTCCCCAATTAGCTGGGGGCCTTTGAGCTGGGCTAAAGACCCTGCTCTGCCTCGCTGTAATGACTTCAAATTATGAAGGGAATGACAAAGACAGCACTCGGTGTCCTACATGGGCTGGATGCAGCCTAGGGCCACGGTACCTCTGGCCTGGAGAGGTTACAAAACAATGGCCATGTGTGTATTGCCGACTGCGCTTGTGTAGCCTTGTCAAATAGGCACAATGTAGGTGCTTTGATTAGACGCAAACGATCGCATACGCACAGACCGTGAGCGGCGCCCAACAATGGAGAAGCCACGACTGACAATGGCCCGTGTGCCACATGCAGCTGGGCCAGGCTGTGTGTGTTGTTGACGTTGGCCAGGGCCTGTGTGTGTGTGTGTGTTGAGTGCCAGGGCGTGCACGTGCGCATGTGTGTGTGTCAAACAAAGCAGCGCAGCTCCAGTCAGCCACAGGCGCGTCGCTGTGCTTTGTGGCCGAGGGCTTTGACGAAGACAGCAGGATACCTGCGCACACAACGCCGATTAGATGAGAGAAACACTTTGTTCTGCAGCGTGGGCAGCGGGAGGAGGGCAAAACAAACAAACGCTAAAAAAGGAACGATGAGGGGGGGGGGGGGGGGTAGATGTAGGGTACGGTGTGAGGGGGGAATGCCAGGTGCTAGGTGTGCACAAGGAAAGACTGACACGTTTTTTGACAAACGTAACAATAATTCTGACATTAAGAGATCTAGCCTCATGTCGCAATATTGGTACTTCTTCTAGTGTTTGGGGTCCTGCATTCTTTAATGCAGGACCCCCACCTTCCTAGACAGTCGGGTTGCATTCTCAACCCGACTGCCTAGGAAGGTGGGGGGGGGGGGGGGGGGAGGGGTGTCCCTGTAGATCAAGAACTGACAGCCGGGAGAGAAAAAAGGATAATGTTGTGTCAGGGGTCAGGGGTCAGGGACATGGGGGTCAGGGACATGGGGGTCAGGGACATGGGGGTCAGGGACATGGGGCTCCAGAGCCACACAGCTCTGTCACTGTCTGCACGAGGCTGACCAACCAGGCTGAGAATAGAGTCCGTTATCAAATAGAAACACATCGAAAAGTGACATCATCATTGGACTAGGGATGCAAACAATTAATCGATTATCGATTAATTGTCGATAAGAGATTACTCGATTAAAATAAATTACTTGCAATTAATCGCGTTTTTAACCCGTAATTCCCCACTCGTCCACGTGAGGGCGCGCTTGACGCCAGACGTACTTGACGCACACGCGGGAACACAAGCGGGAACACAAGCGAAGCAGCACAAGACAAACGAAAAGCGGGACACTGACACGATGAAGACGGCAAAACGGAGTGCAGTATTGAGCCACTTTAAGTTGGTTAATGACGACAAAGACGCCAAATGCACAATATGTGGAAGTATTTTAAAGTACAACAACTAAACGACATCGTTGAATTACCACCTAAATGTGTCACATTCAAATGTGTCGCTGCTCCTTTACTTAGAAAGGAGTCAGCTGAGGTGGTTCGGGCATCTGGCAAGGATGCCCACTGGGCGCCTCCCTTGGGAGGTGTTTCAGGCACGTCCATTGGGGAGGAGACCTCGGGGAAGACCCAGGACTAGGTGGAGAGATTATATCTCAACACTGGCCTGGGAACGCCTCGGGATCCCCCCGTCAGAGCTGGTCAATGTGGCCCGGGAAAGGGAAGTCTGGGGCCCCCTGCTTGAGCTGCTCCCCCCGCGACCCGACCCCGGATAAGCGGATGACGATGAGATGAGATGTGTCACATTCAGAAGGAAATTCAGCTTCAGAGAAGATTTGCCGTTTATCAATGAATCGATCATCGATCGATAAGATGAAACAACTATCGATTAATGAATTACTCGATAATTTGCATCCCTATGGACCTATACTCAACATATTTTAAAATAAATACAATCATTTACCATCCTATTACACAATGAAATGCCACAAAAGAGGTTAAGACTGTATTGTCTATCGGTAGCATGAATAATTAAGTTATGTATATGTATTACTGTATATTATATATTATACTTCTGAAGTACGTATTATTCTTTTCAGCCTGAATCGTCATCACTGTAATTATCGCCCCTTAAAAGGTGCCATTCATGAAAACTCTTCTTTGGCTCTGTTAATAACCACTTCAAGTGTCATTTCATCTGCATTCATTTCCATGCCAACTAGAAAGGTCCCTGACCCCTGGTTCAGGGCAGGAACACAAACGTCTTTCGTCCCTCGTCTCTCAATGGCTCTCCAGTAGGCCTTGATGTACTGGGGGGGGGAAGGGGGGAGAGCATCAGGTGTTCTCTTCAGACGCATCCTGCCCTGCTCTTCTGTGATCCCCTCCCCTGGCCTGGCTGGTAGAACATGATGCAGTAGTCTGTATGGATACGTTTGGGGTTTACGGCTTTTCGTTTCAGGAGAATTGATCAAAGGGGGGGATTTTTGGGAGGTGGATGAAATGAGCCATAAGGTGGGGAAGTGTGTTTCTTGACCTCGCTCTAGCGAGGTCCCCCTTCTGCGAGTTCTGCTTCCTGTGAGAGCCGTCTTCAACACTGGGCCGGTGGCCAGGGGTACAAGACGGAAACTGAAAATCTGGTTGTAAACCAGTCTAATGTATACAAGATGGGAAAAAGGATATATCTATATCTATATATATAAAAAAAAATATATAAAAATATATAAAAGAGCTTAATGAAGGAATTTACTAAACTGTTCCATGCCTAACTTGATGTATATTAAGTCATTTCTTAAACTAATTTCACATGGAAATCTTTCAAGATATCAAGTCAAATAGAGTTTCCTGAAAAATATGGGGGGCCAGGAAAAATTAAAATTAAAAACAAACTGACAAACCGATTTCAGAAAACAAACGGGATGGAACCGGTCTGCCCAGTAAGTGCGGCCTGGGGCGTTTGAAAAACACCGCCCAGCGTCAAGAGGAGACCACGTCTGGAAGTGAACAAGCGTCGCACACACAAGCACCATGCTGTCAAGAGATGGGTTTTCTTGTTGTCTGCCAGTAAGACCATCTAACAAGTTCCTAAACAAATGATGAATGGAACCGTCCAAGGAAAGCAGTTTTTATGCATTAAGTGGAATCAAGTTAAAGTCCTTAGGGTGGAGGAAGCTGCACAGACTCTTAAAACCTAACTTGACATGTAGGCGTACTGCGCTACAGTAACACACACACACACGACTCCTCTGGGGCCATTTCTGGATGGTGGAGAACTTGCTGGGACCAAAGCCAGCGCTAGCCTACACACTGCCATACAGCCCCAACATGGTCAGGTGGTCCTTCTAGCCACCGGAACCAACACTTTGTATCAAATCCACGGCGATCCATCCGTGCCGATACATTGCCGAGTTTGTTTCGTAAATATAGCTCAGCTAGGGTTCTTCGGTTACAATACAGTCATTATATCAGGTCTACAGCATAGGTAAACACGAGGTATACTTCTGTTTCTAGAATTTTCCACAACTTCCCAAGTTCCCATTTATATCCATGATAACAATAGTATTGTTTTATTGGCAAATACAGCATATTGCAACCCTCGAGGGGAGGGGGGAGTAGAGAGACAGAGAGAGACAGAGAGAGAGACAGAGAGACCGAGAGAGAGAGACAAGAGAGAGACAGAGAGAGAAACAAGGCCAAGTAGGGGGCAACAGCAGAACTCTGTTTGACAGCTTCTGGGCGGTGCTGGAGGGAACAGCACTTTCCCGTACTTAGCCTGTTGAGCAGTGGGCTGCAGCAGCTCCACAGGCTGCTTAGCTTCTCCCAACACCTGCACCGGGAGATGTTTACATCTCCGGTTATATCACTCATTCCTCCATTTCAACACCCCCCGCCCAAACATCTACTTCCTGAACTAGAGGAGTTAGCAAACACAGCAGTCGCAGTTGTGTTCAATAAGAAAATATTGACTTAACACTGATTGAAAATGTAAACTAGGACAGGTTTTCCCGAAACCTGTCCTTCAATTCATTTTCCATCCATTGTTATTGTGTTATTATCTTTACATACTTCAAATTCCTGCTCATAATTCAGTGTTTTCCGATGTCTGTGTTTCCATATATACACGTTTATTTTGTGAGCAGGCAATCATTTTCATAATGTATACAGTATTCCAATAAAAAAACAACACGACTGAAACGGTGGCCAGACTCGTTAATAGTCTCATGCAAAGTGCGCCGTCGACATCGTAACTCACAACCTCGGCAAGGGTCTAGCTACAGCACAGGGAGCCGTTATAAAGGTCCTGGTTTCACGAAAGCCAGTCATTTTGCTTCATATTTTAACACGTGACGACAAGGCTCCACAGCAATTGGCAAAGTTAAATATCATTCCATATATTGGCGATAATGATCAGTGTACCACTAGGGACTGAGAGAAAATGCTTCCAAGTATTTTATTTTTGAGATCTACAAAGCTTTTCTCCTAATCACAGTAGGCAGCAACACTGCCCTTCAGAACCCCCCCCTCGCCCCACACACACACACACACACACACACACACACGCACTTCTGATGTTTCCTAGGGTTGTCACGCCTTTTAACCAAGCCAATTAGCCCCGCACTCAGACGACTTAAACTCACAACGCTGTCGATAAATCACTGTCCATGCTAATTGCAATTAAAATCCAGAGCAAACCAGGCGAGACAATTAAGAGGAGCTTAGCTGTTGATGTTAACGCTTCACGCGATTGGGCGAGGCCGTGTTGACGCCGCAGTCAGTTCAGGACAATTCCAATTCTCCAGCGGCATTCGCTGCTCCCAGTGTTTCTTTTATCGCCGCTATACATTGCCCCGGAGTTCTTCAGGTGGAAGACGAAGGACACTGTGCTCATCCACGCCCAAATCCAGAAAAGATTATCCAACAATGGGAAGGGAATAGGATTCAACCAACTAAGATATATCAAATATTTCATGGCGGAAAGTGATGAAGGGCATATAATACAAGTTGTAATCAGCTTATTAAATAGCAATATTGTTGGGGCAACAAGGCCTGACAACACCTACAATGCACGTCATGGAAACCAATGCAAAGTGACACTACACCACATCCTTTACAATTCTAGATCTTTCTTTGAACAGAAACGTGTTAAAAGATAGATTCCTTTGTCCTGCATGACCCTGAACTACAAGACTGTAGCAAAAGAAGTCCAGTGTGGAACTGTTGATTAAAATCCCCCAAATTACCTTTTAATCAAAAGGATCTTAGCAAACTGAGATTTAGCCGACTAAACTGATATAGTGCCTCACTGGCCGCCTTTGCTGGAGGGCACGTCAATCCTCCTCACCTCAGCCCAGACCAATGTCTCTTAGCAACAGCTGCACAGATCGTCTGTTTCATGGATGCATTAACTACTCTGTCCCTCTCTGTCTTAGCATGGGCGCTACACCTTGCTTGCACAAGACCCCCTCCTGGGGGCTAACCAGGAGGCTAATCAGGAGAGAGAGTGAGGGCCTCAGCTGCCACCTCGCAGCGCGGTCCCGGTGGCTAACGAGATTGACCATCAGCCTGGGAGCACGGAGACATCTCACTGTCTCATTAGCGAAGGGAGGCTTGGCAGTCTTAGCCGCAAGCTAACTGGCTCAATAAACTCTAGAGCTACTGTAGCATTACTCATTGCTTGGTGAAAAGTAAATAGCTCAGATTGACCATTTTCATGACATTAGCATTTAGCACTACTGGTTCTCTTGTCAGATGGATATGCAAATGTTGACGTTAACAACTTTGTAGGGAATCAATTAGTTCAATCGCCCTGCAATAATTACATGGTCACTCTAAACTAAAGCAATCACTAGAACTAAAGTTTACATTGGACCAACATTTACCACTGCATATATATTGTGGCAGAACACTAAGAGAACTCGCTAACCCTAAAGGAATTTCCTGTCTCTGCTGAATATTATTTCATATTTGAAATTGGCCTCCTCTGGTCCCCTGGGCAAACTATCACCGAGACATGTTTAAAAATAAATAAATGAACTATCCTCAGGGAGCATATTTCAATGTCTCATATAAAAGATGTAAAATCGATTGGAATTTACCCAATTGAACAGCCTGAAAGAGGTTGTACAGATCAAATTGAAGCGTTCAGCGGGCTCTTCAATAGCTGGCAGAACGGGAAGGGGACGATTAGGAATCTTTTGGAATACATTCACAAAAGTTTGCTTCCATGTTCCAGTTTTAATGGGATTCAAAGTGCCTAGCTCCCTCCTTCCCATGTGTCGCTTTTTTTTACTGAAATAAAACAAACCATCCCTCTGTTCATTCAGATGAACTTAGATGTACCTCTCTCATCAGTATTCCTGGTATAAATCCCCTTATTTTTGCATTGTTTTCACTGAATGTCTATCCATAGGCTGAGGTATCTCGCTGGGTTTCTTCATGCCCTCATTGACAAGGAGGCACGGACCCAATGGAGCTCCTCTGATTCTATAAAGGTTGAGAATGCCTCCTGTGTAAGGGGTCTTGTCACATTTGTACTACCATGGCAAACAAAGTACCCCCCGAACTGGGTTTGGGACTTCCGAATTTGCGTGACTGATCGATACGAATGTATGTATGACTCTTAATATTAGCATCAACATTTTGGTTCAACTTGACTAAACACTACATTCAGAACGAGTATGGTCTTATCAGTGTTCGTACCATTATTATGTTTGTCTAGACTGAGGATAATGCCAATGCAAAACAGTCAAGGGATGGGCAGACAAAACCAAAACTAACCAAACACCCTCCCGATTACTTGGTCCCCAGAGAAATCTCCTTAGTTATTTCATCCTGAATCGTTATTCACAGGTTTTTGGAGACTATCAATGTGAATGGGACCACATCAACAGGTTTGTCTTTGTATTGAGCCAGAGGAAGAATTGATTATTTATGACAAATAGCAGGAGTGAATTGGTCCCGCACCGGTGGACTAAACTTAATCGGTGCATGCCAATGATCCCCATTTGCCAAGGTCGTAAGCAGCTACGGTGGGCCTTCTTAGAACGGGCTGTTTACTTATTTAATCAAACTAAAATAACTAATAAGCCGCTGGGGCTGATTGGCACTGCAACATTTACGAACTGAAGTGACAATCCCAACATGCTATGTAAAACCCAGGGACCCGCTGCAGAGCTTAATGGGTAATAATAATTATCATTACTAAAGGCACTGCTATTGTTGTTCACCAGCAGACAAGTGATGGGGAGTGGGTGGTTTGATGCAGGCAACACAATTATCTTAGATCAACCTCTGCTGTAATTGGCTTTGCATTTGTTTGTCAGAAATGTTGTTGTGCAATGTGTGGATATTCTGACCAAAAACCTGCTTCTTATTCGAATACTAATATTTGATTGAGAACATTAGTAGTAGTAATAGATGTTAGAAACAATTAAAGCAAGAAAGGTTTATGAGGGACGGAGCAGAAACCCCCAAAATGTTGTGAGAAAACATAAGTCGATCGAAGATCTGTATTCGTTTCGTTTGCACTTCTGGCCGTGATTCATGAATCATGGCCAGAAGTGCAAACGACTGGTTACAAAAGATATAAATACCTTTGTAAGCCCCAATGAAAAGAATAAATAAAAAAAAGAATAACATAGCATCTGGTTTTATATTAACTTGACTCAATGCCATCTCAAATATGTTGGCTACATTCCATCACATTTTACCCCTCACAAACTGACGAATACGGGCTGTTCCCGTCAGAACAAACACGCATGTGGACAGTGGCGGAACAGAGTCCAGAGCCCCCGAGGTGAGGACAAGATATCAACAGCCCTGAAGAAGGCTCCGGTTCCAGGTGGCTCACTGACCTCGGAAATTAAATCAATGGCGCCGACTGTGTGCCTCCGCACACACGTGCACCCAACAGCAGTTGTCCTTGTGTTTACAGCCCCCCGTTTACATAGATAAATGCAATGGGAATATGACAGGGGGCCTGTCCCTTCGCTTCTCTTCCCTCGCTCTGTGTCTGGCTCAAGGCAATAAAGCCCTTAAAATGGCACAGCCGTGTATTCAAAATAATAAATGAAAAGTGGAATCTGTACTTATTTCCCCACGTCGCTCATCAACATGTAGCGGTGTGAAGCCACGTTTGCAACGTTTTCTGCTAACGTTTTGGTGTCAGCAGGTGTGGGTGGAAGCCTTTAGTGTACCCTACCTATAGCAGGAGGGGAAGGGGGTGTCTGCATGCCTCATTATGCAACACTCCCACAGGAGAACGTTAGTGGCTCATATCCTCTCTATCGCACTCCCTCCCTGATAATCAACCGTGACTCTTGGGCCTCAAGGCCATGCCGGTGCATGGCCGGTCCGCTGGGCATCGAAGTCTCACGTCACAGTTATCCTTGGAAGATAAACATAACAACGTCAGGAAAGAGAAGCTTTTACAAAGAACCGTCTCCTCGATGCAGACGATGAGGCGGCTGTGGTCGTACCTTTGTGGGACACATTCCTGAGAGACGGCTGCAGCCTTCAACACTCCGGTGGCGTCATGGTGGAGCTTTGATCAGCTGATCTCACTTGTGGACCTATTATCGTTGGCATAAGGCGCGTTCAGACTGAGGGACTTTTCCCTCTAGTGGGATGCTACGGGTGCGGCTTGGGAAAGAGGATCCGCTCAACTTCAGCGTTTGGCGGCTCAGATAGTACCTGCCTCGTTGTAGGAGCTTTCCGAGCCACAAAATGGGCTGCTGATTGGATACGGTTGAGGCGGGATATGACGCGAGTAGATCTCGACACAGCCACAACTTATGAACAGCCCCATTTTTTTTTAAAACAAGCAGAGCCGACGGAGACAAGCAGACGATGGAGAACGAGAAGACGATGGAGAAGACAAAAAGGGAGACCGCCGACAAGTTGGTGATTATCGTGTGCTGACAAAAAGTGTCGCAGAACTAATTGCTTCACATTTGAACTCCGTTGGGGAGCAAAAGGTTCCTGCATGGGAACAGACGACGAGGGGAACTAAGTGAGTGGGCTTAGCCAAAACAGTGAGCCGCTTTCCGAGAAGTCCCCCAGTCGGAACGTGCCTATAGTTGTCACAGTAGGAACTACGCAGTCCCTATATAATTACAGAATTCAAATTTATTGCCATGAGATCATACTGTATATATATTTTTTTAATCATTGCTGACAAAGTCACTTTTAGATTAAGAAATATATATATATATATATATAATTATGCACAGATTTATATTCGCTGACTTTTAAATAAGCGGGATAACCTAGCTGAGGCGGCGTGAAGGCTTTATTCCACCTAGCGGTGGCAGCGGGCGGCGTGGGGCGCACCATGTGACCCCATTAGTCTCATTGTGTCAGCCCCGTTCACCAGGCTGTGACCCCTGACCGAAGCAGACGGGGCCCACCCTCCGAGGGCCCCCGTGCTCCCGGTGAACACCTGCGCGGCTGGACACACCGTTTTCACCGTTTGATGTGAAAAATAAACCACCTTAAACCAACTTGTAACCTCCATGTGTCTTCGCAATTCTTACGGTTTGTTTTGTCGATTTACAAAACGAACGACAGTAGCGCAATGTCCCTCACTACAAAGCCAGAATTTTAAAGCATACAAAGATAAATGTACCGCCACGCCTGGAATCCAACCGGTGGATGTGGCGTCTGCTGCCAGGCGAGTGGGCCGTTCTGCTTGAAGCTTTATCTTCACCGGGCAGCCGGCAGCGGTGAATAGGGTGTCCGTAAACGATGCTGTTCAAACACTCTACAAGTCACTAGTGATGGCCGCCGCCGTGGAGAGGCAGATGGGATAAACTAAATTGTTATTCATTAGGGAGAGGAGGGAGGCTGTCCAATGAACACACACACTGGTCGTTTTGCGTGTGTGTATGTGGATCACCTCTGATCGCCACCTTGCTTGCCTGTGTGTGCACACATGGCCATGCACGTGTGTGTATGGTCACACATTAACCGGCCGCATGCGTGTGCGTGCGTGTGTGTGCGTGTTGTATCCTAATGTGAACAAACAGCCATCCCTACCTCAGCCCAACATCCACAGCCTCTTTTCCACTTCAACCTCCTAGCCCTAGCCCCCCCCCCCCACCCCCCCCCACACACACACACACACACACATCTAAGCCCTCCCTCCTTTCTCATTTGTGTCCATGACGGCCCCTGATGCTGCATGACGTGCGTCTCCCTCCTGGCTGTCCTTATAGCATATCACAGTCTGCTGCTCTATCAAACAGAAGCCCAGAGACTGTGACAGAACTGAACGCCACTGCGCAGGGTGCTGACAGCCTCCTCCGACCTCCTTCAGCGGGAAGCAAGAGCCGCAAACTCATGAAACTACACCGGGAGGAATTGATCTGGAAGGACCTGGGCGCAACTTGGGGAGTAGAGGGTTGACGTCTCCTGCCCAACAACAAGTCACTCACCACTTGTCTTGTTCTTTACCTGAACCCGAGGCGTGGCTGATTCAGGGAGCGGGGTTCAAGAACTAGAATGGGCAAAGACATTTTTCACAGTGGTGTGAAATACCCTAAAAACCAATTTTCCTCCGTATGGATGGGAATTTGGGTACTGATGGAAGAGGACTGCTGTCGGAGGTCTTGTGTAGGTGTACACTTGTGGAGTTGAACTGCGGTGAGCATCGCACCAGGGAGCGAGAGAGAGAGAGCAGGAGGGAGAGAGAAGGAGAGGAGGGGCTTCACAGCCGCGTAGTCAAAGGCAAGACATCCCCACAATTCCAACAGTAGTTTACTTGGTGGGCATTAAGCCCTGTGTGTGCCGAGTACAAATCATGACAAGATCTGTTTCTCTCAGTTGCTCCAGAATGAGTTGAGCTCACAGAAGGATAAGCACCAAGGAGACAGAGACAGGGAGAGACTAGCGCTAAGCACAAGAGAGTGGAGGGACGGTGGGAGCGCTGCTCTCCAGAACAGATCTGGAGGACTTCAGCGGACGATAGCTGGAGCCCTTTTTAAAACAGTGCCAACTAAACCATTTTTTTCAAGAGCTGGAAGATATGCTCAAGTCCAAAGCACTGGACCTCTTGGAGGGAGGGTAAGTACGTTTGTTCTTATCAATACTATATTATTAGATCCCTTTCTTCCCTTATGATCATGAAATAAATCTCTAAATATCATCTTATGTATCAGCAGCTCACTTCTCTAAAATAAGAAAAAAAAAAAACATTGTATTGCCGCGTTGGTTATAAAATAATTATGAATAATGACATGTAGTTATGCATGTGGGGGTGGACTGAGCGGACTCATTGGGGAGATAATTGAAACCATGGGGATGAGCGATCAAAGAAGGCTGATGGCAGCTCGGAGGGACAGGAATGTCCACAGAGTGCGAGAAGTGTGCCTGAGATCAGATCAATTTGGCCCCTATTCACCAGAAACACCACTTTATTGGACATGATGGGACACACAAGCGACTGCAGTGGCTTCAATCACTAAAGCTAAAAATAAGAAAAAAACCTAACCAAAGCCCAGAAAAGCACTATTACGCATCCTCACCAATAATGGCACTCCTCATTCCACTGCTGTGACTCTCGGTCCCCGTCAGTCACTCCTGCCACCTAATCAAGTATCCATAACAACACTGGAACATAGAAATTAATGGCCTTGATTGAGACTATTCATCTTTGTTAGGGGGGGGGGGGGGGGGGGAGAAGAAAAGAAAAAGCAGTCTTGTGTTTGTCAATCTGGTTAGGTGAATCACTGATTCCTTAATGCGATTTCCTTTGGTCTCATGATGATGGAGCCTTGATAGGTGCCCATTAGGGGACAGGGGGGGGGGGGGGCACAGGTCCGGCTGAGGGGGAGGAGGATTGATCCCTGTGTTAATGTGTACAGAGAGATGAAGGCCTTAGGACTTAAATAACTGCCCACTACGCGTGTACGCGCGCAGAGGGACGTGCACGCACATACACATACACACTAGGTTACGGAAAGGGGAAATTGCAGCGTGTGCGTTACCCCTGGCAACAGGACAATCTATCCCCGCCCCCCCCACAGCCTCTTGGACATGAAGACGCATCAGCACTACACCTGCTGTCAGGGAAATGCTCCAGGTTTACAAAAAGGGTTGACCATTCATTTGTGACGGCGGCCATTGACTTGACACAAAAAATGAAAGCTACATTCACATTAATTTATTTATTTAACATTCTTATATGATTTTTTTATGCTTTATGATAGAGTGCGATAGACAGGGTGGTATGGGGGAGAGAGGGGAGGACATGGAGCAAAGGAGCGCGGGCAGGACTCGAACCCGGGTCTCTGCGAACAGGAATGAACCTCAGTGGTACGCCCTCTACCCGTAGAGCCCCCGGGTCACCCCCTCGCATTCTCCTTTAAATAAAATAAATCCAAATGCGCCAAGGACAAAAAAATAGTTTTAATATATGAAAGATATGTGAGGAAAAAAAATTGTGCGCCCTCAACTGTTTCTTGGCACAAAAGTGGGAATGTTTGGTAGGCTGAGAACCGCCAATCGCATTCAGAGCGAGGTCGAGGCGGGCTCGTGGTGCAGTGGTCCTTTCTACAATACCACAAGCCTTGACTCAATAAAGCTGGATCTGGAATCACCTCCGAGGATAAAGGATGGAGCAACTGAGGACATGTGAACAATAGTCGCGTCGCCTCCTGCCATACAAAGCAAAATATGTTCTGTCGTCAAAGCCACACGGGGAACATAAATGGATCAGAAAGGTGAGGTCATTAAAGGGCAGGCTGAAACACAGCCGTCATGGTAGTATGCAGTGATGGACCAAATGGCAAATGCCCCCCCCCCACACACACACACACACACACACACACACACACACACACACACACACACACACACACACACACACACACACACACACACACACACACACACACACACACACACACACACACACACACACACACACACGTTTGGTGGCTTTGCTCTAAGGGTGGCAGAGGCTGTGAACCAGCAACCCTAGAGTTGCAGTGCAAAATGCTGAAATGGCTGGCTCTCTTGCTAATGGAAATGTTAACCTTGGGCATATTGAGTGTTTCTACAGTGGATCAAAGTCATTTAATCTCCTCTCCTCTTTGATTATCAATTTGTTCAATGGTCCTATTCAAACTCTCCACTCCATCAACCTGTTGTGGATTGTTGTCGTTTGTTAAACAAAGAGAGCAACTTTGTGTTTCCACCCCCAGCCTTTTACAACCATTAATTATCATTAACAATCATTGGAAGATACATGTAATAATGTATAATGTTATAATACATGCAGTAATTTAGATGTAGGGCGCAGGTATTTGTGCCGAAGGAGATAAGATGACGGTAACTTAGTTATCAGTATTATGATAAACAACACACTGGCCTTACTACTACGACTAATTTAACTATTCCCCTGTGACCTTTACAAACCACGACAAAACCTACAACCATTAGAAATTATTTGTTCTGCACGGCCCTCTTGTGATGGCCATACCTTCTATTTTATGGCCGAGCGGGTGTGACTAATCCGACAATGTGGGCAAAACTGTGACGCGGAGAAACAAAGCACAGGAGCCAAACTACTCCAAACTGCACCGGTCCTACCTGAATAGGAAGCAGAGGCCTGGAAGAGGATGAGATGATGGGGGGGGGGGGGGGAGCGAAACATGAACTGATCCACGAGTGTGTAGCCACACACACAACATTGGGTTGAAACAAAAACATTATTAACCGCAGGAACCTGCCTGTCAGAGATTCCAATGGAACTATTGGCCAGCTAACCTGACGATGTGACCAGGCAATCTGTTCATTAACTTGTCTGTAACCACACCTCTTCATTCACACATGAAGTGTTGCTTTAGACTTCCTCCGCCGGAGACATACGGCGGAAGTGTTGGGAAAAGTGCCACCATTGGCTAGATCACCGGTGAATCCTGAAGCTTTACGTAATTGTTATCTGAATGTTAGATAACAGAGCGCTGCAATGCTCCTGTACGCAGGCTCTTCAGTGTTAGGTAACAGAGTGAAGCAACAACAATGCTGTCAAAGTGTCAGAGAGGGCATGTAGAGCTCCATCTCCATCAGGACAGCACCACACAAAATGTTGGGTTTTTACAGTGGCACTAATGCAGAAGAGAGAGGGTTGAAAGGCAGGAAATGTTTGAGTGTGGTGGAGTACAGAACTTAACCTGCTGACTAGCAAAAACTCTATCATCAGCCAGTAGGGTGCCCAGAAATAGATAACACAAGTACATGTGGTCTTTTCGGATACATATTGTGATCAGTATTAATCCAAATATATAAATAAATACATAAAAGTAAAAAAGAGAGAGAGCATCTGAGGACAAAGTCTAGGCACATTTTTCCAGACTCCCATTTGTTTGTGTTGCCAATTCATGTACGGTGTTATACAATTTGTAATTTAGCAGAAGCTTTAATTCAAAGTGGCTTACAATATGTCCAGCAACAGGTCATTAAGTAGCAGGCAGCTGCCATCTAGCTTAAGAAAGGTATGATGCAGACATAAGGGATCATGGAACCAAGAATCGTTGTGTCTAACACCCTTACCACACTACACTCTCTTCTCTTGGCCCTCCCATGTAATACAATTGTTACATGAAAATCTGTTTTTTTTTTACCTATACTAACTCTTAAGATGCATACGTTATTCAACAATAGTAAACTAGGCATTAGGATGGAAGGAAAAGATAACCAAACCAACAGGTTGTTAAGGTCTGGCCCTTATTATATTACCTTTGCTTACAGTGGCTACATTAAACCAGTTATGTTGAATACAAAATACATATATATATAAACACATGCTCTAATACCTGAAAGCAGTGGCAGGGCATACATACAAACAAACAAACATCCAAGTCTAGCGTATAACACCAGAAGGTATTGCACAAATATTAAAATAACATTCCTTTCAATATATGTTCCTATAACAGTCTAGTGATGGGTTTAATCCACCAGAAAAAGCCCATCACATAAATGTTATCATCAGTAATGTAGGGATTGATGGCCATGTAAATAACCCAGTATTTCTTTCTTTCAGTAATTGAGGGTTTGTCTACCTCCCTTGCAAAGGTCAACTGTGAGTGAATCATATGGACAGAGCTTGCCACCAGAAAGAGCAACACTAGAATATAGTTCACCAGTGCTGGCTCTATCATGCCTCGGTTAGACTTTAGAACAGAGTTCGTATTAAAGTGTAACAACTCAACACAAGGCTCCAAATAGGAGCAATTACATTTCAGACCTTACCTGCAGATTCCAGCAGGACATGATAGTCTGTTCCCCTGACTGCGGGTGTGTCGTCGGCTGGCTCCACCCGTTCAGACTCCAGGTAGCGGTCCCAGTTAGACTCCAGCTTTCTCCTGGAGAACACCACCTTCTCACCCTCATCCCAGTCCAATGTTTGCACATTCCCTTCATTATGGTCCTGACGGAAAGGAGCACAATATTGGATAAAGAGTATATTGAGATTTATTTTTAATCAAAATGACTCTGTGACAGTGTTCAAACTCAATTTTAATAAAGTCCTTGTAGAAAGTGTCCCCAATGTAAATATCCTATTCCTATTAATTCATCTCATGATATTGTATTACAAATAAATCCGATAGAGAGCATCCTAATTCTTCCATGTTTGTCATTGTTTTGCATTATATTGTATTCGGCCAAAGTTTGAAGCACTGTTGAAGTTGACATAACAATTTTCATCTCATCAACTTGCCTCACGATGACAAAATGGTAACGTAAGCAGCACAATCAACTAATGTTGAAGAGAATGGATGTAGTTGTGTACACTTCAAGCAAGCACTTGATATTGAAGGGTTGTGTCAACTGCCACGCAACTTCAATTAAGAGCCCACTACTCACGCGGTGATGGAAGCCCGATGCTGCGTCGTTTCCACCCCGTCCACGCCCACGATAATGGTCCCTTTTACCTCGGCCTCTGTGGTTAACGTTACCTCCTCGCCCTCGGCCCCGGTGTTCACTACCTGCGTTGTCGTTGTCATGTCCACCACCACCACCTCTCTTCCAACTACCCCCTCTCACTCTGTGTCTTTCCTCCATCGCTGCCAAACGTAGTTATCAACAAGTTCAAAATGGTGTCTCGTTTAATCATGTCCTGCGGAAACGCGAACCAGACAATTGTTCCGTATCCAACTTCACTTTCATAAATACAGAAATTGAAAGGACATATCATTTTTTTTTTTTTTTAAAAATGTATGGAATTCAATTAATGTTTGATTAGAAACTGATTATTTTTTTAATTATGAATGAACAAAATGAAAGACGAGGCAGTCATGACTTAATCTCATGTTTGTTATCTTTTTATTTCAGGGGAACCTGGGACAATTCTGAATGGAACAAGAGAAACAACATGCTGTAACATAAAAAAAAATACCATCATCCAGCATCATGAGTGCAGAGGATCTACCAAACATCACCAGTACCTTTAGTAACAACACATCGCATGCCAAGCCTTTCACCCACAGCCTGTGGGAGGTCATAACTATAGCGACGGTGTCAGCCATAGTCAGCTTGATTACTATTGTTGGCAATGTTTTGGTGATGCTCTCCTTCAAGGTGAACAGCCAACTCAAGACGGTTAACAACTACTACCTACTGAGCTTGGCCTTTGCTGACCTTATCATCGGAGTGCTGTCCATGAACCTGTACACCACCTACATTCTGATGGGCTATTGGTCCCTTGGGAGCCTGGCATGTGACCTGTGGCTGGCACTGGATTACGTAGCCAGCAATGCCTCGGTCATGAACCTGCTGGTCATCAGCTTTGACAGGTATTTCTCAATCACTAGACCGCTCACGTACAGGGCTAAGAGGACTCCGAAGCGGGCCGCCATCATGATCGGAATGGCGTGGCTGGTTTCCTTCGTCTTGTGGGCGCCACCTATACTTTGCTGGCAGTACTTTGTAGGCAAGAGAAGAGAGTTTCCGGACAAGTGCCAAATACAGTTTTTCTCAGAGCCTGTGATTACATTTGGCACGGCCATTGCTGCTTTCTACATTCCTGTGTCTGTTATGACTATCCTTTACTGTCGGATCTACAAGGAGACCGAGAGACGGACAAAGGATCTGGCGGAGCTTCAGGGGCTCTCTACAGCGGATGTCTACGAGGGGTCCAGGCCCCAGAAAACCATCATTCAGTCCTGCTTTCGTTTCACCAGCGATAGAAGGGACAGGAGCCAGGCCTCCTGGTCTTCTTCAAACCAGAGCAACGCCACCAAGACCACCACGAGGTCAGAGGAAGACTGGGTCAAGACGAACCAGATAACGTCCCTCAACAGCTACACTTCATCAGAGGAGGAGGACCACCACACCTCCATGGACACGCCCCAGGGGTCACTAAAAGATCAAGGCACAGGGCCGAGCAAGAACGGAAAGGCGATAGACTCTGAAGAAGAGCGGCATTCCGGCACCCCACCAAAGAAGAAGAGCAAAAAGTGCATCTCATACAAGTTCAAACCGGCCGTCAAGGATCAGAACACAGACCCCGTCGTTGCTTCGCCGGACCCCAACAGCGTAACAGAGCATGCGGAGAGCAAGCATGCTTCCCCCTCCCCCTCCGCCACGTCCAAACCCATGGACCCTGTCCTCAAAAGCCAGATGACAAAGAGAAAGAGGATGGTGCTGATTAAGGAGAAGAAGGCGGCTCAGACGCTCAGTGCCATCCTGCTGGCCTTCATCCTGACGTGGACGCCCTACAACATCATGGTGCTCGTCTCCACCTTTCGCCACGACTGCGTCCCCATGTGGCTGTGGCACCTGGGCTACTGGCTGTGCTACGTCAACAGCACCATCAACCCGATGTGCTACGCCCTGTGCAACAAGACCTTCCAGAAGACCTTCCGCATGCTCTTGCTCTGCCAGTGGAGGAAAAAGAGAGGGGAGGACAAACTGTACTAGCGTCGTGGTCACACCCCGGACGTCACCAGTGGAATCTGCTAATATGGGTCAGAAAGTGTCAGTGATGCAAAATGTAGATTGAAGAAAATGATTACGGTTGACAAGGATGCGTTGATGGTCCTCTGAAGTTGCAAGAGCACAAAGCTGCACCAAAGTGCTGTTATACAGGTAGCTGGTATAAAAATATTGAACTTTACCATGGTAGCTTCATATTAAGTATGTTTACGTGCAGTTTAATTCAGTTAAGGCTGAATGAAAAGATTAAGGTCATACTCCCAGTATATTTACATAATAATTAGCATACAGAAACATGGCCACTCACATAATGGATGTATTCAACAGTAGTTAGATCAGTTGAGGATGTGACAAGCCGACAAAATGCAATCATAACATTTGGTGTAATTGACATGTGATGGATCAAAAGGTCTTGTCTTATGTTGTGTTGATTAACTTTGCAACCTTGAAAATATGTCGGGTTTCTTGTGGACTTGTTAGCAATTGTAGGTCAACAATGTGAAAAAAAGCACATACTCTTGATGTATCTGGTGAATCGGCTGTTTCCAAGTGGATGTGACGTGATGCATACACAGAATACATTTTCTGTGTTTAGAGGACAAAGTACATATGATGATTGAGTTGTCTCTGGGTCCTAACATTATGACCCAGAATTAATTTGATAAACTAACCTAAGGTGTTTAAATCCCAGTTAATAATTTGTCTGGTCACCTTAACCAGTTTGAGATTGCTTGATGAGTGTGCACGTAAATGTATTTGATTACGACCGTTGAAATAGATAAATTAATTGTTCTACATCTCACCTGCACTGTGTATAATCGAGATTATTGACGGCTTTAGCAATTTGAGATTTGTAAGGCGTTTGAAATGTTGATGATTCTTTGATGGGCATACACTATCAAGTATGAAATTCGCCTTGCCTTATTTATGTTTTCTGAATGTTTGTATGTAAATATTTATATACCCCAACCATTACATTATTTGAACAGTTTTCAGTTTGAATGTTTTAATCTTGTGCTCAAGGGCTGATCAGCACAATGTTGACGTTGCATTTTGTTTGTAGCTTAATTTTCCTATACAATTGTTATGTGCTCATGCACATCATTTCATAAATAATGGTAACAAGCCAACCTAGCATTAGTCTGAAAATAATGGAAAAAGATAGAACAGGATTTATACTGTATCCATTATCTTTCTTGAAGTCCATCATTAAGCTAACGGATAGATAATTCTCCCCCTGGACTGTGTCTTTATTTAGGTTCAAAGCTAATATTCTTTCTGCAGTATTGTGCGGTAGTGAGTCTGCAAGAATGGAGAAGTTGAATTCAATATGAGCATGACAGATTTATTTCGCTGCACGACTGATATAATTCTCTACCAAAAATCAAGAACACAATCTCGACCCAAACTTGCGCAAATGGTTGGCCGAGACTGGTGACGACAGTCCCCCCACCAGGGACTCATGGGTGAAGGGGCACTCTTTTAATAGCAAGCTCCACCATCTCAACGGTCTCTGGGCTCCAGCGAGCTGGCGCTACGGCAGCACGTCCCCGGTGACATGAACCTCTTATTAAGATGAGTCATAAATAACCACTGTTGCCTTTCAGTAACCGGGGGTGATTCAGCCACGGCTGATACAACGTGCATCAGGTGCCCCGCTAAACATCGAGACCCCTGACCCTTATGACGGAGGTATAGAGGGCTGGGTCCCCTGGGGCCTCGCTTTCAAGGCAAACACTGAAGAACTTCAAAATAGTAGTACACTACTTAGTGATTCAGTTTTAAAAAGGCATCTCCAAAGTACAATTATTGAGACGCACTTGACCATACACATGGTGTAAAGCAGCAGCCGGCTGAAGAACAGTCCCTGATTTCAGGTGGCCCACCCCCCCCCCCCCCCCGCCCTTTGAAATAAAGAAAACAGTGTTGTTTCATCATCTTTATGTATTTATTTGAGCTTTTAAATAAGTCTGTTTATATAATAACTAAAATTCAATTAATCTCCATTCACAGTCGCAAAAATCAAAAGGACAAAAAAAAAAAATCTCTGAATTGTAATAGAGGTCATCTTTCAAGTAGTGGAATAGGTTATGACACTGTTTCTGAGAGTCAGCAGCAGTCGAGAATGCAGAAGAATATAGACTTTTGCTTAACCATGACGACTACAGTTATTGGACCAACATATGGTAATATTAAATAAAGTCATATATTTTAAAGAGAATTTAAAGATTTTACAGTTCAGTGCAAAAAGAAAAAAAAATCCTATATTAGACAGCCAGACTTAATGGGGGCAAAGGGTAGGTCCCTCTTGTGTGGGAAGGGGGGGGGGGGGGGACTGTACAACAGACTAGAAGTAAAGAAAACATAAGAAGTCATATTTTAAAAACGCATGCTTCCCTGGTGCGATCCGTTCCTTCCGTTTATGGAAGATGGGGCAGAGTGGGTCTTGGTACTACCTCCTTTTCACGGCGGGCCGGGTGCCTTTGCTGCTGCTGCCACTAGGCTTCCCAGAGCCCTTGGAGCCTCCAGAGAAGAGCTTGGTCATGAACTCGGACACGTCTGGAAGCTCTGGGTTGGGATTCAGCATGTTCATGGACTGTTCCATTTCCTGGAGATGAAGGGAAAGGTTTAATACACACAAACACAACCTTGAAGCAGGTACGGATTCAACTGCTGTTCATTAGCATATGTGCAGGATAGAAATGCAAAAATAAAATTTACATTTACAATACCATCAAAGCAGTCACAAAAGCATGGACACAATTATCACAATAACATACATGAATAAATACAAATACATGCAAATGGTATGAAAATTAGTTGAGGCCAATGTATATATAATATATATGTAAATTATATTTGTTGATTCAGACAGTTAAGAAAAAATTGAACAAAGGGGTGACTCATAGCATGAGTACATGACTCATGTAAAAGGAAAACGTTCCAGTGTAGTTTTTTTATTCCACTTATTGGTTTAAATACAGGTTGTGCGGTACTATAGATTTTTTATAGCTGCTCCGAATTTTGACTGAATGCTCTAAGTGTTTTCAGCATCACCTTGGATAAAAGTGGCCGCCTAATGATTAAACGTAATGTATTGCACAAAAGCTGATCACACATCACACACAGGGGGTTTGAACCATGGATGGGGTTTTACCTTTCTCATCTCTGGGTCATTGGTGTTGACGACCTTGGGCAGCAGGACGATGATCAGCAGGGGTAGAACCATCATCATCACCTACGAGGAGAGCAATTAATAACAGCAGGGCAAAGAACATCAACTGTAGGTAATTCAATCTTTTGTCATCTCAACACTATTCGGACACACACACACACCCCCCCATTTCTTAGATACCACGCAGTACAACCTTTTCTGCCCTCCAGGTAGATATTGGAAATAGACGTGTACGTTCCGAAGATATTCTTTGAATCTGACAATCATTTAAGGCAAGTTGTGACATTTCCTGATGGGAAATTAAGGTTACCATTTTCTGTGTGCTTACAATTAAAAATGTTTCCTTTTTCTCTGCTAGATTACAATTATTTAGTGAATAACTAAGGTAGATGAGAAAGTCCCACCATATCACACGCTATGCAACTGCCAATAATCACCTTTTTTGACAGTAAGCTTATTAGGGATCACAAAATATTTACCATGGGATTCATGAGGAAGTCAGTCCAGCCCCAAGTCTCTCTCTTTGTGAAGTAAATATTTGGGCCAGGAGATCTAATCTGGAGAGGGTAAGGCATTCGGATGACCTCTGAAGTCTTGATGTGGTTTACAAGACGTGCCCTTTGAAGAATGAAAGATGGTTTGACAATGAGCTGGTATCATCTTAATGCACAATGTATTGCGGCATACATGTATCACACATTTGCACCAAATTCTGAAGTTTCAACCATACATCTCTGAATACCTCATTTTTCCTTTGGATGTGATATCGACGCGGACTGGATCAAATTTGTATGCTGGTGTGATAACTTCCACAACATAGGACCCTGATGGCACATCATTTACTGCAAAACTTCCATCAGTTCTGAAACAAATGGGTGAATAAAGAGGGGAAATATTATTGGTTTGTCATGATTATTATGTGCCATTTGTTCAATCGACATCGGTACCTTGGTCATCAATAAGAATGGTACTTTCTGCACCACAACATAAGCCTCTCCTAATGTATAATTCTGAGTTATTCAAATACATTTATCGAGAAAGCGCAAGGTTGCTCTGTAAGAAGTTACAGTATAGAATTGAAAAAATGACATTTTTATATTGCAGTGCTATGCAATAGAACAGTACATTACGCTCAGTAAACAAACGAAGATACGTTAGGCCTAACGCTGTGTATTCGACACAATATGTTGAAAATATGATACAAGTTTATGTCAAAACGTGTGGTAGGAGTTGTGAGAAACCATGTCCTAGTAACGCCAGTAAAATAGGTTACAGAGCTACATTGAGGAGGAAGCAGAGTGTTACCTAGCATGCTAGCTATACCGGCTAGCTAGCCTTTTCTACAAGTATTTGCATTTTCTGCCCGTCTCACCTCAAAAAGCCAACGAATTCTTCCCCTTCCACAAGAACACGAGCTTTTGAAATCCAATCCTGCGTCCTCACCCCAGGAACTATTGCTCTTCCCTCGATTTTAAAACGATCGCCATTTGGCAGTGTAGACAGACCCATACTAGGCCCCGTTTCCATATCGTTAAAACACCACGCCAAAACCAAATAGGCTTGTATAAAAAACAGGAACCGCGTTAATTCGTTCATTTTAAACATATCAATGGGTTACCGAAATAGTTTAACGTTGCTAAAACATGTAAGTAGAGTCACGATTTGATTACGGGAAGCAGCTGTCTCCGCTGAAAATAATGACGTCACTTTTAGAAATGAACTTTATTGACAACCAGTGTTTTGGCATTCATCCCCTCCCCTCCAGTGTTACGTATAGTTCGTGAAATCGTTACAATCACAAGCATTAACTGAGAGTTCATCGTCATTTCTGAAAATAAAAGCGACGTGAAACTTAAAGTAATAATACACTGATTAATTTTTAGTAATGTCAAACTAATGTTACTTTAAAGCAATCAATTTCAAATTAATCATTTGTGACAAGTAAAAGCTATAAAACATTTAAGGAAATGTATTTGGAGGGCTCTCTGGATGTAAAAAAAGACACAAATCCTCCAACCATAAAAATAACCAACAGAATGGTATTCAACAAAAAACAAAACGTTGCACATCACTGTATTGCAGCAACTTTTAAAAAAGATATCCAAGACATATTTGGTTTTAATTTTTATTTTGTACAGTCAATTGTCATAGTAAGGCAAATTGATGAAAGAAATAAAACCCTAATAACTTAAGACTGCTGCAGTGTCAAGTTCTTGATCAAACCTCAAGAGTCCAAGTGCAAAACACAACAGTGGGGCTCATCACATCCATCCATGCGGGTGTCGTTGCGCTTCAAGTGGTGCGATAAGGAGCAGAACATCGAGCAAACACGACCTTCGATGAGGAAGGTCCGTTTTAATGCCCCTTAAAAAAAAAAAAAGACAATCCACTTCAATGTGAAGCAGTCATTTCCTGTTCCGTGTGTGGCTTTTGGCAGGAGGGTGGTTTGAACCCTCCTTTAGTGTCTCTGTCTCTACATGAGGGAGCTGCGTGAAGTGCATGGTTCATGCAAGACGTCGGGAGTGGCGTATTGCACCTGTCCAGTGCTCCCACGTTCCTAATTGGCCCAGTGTACCGTGACCCGTGACTGCGTGGATCACAGCCGTGGTTGGTCCCGCTCTCGTTGGCCCCGCCCACGTTGTGCCTTCCACAGCCGTCAGCGGAGGTGAGATAGGCTCGACTCGATGACCTGAAACTCAAGGATGTGCGTCATTGAGACACCAGCAATGACAAAAACATCATATCATCTAGAGCTTTGTTTTTTTAGGTTGAGTTTAAAGCTTCTTTACACTTAAAAAGTGTAGGTGAACCCCATTTCAGCTCAAATTCTGAGCCAAGAGTTCTTGGAATGAGCAGTGCGTGTTATCCCATGGTTACGACCCACTGCTACTTTGTGATAATTGTTTATTTTGGCACCGTCGTTGTGTACGAGTGTTAAAATGAGCTATGTTCTATATGAAATGTGTTGCACACTGTGGCATTGTATTCAAAGTGCCCGACATGCTAAACCCTCGGACGCAGACATCAGAATAAACCGCGGCCCAGACAAAGCTCTCTGAAGTAACCATAAGGACAAACTTGAGTACGGAGCAGAGTAGAACGTGTGCAACAACGTCCAACCCGTTTTATTCTAATGAGGGTCTCATTTGAGTATCTGTGACAGAGTGGCATAGATAACTGTATAAAACAAACGAACGAAGATGTTGGGTGCGGTTCAAACACCCAACAAGCAATTTCAGCTTATTGAAAGAATAAGAACAACGTTTGAATTCAAGACATGTATTCAAAAACACAATTTAAATAGACACCTTCATGGTCCAAAGAGGAAAGTTTGGACATTTCACATTTAACAACCCTGGGACCTAGATGGACCATCATTAAATAATCAGAGTACATCATGAGAGTTCACCTTTGCCATCTCTCCCGTGGTTCCTGGGACTGAACATAACCGGCCTCCCTCCTGCCACAAGTCCTTCAGCTGCTGCTTCAGGACTTCAACGTTCCTACGACCACAAATCAAATCAGCCTTTTTTTCATTCCACAATCTTAAGTTGATTACACAGACAAAAAACAAAAACTAAAAAGGAAAAGACCAGACAGCGAATTGAGAAGGATATGCTCTAGTTCTGTGACAAGGTCATTTAAACAAGGCTAGTTGCTGGATTGTGTTGCTCAGGATTTAATAAACTGTTCTACCAAGAACCCTATATTTAACTGCATCTTAAACATGGCTAGAACCCAACAGTGAATCACAATAGGTGCTTTCCTAAACAAACACTGAATGCAATTTCAACCATGTTAAATATTGTTCCAATTGTAAACAACACATTAATATTTTCCAAATTAGGAGAAAATGTGTCCCATTAAACCAGACAAGTATTTCCATTGTATAATGTGTTGCTCTTTGAGAGAGTACCCACCTCTCTTCCGAACAACTGCTTGGCAGGCTTTTGCCACTTGTGGAAAGTTCCGGCAGCCATTTCCTGATGACTGATTGAACCCAGTGTAAACCAATGATTAAGTGCCTGGAGGACGCAGACAGAGAAACCATGCAGCTTCGTGAAAACATTCAATCAAAAAATGCGGGAGATGCGTTTACTGAAAACACAAAATGACCACTTACTCCTCATATGTACTGGCAAGAATGACTTTGACCTGCGGTAAGAGATCCACACAGCAGCCAAGCGATATACACGTTGCTTCGTCTTGAAGGCTGCAAAAAACAATGGATGCGGTGATCTTAATGTTATCAAGACGTTATAAAATAACGTCCAAACTCAATTGTAAAAATTATTATAAAATGTATAGAAATGCCTCCAGACTTACTTTTTAGTTAACATAGGTAGGCAGTCAAGAAGCACGCCGTGGTCTTGAATTCTGAAACGATACAAAAAAAATACATGAATGTCTGCCAAACACATTAATGTAACTTAAAAAACAATACATGATTGGTGTCAGCACAAGCACCAGACTAGGGAAAGGTAACCTCTAGAAATGAGCAACAAACAAATAAAGTGTCCCATTTGGATGACGATATCAAAACTTAGGAATAAGATCTAATAAAATGATTGTGAACCAAAGGATCCCAAAGAACCAAGTGTATACAGAGTGAATACTAAAAAATACCTGATCAGGTAAGCCACAAATTCGCTGGCGTTTCTCCGCCAAAGTGTTAAAGCTACATTCAAGCGGAGACTCCTTCCAAACAATACATGAGACATTGCTTCATGGTCCTTTGATAGCTGCCAAAAAAAAAGAAGCAGACATGGTGATTTAAAAACAATTCAATAATTAGACACGGGGAAAAACGTTGCAGATTCCTGGGAACGCGGAGGCCACTTTGTGTCCTCACCTGAGCCATGGCATCGCTGCATTTGGAGCCAACCCCTGCCATCTTGGAGGCCTCTCCAGTGGTCAGTGGGTGGGCACATTTGTCATTGTAGTGAACGCCCCACATGTCTTCGGAGGAGGCCAGCTCATTCTCCTTGTTGGCCATGCCAGAGTCACAGGCCTGGTCTGCTACTGGTGCGGCTTGGCACCGCAGTTTCAGCTTGCCCCCAGTTGATGGAAGTCCTTTGCGCTTTACCGACGACACTCGCTTCGCTTTGCCTCGTCCAGATCCCCTGTGATTCACTTGATATCTGCCGACGAGTGAAAGGAAAGTTACTCACTCGCTGTGTAAGAAAAATTCACAAACAATCAACCGGTGCCACAGTATGTGATAATGAAGACATCAAGGTGCTTTGCAATGAAATGCGTCAGGGGCAACGCTGAACAAAAGAGAGCCAATGTCTCAGGAGGCTCATCTGTATAGATAAGTGCCTTGGTGATGAAAAGCTATTAGATACAAATAGGCGAGTTCATTGTTGATATTATCATACACATTTGAGAGACAACAACATCCAATGATACAAGCAAAGAAAGCTCACAATGGCTTGTTTAGTTTGAAGAAATATGAACTCAAACGTTAGCGTTAGCATATGAACACACTTTAATGGCGAGGGAGCACTCCCACAAAAGGCTGTTTTTCAATCTTTGTGGTGTACATAGAGTATAAAGAATTCAGAGTCACCACCATGGTGCAGTATGATAAGGTGATAGGGTGACTTGATGGTCCGATTATGGATAGTGATTGTCTATTGAATGAGGATAGTTGTGATGATGGTCAAATGATCCCTATTGAAGTGGATCAGTAACTCACCTCTCATTATCTAACGCTTCCTTATTTAAAAAATCCACCTAAAACAAAAGGATAGGGAATAAAGCCAAGGACATGGTCAACTTGATTGAGTCGTTAACACAACCTGATATGACAGTTAACTCAAGACACACCCACCTGCTTCATGTTTTCCTTAACATCAATATGCAGATTTGGTCGCAAATGGCCATCACGTAAGTTGTGGTTTAAATCATGATATTGGCGCACCCTCTCGTCATAATCTCCAGCGGCCATAATGAGAGACACTGTAGCGCAAACAACCAAGGTTGGGGAAAGTAGTTAACCACATAGTCATAAAACTTGGCATGAGGTGTCATAAAACTTTATTTCGGTTCAGTACATTCAGAATGTGTTTAGCCTTAACCTTCAAAGTTAAAACATGATCCTTCTGATCCTTGCCTAAAACCGTCAACGCAGTAGCTCATATATGAACCAACAACTGGTTTGGTTAACAAGGCGTGGGCTATGTTTACGAGGCAAACATTAGCCCACAGGTAGCTAGTGAAAGCAAATACTTTACATCCTCGGTCGGGCGATTAATTTGCCACATCGTGTTGACGTTCTTACGTCTAATATAGTAACCGTAGACATCTTAACTGCAACACTGCATTGCTTTATCCTTGGTTACAGTGAATAGCTGACCGTAAGCTTAATACCAGAGCTAATCGAAAGTATGTACAGGATCCATAAGCAAGAGGACTGGGCCGCTAAGCTACACAACTAACGTTAGCCCGTTAGCTGTCAGACTTGGATATACGCCTTGAAACCATAATTAGAAACAATAATGGATGACTTTGAATGAATACTGACCGTTTCATTTTGAAAAAGCGCCTTGCAGATTTTCAGTGATATCTACAAAATTATGAGTTTGGTAAACTCAACTAGCTGCTGTTTTTTTTCCTCACATGCTAGTTTGATAGCTCTTCAGAGTTACCATTCAAATGAATACACCGGGAGCGCGACGCATTATGGGATTTATGTCTTCACGCCTCAAATCAATAACAGCGCACTCTAGTGGTCAGAATAAATGTTCAGAAATATCAAACACTCGCCATCTAGTGTCCTAATAATATATCTCAAAAAGCCAGTCAACACCACGGCCATTTATAATTGATTGAATGATTTATTGATTGTATGGTTTATGGTCTCTCTTTTTTGAGCCACCTTCTTCATTGTATTGAAATTATCATTGTCTATGCGACCAAGGTATCTCCAGACTATACGTGACCACAATGGATTACCTCATTAAGGCATACAGGGGCCTATTATTGACGCAGATATTTGGCATTACTGTGTTAATCTAAATTATATTCCAACATCTCTTCAAATTGTTGTTTATTGCAAAAAGATGGCGTGACCTCGGCACTGTCACTCTGGGACTCAAGAGATGGGGAAGAAAATGCATGCTTTTTCGTTCTCTCTCTATATATGTAGAGGTTGCCTCTGTGAGAATAATCTTGTTACCTTCAGCACGCCTTCTTTTTACCCATAATCAAAGGTAACCTGCAACCCAATTATTTAAAGCCTCAAGATCACAATGGAAAACAGTGTGAATGTATGGTGCTTAAAGTTCCAGATCAGGGTAAACAACACTCGACAAGGTGGTTTTTCGTTTAGTTTTCCAAATTACGTCCACTAGATGGCAACAAATCTCTGTGGCCGCTGTACATCTTGTTTGTCTGGCTGGCTTGACGTCTTGCTGCCCGGTAGCTGGAGGATTCTGTTCAGGACAGTCCAGGGATCGGCCCCTGAGGAGCTACAGTTCACATACTTCTTTCCATTCTGTTCAGAGAAAGCCAATGCAAGGAGCGAACTCGAAAGGCTCACTGCCAGATAGGGCCAACATTGAAAGATATGCTGCAGGTTTTAATTGTCATGGGTCTTTATCGTTCCAGGGCTGGTTCTGCTGTCCACCATCCAGTGATCCCATCCTGATATTCACTGAGTTCAGTATGGCACTGGGCAGTAACATGGCCAACAGGGCCTCTCTAAATAGCTCTGGGCAGTAATAGAGAGCCTAAGTCCTTGCAAAATGATCTTTACATTTTAAATAATGATGTGTAATTCATTGTACATTTCAAGGGGTATAAGGGGTACAATGGGTACATTTTCGGGCTAACAAAATTATTTTATCTTTCACCGTTGACTTCTGATGTCCTCTGTATTGATTCATGAATATGGGCAGGAACTTGCCCCATAAAGTTAGCTGTGATGCAATCCTGCCAGGCAAATAATATTTCAAACTTAAAATGGACTTGCCTTATAGAGTGGCATTTGTTCTTGGCTCAACCATGCATGACCCTCGCACTATATTCTACAAGCCTTTTCTTCAACACGATTGCAACAAACTTTGTCTTATTTTTCTAACAATTAGGGTCAATTAGGCTTACCCCATATATGTCTTGGCTTGGAGGTCTTTAAAAATCAATTTTGTTTCCTCACAAATCCGTATTTGTAATTCACAGGAAATAGCAGCCTCACCTCTCTTCCTGTCAAGAGAGAGAAGCCGTGTTTACACTAAACTTGACACCCAAAGCCTCAACAGACATTTTCATTGGACAGTGCCAAGGGTCCTGAGCTGGTTCCATGCTCTCAATTGTACTTGGCAATACCCCACCACACTGACCCAATGCATCAAGGCATGAAATCCATCATGATACCAGTATGGTATAGCTCAACTGGTAGCTTTAGGACTTGATTCGAGATTCATGGTTGGTTTAGGAAACAGGGTTCCAGGGGGCAATGTGTATTATATAGTCTAATGAGGTTGGGCTGGCGGAGGGGGGTCATAATACTGGGATTTGTGACTTGTTGAACTCTGAAACATATGATGTGTCATAACATGAAGGAGCTCATCATAATGGTCGCTGTTTAGTCCGTGCCCCATGCAGGTTTCTGACTACCTGAACCTCCACAATGACCTGTCACTTGACACCATGTGTTCAAACCCTTCAGGACAGGGGTCTAAGCCCACCACAGTGAAGTCAAACAATAGTGGGGGATCCCCTGCGCTGAGACAGCCCTCAGCGATCATTCAATTATGAATATAGCAGCCGCCTCAAAGTGGAAGCCTTGCGATACGATTTGTCGCAGGTCCGGAGATCAGACCTCCTCACTAGCCTTCTTTTGGAGACGAAAATGAAATAAAGTTGATGAGAAGTGTGAGTTATGTTTAAGAGTGTCAAGCCTCATCCTTTAAACGGGTAGTTCGGAATTGTGGACATATGGCCTGATTCCCAAGTTAGCCTTATTTCTAACATTATTCTATCAACACAGACATTTTCATCTATAGTTTGGTGTTATAATTGTTTTACCTCAGGTGTACTGTGGAGTGGGTAAGACTGTTTTATTAGCAGGCTAGTATTGCCCGTTTCCGTGCGCTAGCCTAGCAGGAGCATACTCTGCAACTAGAAGACTGAATGAAATGTGTTGAAAACTGACTCCAATGATAAAGAACACCAAGGCTAACTTGGGAATCAGGCCCTACGTCCAAAATTCCGAACCACCCCTTTAACCCTTAACTTTGGGGGGGTGGGGGGGATGGAATTTCACCACCTAGGGATACGCAATATCTCAATAACACTTTGGAGACATGAAAATGGTAACGGCCGGTTGGAACGACAGGAAGTAGAACACAAAAGTTGTCTTTACTAGTAGAAAAAGGGTCGGTAGACAGGTTATCAGTTCGATGATCAGGCACAACAAATCGGCAGGGAGAGGGCAAAAGGCCCAGGTAGGAAGGACAACCAGGAATCAAAAACCACGAAGGGTAAATATCGCTAGGCATGCTGGAACGTTAGACACGGAGGAACAAAGACAAATTGGCACAGAGGGAGGGAAACACGCCGTGGCTGACGAAATACACTAGGAGGGGAAAGATGACAAGGGATAGTTGAACACAATCAAGGTGAGAGAGGACAATCACAGAGGCGGGAAACTCAAGGGCAGGGTGTGAAGTATCTGAAATGAGAGGAGATGTGAGTAAGACATGGTGGAACATGAAACGTTGAGAAAAAATGAATCAAACAATGAACACATAGCTGATATGCAGGGCGAGGCATGACAGGACAAAGTGCACCAGGAATTCTTGCACTTCCGCATGCGCACGTAAACACACATGCATGGAGAATGTAAGGCTTAACTATGTGTATATTTGTGCTCATGCACATTTGATGTGAATGTGTGTTTTTGTTACACGCTCATTTGAGTGAGCACTGGAGTATGTCTTCAAAACTTTATGATCATGTAAATTCCTCCATGTCTTAAACGGAAAATACTCATCAAGGAATGTCTGTCAAAGCAATGCAAACTTCTGATTAACGTACGATTGGTTTTAATTGTTGCCAAACATGCCAGCATCATTGTAAAGACAGTTAAATAGCAACACAGCAATAAAGTTAACTTGATTATCAATATCATTATTGATTGATTGATGGATTGATTTTATTTGACAATTTTGATATAAAATATGAGCATCACTCGGTGTCATACATTTAAATACATAAATAATAAGGGATGACACAATAAAGCCCGAAGGCTTATTTCCATTGTGGTCCCCTGATTATGATTACCCATAACACATCATTGACTACAGAAAAGCTGTATGATTACGTTTGTTGATTATTATTCAATTATTAGATTAAATTTTCTTTTATTTAATAGTTTTAACCTTTAGTTTATCTGCAGTATATTACATACTGTATTATCTTGAGTTAAGGGCAGTAAGGGAACATTGCTGACACAGAAACGGTTATGTCACCATAATACAAACCAAAACACCTGAATCTAGGCTTGCAGCTCAAACAACAATGTTATAATCACCCACAAACATTCCATGGCCCTGTGTGTCTGGCTTCTCTGAACAAGCTTGACTCTAAACAAGCTTTCTGCTACTGTTCTCGCTAACCCTTCACATCTGAATGGGAAACAAGCGTGCACACCTGGTCATCCCCTGAATCATGGGCCATTTTACAAAAATATCAGGCTGTGGTGTGTGTGTGTGTGTGTGAATCAACCGAGATTTAATACAAAAAGGTAAAACAGCTGGGGATTTATATTGACTGAATAGCCAGGGGGAGGAATTAGACGGCACAGATTGTAAATTTTGTCCCGTCATGCTCAGGGTTTGTGTGTGCTTGTGTGTCTGCATGCTTGTGTGTGTGTCTGTGTGTTTGTATGCTTACTTGTGTGTGTGTACATGTGTGTGCTTGTGTGCATTCTTGTGTGTGTGCGTCCCTCTGTGTTTTTGCGTTCATGCATGTATGTGTGTGTGTGTGAGTGATGTGAGTGAATGACGGATGTTAAAAAGTAAGTAATCAATTCAAGAAAAAAGGAAATTCATTGTTGATGCTTCCTTTTTCCCCCACATGCCAAATGCCTAGAGGAGTGGACACAGCAAGAGTACGGAAAAGTAGCACACAGAGACCAAATGCCTTGAAGGCTTACATTCCTTCAGAATCTGTGTACATTTAATTGCAAAATAGCAAAATGTAAAAACGTGACATTGGATAACAGGTGTCCTTTACCTATAATTGGGTCCATTATTGCCTCTTTAGTCAACCTAACTGACTCGGATTGGTACGGCAAAATGTAACTTTGATAACCAATCATGGTGGACAACCAAGAATGTGTGCTATAGTGAATGAGCATATTTTCTCAATGTCTATATAACATTAATAACATTCTGTCATTGTATCACTGCATGCCTCTTTAGCAGTAAGTGACCACGTATCGTCATGCCTCTTGTCTATCTATAAGACAATGGTTGTTTCTGCTGTCTACCCCAATACAGATATGTGTAGGAAGCTCCTCTCCTCGAATGGCGGGTGGCTGTGTCAGATTGTCAGGATCAGAACCACGTCTGCAAGTCAACACAGCTATCTGATTCACACACAGCTCTTCTGTCAAAGTCAGCCTTTATAGGCCTCTCTGTACATTGAGGTCAAGCCCAGAGAGCCATCTGATTCACACACATGTCAAGAAACTCTTCCCTCTAAGTCAGCCTTTAGATGCCTCTCTGTACATTGAGGTCAAATCCATCATGCACTTTCAAAGAATGCCTGCTAGCCCTTCACACAGAAACTTGTCTGCAAAAACATACATACATAACCTATGGAAAGAGATGTGCTTCCTTTTTTCCCTGATAAGTTTTCGGTCTTTATAAATGTTACCCTTCACTGTGGGTTAAGGACAGATTACACATTCTCGTAGAGTCACACACACGCGCGCACACAAACACACATTCACACACACACACACACACACACACACACACACACACACACACACACACACACACACACACACACACACCACACACCACACACACCACACACACACACACACACACACACACACACACACACACACACACACACACACACACACACGTCTGTGACATTCAGTAAGTTGGAACAATTTGTGCAGCGAGAGATCACATTACCCAGGTAAGGCCAGTGAGGAATGTGGCGTATATATATCTCATCAGGTCAGTAGCCCAGGGCTGATGAAAGGTTGACCTTTCTGATGATTAAACATGATGTAAACACACCATGATGATGGAGGCCACATAAAAGAAAGGGAAGGAAAGATGGAAATGGTCTCAATGGTCTATGTACTTTGCAGAAGAAGAAGATAAATATATATATATATATATATATATATATATATATATATATGCCTCTTCACCCAATGCTTCTTTATAAATCAACATCCATATATCAGTGTCTACGCTATACCTATACCCATCGTCATTAGCCAAGATAGACCCGTGCTATATGTGTAGGCTCTATGTTGTATGGGCCAGTGTGAAGACTTTATGCAATGTGTACCTTCTCTTACCTAAATACATCATATCAACAGTGGGGCCAACGGTGGGTTTAGAAGTAGCGCACAGCGCAGCAGTGCTTATACAGCCGCACTGAAAGTAAGCTTAGTCCCCCTTGCGCCATGTCTTAAGAAGGCTCTTGTAGGAGACTCCCCCTGCTTACAGTAGGAAACCCTATGCACTGCAATGCATATCTTGAGGCCCAGCTTATTTGACTTCCTGTTAAGTTTGCTCAGCTCCCATCCGCCCTATCCTCCTCAAAAATGCCAGAGTGGCTCACAGAATAACGCTGCAGGCCAACGATTGCACAGCCAGCTCATCCAAAAGGAGTCACTTCAAATATGACAGATGTATACGGCAGATTATAACGTATGGTTGACGTTTACACCAAGGGGTGGCATAGTTCCGTTTTCTTTGTTTGTGTGTGTGTGTGTGTGTGTGTGTGTGTGTGTGTGTGTGTGTGTGTGTGTGTGTGTGTGTGTGTGTGTGTGTGTGTGTGTGTGTGTGTGTGTGTGTGTGTGTGTGTGTGTGTGTGTGTGTGTGTGTGTTTGTGTGTGTGAGTGTTAGTGAACGCATATGTGTGTCTTTGTGAATGTGAATGTGTGTGTGAGTGTGTGTTTGTGTGTATGAGTGTGTGTTTGTGTACTTTGGCATGAGAGTGTGTGTTCTTTTGATGTGATATCAAAACGTTGTTCTTTGAAACGATGCATCTTGTGTTGTTTCTGCCTTTTCTGTCATCAAAAAAATAAAAAATATGACCCCTCCCATGTCGCTTCTACTCTCATATCCTCTCTTCTCCCCTCGTTCTCTCCTCACTCACAGAACATCATGTTCATGGGAAGTCCAGCCAACATACGGTCCATGTCGTCTCTCTCTGTCCATGGCCCCATCGTCTAACTAACGGGAAGGCATAATAGGTCATTCGCTTCCTAATAATAGAAGGGATGATCAAAATAGAAAAGCAGGATGTAAGATGTTGCTACTATTCTATATACCATTATTTTATTTTTGCATGCAGGTTTGGTTGCTGATACCAATGACATATATTATACATATGCAATCAAAACAAACTGCGTGAATGCATGTCATTATTTATATTATTTTCTAATACTTTAAATGTAATACAAGAGTTTTGCAAACTGAATAAGATTCCATATTTCTATTTGAGATGGAAGGCTTGGCTCACTGCGTCCCAGAAGGCATTTGGTCAAGGACCCTTCCGTCCCTCCATGTGATAAAGGCTTAGTTCAGCAGACTCAGCCACATGTGATGTGAGGGCCCCTAGCCGTCCTCCATACTTTTTCAGCAGAGGTTGTACCGAATTGAAGGATGAACTCTCCTGTGGCAATGAGGCATCAGGGGAGCAAGGGTTTGGTTTCCTTCCTGTGCCTACAGAGACCTCGGGGTGCTCCGCTCGCTCGCCCTCCCTCCCTCGCTGCTAATTTTGTTTCCATAGCAGGAAGGAGGAGGAAAGAGCTTTCTCAAAAACAAATTGTGATTGAAGTGAAATTAACGTGTCAAGGTGAGAGGTGTAGAGGGTTCGCTCTGGGGCGGTGGGGGGGGAATGAGGAGGCTTGGCAGCTTGGACCCAGGGGATTGGCCTGTGCAGAATGGAAAGATATTAAACAAAAGGTTATGTTGGAGGAAAGAGGAGGGGCGGACATGTATGTGGCGGTTCTGATGACTCCAAGGAGGGGTTTGGAGGAAAAATAACAAAGTAGCACCGAAACACAAAAATGAATATCACACTTTAGTCTCAAATGATCAAAACCTATAGTTAGAGTTAGATGTTGGTGTGTGGGATGGTTGACCCTCCCACAGGGCGAAGTGGTCGTGGGTTTGTGTGGTAGTATGGGTGGGTGGATGGGTGGTGTGTAGTGTGGGTGTGTGGATGGGTGGGTGTGTAGCGTGGGTGGATGGGTGGGTGTGTAGCGTGGGTGTGTGTGTGGTGGATGGGTGTGTAGTGTGGATGGGGGTGTGTGTGTGTGTGTGGTGGGTGGGGTGGGTTGGGGGAGTAGTGCCCTGTAGTATAAGATGTGTGCCTGTGTGAAAGCCCGAGCAGAGAGGGGCTCCCCACACAATGCCTCTCTCTGTCTGCCCTGCCCAGCCAACTTTAGTATCTTGACCCTCCCTTCACATACCTCCCATTACCACCAGCCCACCAGATCAGTTCCCGGGCACCTGGGCCAGGCTTGTCTTCCAGAGCCCCAAACACTCTTCAAATGATTCAGTAACACTTCACAATAACGGTACATAAGATAACCATAAATTAACATCAGGTATTGCAGTAATAAGCATTATTACATAGTATTAGTATAAGGGGTTAGGGTAAGTGGGTAAGGGTTAGGGTTAACCTACACCCCATTAAATAATGTGTAATTAGTACATTAGCTAACATAAACACCATGAGTAAACATGAACCCCATTTGTAAATGATTACAAGACCATTTTTTAACTGTATTTTATCTCTTACTTAATGTTTACTGCATAAACTGATGTTACTGAAAGGTTAATTAAAGTCACGACAATGTTTCTATGTGAAGCCCTTTAGGTGCTCTATAAATAAAGTGGCCTTGAACAAAGTAGCCCTATCTTAAAGCGATACTTCTTCAGCCTATAGTCTGGAGACCAACCGAGCGAGTGCCAGTGTTTTCCTTTACTTCCCCGCAGTGCACTGGCACATGCACGTGTCACGTGCAGAAGGCGTGGCGGGCCGACCCTAGTGTCTGTCGTGCAATGGGAAGGGTGAGGGTTTGGGAGGGGGCTGGGCTTGCGGTGGTGGTGGTGGTGGTGGTGCAGCAGGTGGGGGTGGTGGGTAGGGGCTATCGGTGTCCGTCGCAAATGGCAGTCAGCCGTGTCCCGTCGGGAGGACTGCGACAGCGGGGCCTCTGTGGGTGTCATTATGTAACCTGTAATAGGGGCTGCCGGCGGTTTTAGATTCTGCCTCACAACAGAAAGACTCCTGTACCCGTGGCTCTGAAGGAATGCTCCCTTTTTTCCTGCTCGCATGCCTGTCCCCCCCCGTCCTCCTCCCCATCTGATGCAGCCTGGCTGCGTTATGACTGATCACACGCGTTGCACGCGCACCACTGATATCCTCCTGTCCCCCATCTTCAAAACCCTGTTCAGTTCCCCGGGTCGGTCACAGCTACTCTTCATGTGGTCCACGTGCTATAACTGGGACCATACAAGCATACTTTGAATACAAGCCAAAGCAGAGAACACACAAACACACACACAAGAGCAACTCTGTAAACCTGTCCAGTTGTGGAACCCGACTCAAATCCACTTGGCACCGCAATGCCAAGAAAGCTAGTGTCTTTCCAATGTCTGGTCGTGGTTGATTTGCTGAGCACTTAAGCACCTTTCACACATGCAATGCAACCCTGAACTTATGTAGACTTCACCCGAAGCAGCTGTTGGACTAGACATTTAACAGATTTTCCCCTGCCACCTCCCTAGTACATCGCTGTTTAACATCCAATGGAGCCAATGTGTGAATTGTCAGGGAAACTCTCAGACTAGATCCGGTTATACATGCTACAGTACAGCACGTGGCGGTAAATAAATGTAATACAAATTGTGAGCTAGCGTTGATGACATTTCAATCATGCACCAAGCAAAAAATAGGAAAAATAAAATGTTCCATAAACGCAAGAAAGACCTGAACCTGAACCAAACAGAGTTTTTCCAGTATGTGAGGAACGCGTCTGAAACAGACAATCTCCTGAAACGTGTCAAAGAGTAACCCCAGGACAATGTGTGGACCTGATTCTCTGGTCATTGTCAGATGTTCGTATGGGAAAAACGGCTTCAGACAGAGTAAGTGTCTCCTCGCTCAACTACTTCCTGTCCCCCAAACCAGCCTGATTCCCCCAGCAGGTGCTGAAGGACCTTGGGTTGGACAGACACACGCTGACTGACACACTGACGTTTGGGGGCTGTGGAGGTCTCTAACAGTCTTCTTCTTCTACTTTATCGAATATTGCCCCCTTCCTTCTGCCCTATGGCAGAGAACGGCTGGGATGGCAAGGTTGTGTCAGCCTGTGTGGATGGGAATGTCCTTGGCATGTGGATGCAGTCCATGTACATGCAAGAGTGTGCAAGGGAAAATAAATGATTGAGATTCGAAATTGTAGAAAAGCACAGTCCAATCAATATGGCCTTATGGAGTGAATGTAGTCCATGATCATACAACCTTGACTGTTTGTAGGCTCCTCATCCAAAAGGGCAATTCTGCCATCCAGTGCAGTATAATGCACAATGTTGTGCTGTGTGTTTGTTTGAATGTGTGTTTGTGTGTGTCTGTGTGTGTGTGTTGTGGAAGCCTTCAAGAATAAAACTCACACCAGGGTGCAGGCAGTGAGGCCGCCACAACAGCGGCATAAGAGACAACCCTGGACTCAGTTATTATTCACCTTCTCTCCCCCTAATCCTCTTCCGTCTCACGTTTCATTCACACCGTCATAACAGTAGGCTTGCTCAAATATTTGTGTGTGTGCACACGCGTGCGTGCGTGTGTATGTGTGTGTGTTAGCGCATGCACGCCACATCTGCACTGATCTCCCTCCGCGACGCTCCTGTAAACAGAGCCGGCTGGGTCGGTACGGGAGCCGGCGAGGTGGAAGTAGAGCAAAGAAAACAGAGCGGCCAGGCTAGCCAAACAGCACTCACGCATGTGCACGATGAAACGAAGAGCCCCCCGGAGAACAGGAATGACCTGGGATGGAGTCCCGTAGCTTAGCGAGTCTGAGCTACAGGAGCTACAAGTAAAACAGGAGCTTTGATCACATACATCAAAACATTCATCCGTTCATCAGTGTAATATAGCGATGGCCAGGTGTAGATATTAGCTTGCATTGGTGCTAGTGATTTTAGCTGGTAAAGCTGAAAGTACGGGGTATTAGCTCGTATTTTGGTTCACAATGTAGCACGACCCAAAAAAGGTATGAATCATGTTGAAAAAAAAACTGTGCAGGGCATACAGACAGTCAATGTAGCGGGGCTGTATTTTAAATATTGGTTGCGCATCTAAATTCCCGCAGAAACTCAAAAGATATTATTCTGCTTACGTCCCGACATGGCGTGTACTTCCAGATTTAAGTGATATATCTTATTACTTCACTTTCTTATGTCCTTTTAGTTTTGTGAATAGTGTTTTGTGTAATTTATATTGAAAACAAATCTGGCATGTGTACAGAGTTGGATATAGTATCTTGGTCTCGATTGGTTTCATTATTGATATTGATTGTTATTATCATTGTTCAGGTTATGTAACCACTGTGGCATCCCGCCACGGAAACCTCGGCCTGGACGGGCCCGGGGTACTGTTAAGGACTGGGTATACCACCCCCACCCACCAGCCGGCGACTAAGAGCAGCCCTTTCGGCTCCCCAATCAGGGTGATTGGGGGACACCTGGCCGAAAGCGGAGGAGCCATTTTAAAAGGAGGCACAGCACGGCACGGCACGGCTCGGGAGGAAGAAGGAAGCGCTCGGGTCCACGTGCAGCTGGAGGCCCACGGAGGCCCTAGAGACCGCGAGTGCCTTGGTTGGCTAAAGTTGACTGTTAATAAATGCCCACAATGGCTTTAACCTTCACCAAACGCGTCGTTTGTACCGGTAACCCGGCTCATTTGGGTAGCGGGTTACCACACCACACACAGCGCACAAACACACACACACACACACACACACACACACACACACACACACACACACACACACACCGTCCACAAACACAGACACACAGCTGTTGGCAGTGGTTCTTTGCTGGATTGCTCCAGATTCCTCTGGTCTGCTGGTCCAAAGGCACCAGTAGACCAGTTAGGTGTGTGTGTGTAAATGTGCATGTGTGAGTGTTTGTGTGCGGGAGTGGTTGAGGTGTGTGTGCATAGGTGTGTGAGTGTATATGTATGTGTATGCATGATGTGTGAGTGAGGTGTGTGTATGGGTGTGTGAGTGTATATGTATGTGTATGCATGGTGAGTGAGTGAGGTGTGTGTATGGGTGTGTGTGTGTGTGTGTGCGTGTGTGTGTGTGTGTGTGTGTGTGTATGTGTGTGTGTGTGGCAATGACTGAGTGAGTTGTGTGTGTCTGTGTGTCTGATTATGCCTTGGCACCTCGACAGTTGGTAAACAGGAGAGGCTATATGAACCGCAGCAGACACTGCGCTGACCCAGATCTGAACACAGAGAGCCTCACACGCCTACGGCCTACAGTACAGTATCTAATTCATAAGTGGTTCACGCAGTTCACAGGAAACACGGACGTTAAGAAGTGGTTTGGCGCCATGGAATTTACCTCGGTGAGATCATGTGTTCTGATCCAAACCAAACAGACAGGAGTCTCTGCCAAAACGAATAATAATAATGAGACATGCAAATCACCCATTCACCGTATCAGGCACCTGAGGTGCCTCTGAATGATGGGCGTGTTGTGGACATCGGGGGTTGAACCTGGCATCTTGTAGCTTGGAGTCAAGTATTTTTCTTGGATCCTTATTGACTTAAATTGTCATTTAATGTGCTACGAATTTCAGAAACACCTATTGCCGCCTGTGGGGGTGGCAATAGGACACAAGGGGTCACATGAGGACACAAACCTCCACCAGAGTTTGACTCGAACACACATTCCGCTGTTCTCCTGTTGGTCCTGGTCCCCTGACAGCGGCTTCTCTCCGGCCCACCGAGGCTCACCCTCCCGGTCCAACATTGTTTTTGGAAGAGGGGAGTGTGCTGCAGGCGGAACCCCTGCACCGATGCCTACATCCACAAGCCCCGCTACCTCTCCTCCGTTCCAACGCGACCACACCCCACGCAGGGCGCCCCTCGATACCGTTGAGCCGTGTTTGTGCCTGGTCCGTGTTCTGCGGTTGGGTCAGTGACCTCGGGTCTCGTCCTAAGCTGCTTCATGGTCCCTGTTGCGATTGGCTCGACCCCCAGCCTCCCCCGGAACATGCCCGACCCGACCACCGAGTGGTGTAGAAACTCCAGCACACATGAAACGAGCCGAATCAAAGACCTGATTCTCCTGCATCGCCTCTGCCTGTGAGATGAGGCTGTGTGGACGGGCTGCACTCTAAGGTCATTAGCAAACAGGAACTTTTAGTTTTTCCATTGGAAAATGCTGAGCTCTCTCTCCTTTAAAGTTATTTCTTTAATGTAGGATTCAAATTCTGGCTTTTTGGGCTTCAAAGCAGCAGGGTCAATATAGGTATTCACCATTTAGTGTTGTCCAGAAAGATGTTGAGCAAACTTCCGGCTGGATATGAAAGCAGCCATGTATTTAGATTACTTTACTCTGAGTGATTTCTATGAATATGGAAAATCAGTTCTTCCATTAAAGTAGCTGCCTGTGATGTGTGGTAAGGCTCAGTTTTTACCTGCTTGTGTCCATTCAATAAAAATCGGCACCTGAAAATATATGCCACCTCCCTGCTTTTTGTGAGATTATTTGCATCGGGGATAATGTATTATCGTTTAACAACATCATTCATCCCGATCTGCCTTTCAACAAGCAGATACAGCTGGTTCCATTCATACAGCTATTATAGAGTCCTGGATTTTGATAAATGATTTCCTGGCTGATAGTCTAATGGAATCCCATAGCCGTTCTTGTCACACAGAAATATAATTTATATGTCCCGGCAAACAATTTTTATAAAGTGTCAGATTTGATGCAAAAAACTTAACAGCTACTGTAGGATCTATTTCACATTCGCAGAAACATTTGAGTATATAGCAAGGTCAGTGAAACACTGCTTATTTTGCATAACCTAATGGAGTTGGAAAGTGCCCTACTGTTAAATCAACTACATTGCTTTATTATTTACCACTATGTCTAAATTATCTAGAACCAGTGGTGGGACAAAACCCAAATCAATAACATATCAGTTTAACGAAATCTGTTTGTTTTTATATCACAAGGTCTGCGCAAGAATTGCTCCTTTAATTTGTTTTAATTGTTCTGCAATTGGTTTGTGTCTTACACCTCAATAATATAGTAGCACAGCAGTAGCAGGCATGCTGTTGAATCACAATGGCTGTTGGAGCTCAAAGCGCATGATCTGGACCAATCCTATACAATAGTTAATGTTGAAAAAATAAGATAATTCACCAACCAGTAAATCAATGGCAGGAAAAAAAAAAAAGGAAAAAACAATTGCTTACAAGAATGATGGATTAAGTATTAACTAAGGGCTTGCTAGATAATATATATTTCCAGCAAGGGGATATTCTACAAAAAATAACGTAAGGCATTGAGCGATTTCTATATAATGAGTTATATAATGTGAGCTTCTCAGGTTTCTTCAAGCTTTGGATTGGACTGCATTGCTGTTTTATTAAGAATTACAAAACAATCTTGACAGTGTCACTGTCAAGAAAACTTTATTGAAATCTCAATGGTGGTGTCCTTACTCCAAAAAAGAAGAATGGACTTTTTGTGGGGAAGTTATGTGTCCAAGTTGTTTGAATGTAAAGGTCAAATATCAACACATGGCCTTACACACACACACACA
>NC_079432.1:14255916-14260916 GCF_026213295.1 Gadus chalcogrammus | reverse complement strand
AGCAGGGCCACAGTGTCCAACCTCTCCATGCTATCAACCAAGATACTTTAACACAGAGCCTGGGGAGAGAGAGAGAGAGACAGAGAGAGAGAGAGGGAGAGAGAGAGAGAGAGAGAGAGAGAGAGAGAGAGAGAGAGAGAGAGGGAGAGAGAGAGAGAGAGAGAGAGAGAGAGAGAGAGAGAGAGAGAGAGAGAGAGAGAGAGAGAGAGAGAGAGAGAGAGAGAGAGAGAGGGAGAGAGAGAGAGAGAGAGGCCAGATATAGGACATGCCATGAACACATGGAAGGCTAGATGTAACAAGATGTTTCTCTCTATGCGTCTCAACTCTCTCTCTCTCTTTTCTTACTTGCTGTTATTGGACAATGGACAATGAAAGGTATGGTATGTAGGATTAAGTGGCATCTAGTAGTACGTTTTCAGATAGATTGCCACCAACTCTATCATCCAGCCCTCAGCCGCTCCCTTTTCTAATGAGTAGCTAAGTGTCAGGTGATGGGGATAGATGTTTTAAGTTATGTTAGCTGTAAAGCTATTGGTCATAGCTTACTAGTAGGATACCAATTAGGATTGTTCATTAAAAACAAACCCTCTCTAGAGGGGTTTGTCCCTTTCTTGTTCAGAAACATGGCGGTGAAACATGGCGGGCCCTGGGGAAGAGGAACTGCCTGCTATGAGGATACAAGGGCTCATGTCAAGGTAACAAAAACACACAAACTATTATTTTCATAAGATAAAACACTAATTAAAACATACATTTCTGCCAAGCCCGTTCAAATAGAAGTCCCCAAATTCACGTCTAGAATGGTAATGATGAGGTACGATAATATAAGCCGTCGTCAGAAATCGTCCCCCAGACGTATTTCCATATCTGGCTACATCCTCATCTTCAATTGGCAAAGTCCAAGGATTCCACGGGAGCTCCTCTTACCACACGGCGTCCCGCACCGACCCCCAGCCCATGCCCTCCAGGGGAGGTGCAGTCCACTCTGGAATGTCCTGGGACGTTATCTGATGGGACCCTGCGTCGGTATATTCACCGCTGGCTCGAGAGACTGACCCTTCTGGGCCCATACCCTGAGGGATAAGATATACCCCCCCCGCCCCCCCCCACCTCACACACACACACACACACACACACACACACACACACACACACACACACACACACACACACACACACACACACACACACACACACACACACACACACACACACACACACACACACACACACACACACACACACACACACACACACACACATTCCCACCTGCAGCAGCGGTGGCTTCTGTTACGGCTGCGTGTTACAATGCTCTCTGCTTATTGCACGGGACGGCGGAGACCAGGGGGCAGCTACAGCTACGGTGCTCAGAACAGAGCAGCCTCTCTGCCACTGGGGCCGATCTGTCTTGACTGCATGGGGCTAACAAGATGCCTAATGCTGCATCGCTACTGATTTAGGGGCATTGTGGAGAAGAGAAGCTGAATGGCTGGCGATTGTTTTCGCGAGATTAAAAGCTTGCACGATGTTCTGCTTAATAACATAATGGAGGAAATTACTCTGCGATGTTATGATTATACAGTAGGCGTATGAAGTGGATAAAACCTGCTATGATTCTGGAATTCTTTTGTCAATTCCTCCTTATCAGGGAGGTTCAATTGGTATTGGACAAACATATCAGTGTTTCCTCAGGTGGCCTCGATCACTTATGTTCTTCTGTCTGTTTAGTTTGGACTGCACAGTGTTGGTAGGGAAAACCGCAGTGGGTGTTTTGAAAAATGTAATCCAAGGTGAACATGAGAGGCAGCCAAGTCTACGTGGCAGGCATTCAGCCGAAATACACAGCGATGTTCACGGCCTTCGTTGGATAGAGTTTTATTTCCTTCTCTTTACGACGTTGTGAATGTAAATGTCAAAGTGAACATGCTTTAAATAAACTGCATTGGAAAATGATGGATCCTCGGGAAAAGCGTGAGTGTGTCTTAGCCAGAGAGCCGTAGTCTTAGGCAGAGAGCCGTATCCAAACCAATGTCTCAAAGAAACCAGAGCACAAAACAGAACTAATGCGACATCAGCACAGTGCATCACGGTGCTGGATTCTTCTTGGCATCATTTGATTTTTCCATTTCAGAATGTGTCATTTTGTTGATGAACAACATGAATTTTAGTCTCTTCAATTTAAATTCGGCATAATGAGAGCACATGCTGTCAGTGAGCGCACATAGTCTCAATGTGAAAATTCGAACGAAATCAGGGGAATGACGTCCATTTCTACTTCCTTCGTACTTGAACATAATAAAACACAACTGAGCTAAGATCTTTCAGTATCTTTTAATTCCAAAAGGATTTGGAAAATGTATGCTGTCAAGAGGCTAGCGTAACTCTGCTGTGCGCCCTTGTGCAGAGACCGAGCAAGAGGTCGCTTGCATGAAGTTCTGGGCCTGCTGTAGCTATGCGTATTTTGTATGTTACCTCGGTTAGCAAATAAAGATGAAGATAACCTATCATTGTATATTGCAGTTCATTGTAGATACACAAACCAGATATGCTGGATCGCTGTTCTGAGGCGGGGCTGAGGTTGAGACTAAGTGCAGATGGGTTAGAGCAGGGGTACTCAAGTAGAAATGATGAGGGGCCACAATTTTTTTTTTCAGTGACTCAAGGGGCCGGTCGGTATACGTGTGACTGAGGCCGATATATGCTCTGTTTTAGACGTAACGCGTAAGCACGTAAGATACATAACCCCCCCTTGCGCGGTAAAATGTCCCCCCTTACGTGCGTCGGCCAAAACTCCTGACTATGCGACTAAAACACTACGGCCCTACGCAGCTCGCAAAGACTGTGATTGGCCAGCTAACCACATCCTTTCAGGAGTCTCACATTTCCGGTTTTACAGCATAATAGCGCCATTTTTAAAAGGCCGTGACAGAAGCGAATGAAGAATTTTGAAGAAGGAGAAGAAGAAAACACAAGAACGAATTATGATAATTATAAATATAAACAAGCCAGCGATTTCCACTTCCACGCCCACAGATTCGTTCGTTGCTCCCCCTACTGTTCTGGCGGAGAATCCCCTTGCAACACGCGCAATCCTTAAGGAACCTTAAAGGAACCGTAAATCAAAACTTGTCTAAAACAAGTCCCTTGTGTAAATTACGTGCTTACGTCTCTGCGTCTAAAACGACCCTAAATCGGCCTTGACTGCTGCTGAGATGGACTGTCTGCCTCGAGTTTGGGAGGGCTGGAGCGGTCTGTGGGCTGGAGTGCTATCTGTTTATCGTTGCAACCCCCAGCCTCGTATTGAGATCGCGGCGCGCGGTTTCAAAATAAGAGCGCCCAGCACGATTTTTTTTTTTTTTTTTTTTTTTTTTTTTTTTAATAATTAAAAAAACTTTTCAAAACAGCTCGAGGGCCATTAATAGACACCCCGCGGGCCACAAAAGGCCCGCGGGCCGCTACTTGAGTATGACTGGGTTAGAGGGACCCGGGCGCTCTTCATAAAGACTCCATTCTGCGGGCAACCGAGAGAGGCGTGGCTAAACCCGAGGACAGTAGCACCCCAAGGCGCTCTACCTGCAGCGTCTGTGGGGTTCGGCCCAACGGTTCACCAGAGAGAAGAAGGGGTGTAACGAGGCCAGGGGGTGGCTTCTTGGGTTGTTTTCCTCTTTGCTGCTGATCCATGAGTTCCAATAACAGTCTGGGAGGGAGGGGCGTGGAGAAACGGGGAATTGAAGAGGCACACAAAAAAGTTGTGCAGAACGAGAAATGGAGAGTAAACGTGGGGCTCGCGCCGTCGCATGGACACACAACGGTCTCGCATGAAGCAGTCGGCTGTGTGTTCTGTAGAGACCAAGGGTGGGATGGGCTGGGAGGGGGGGGAGGGGGTCTCAAGGTGCCCATGAAAGGTGCTTCATAAATTGGTAAGCTGAGATGGCGAGATGGCCCCCACGGAGCTTGGTTTTCTCCTCCCTAATGATGATCCGTTGCTGGGGCGAACGGAGGGACAAACACGCTGCCCACAGTCCTCTCTTTATGAGACTGACGCACACACACCTGCAGACGAGTGAGAGGGCAGGGTGAGGGGGGGGGGGGGGGGGGGTAGATGAGGGATGGAGATGTCTGGGGTCAACATGCGCCTACAGGGAAGCTGTATTCGCCGCACTGCAAGGCATCAGACATCAGACGTCACACATCTGATGTGGAGGTGGTGGAGGAGGAGGAGGAGGAGGAGGAGGAGGAGGAGGAGGAGGAGGAGGAGGAGGTGGGAGCGGAGAACACTCAGTCAGTTCATGGGGTGAATCTGTCCGAGGGAAACCCGTGTTTGACGTGTTTATTTTCCCTGTTTTTCCCCCGGATGGAGCATCCATACAAGATGTTATTGGAAAGCGCGTGATGGAAAGATCTTCATCTGCAGGTTTACATCTGGTAGATTAGTTATCAATAACCAATATTGACATGTTTTGGGAGAGTAAATGTGCCGTCTTGTGGAAGTGTTTGTCCTTTATGCTGTCGACGGCTGGAATAAGGCGAGTTTCAGCCTGCAGAACGATCCAAGGCTTTTCGTGTTTGCGACCAAGTTGTTTATTTCTAAAGGAGACAGGAATCGGTTTGTTTGTGTCAAACAGAAATTAGACCAAAGGGAATAATGTGTACTCATCTAATGGCTTCACATGAACTGGGAAAAAAACAGTCACTAATGACTCATTGCCATCTCAAAATTCAGCTCACTTTGATGGTCATGGAAAATACCCCAACACAGATGAAGTGTTAGGGTGTGGTAGCAGCTCAATCAATGCCGCTTTCTTGTCATGATTCAATTTCAAAGAATTTTTCCACAATTTGTATTCATATTTATGCCGACCCGTACCAACACGGTCAAATTTATTGGCTTTTGACATTATTGACATTATTCACGGTAAGCTTTTTAGCCTTTATTTTGGTAACATGATTCCATACATTGGAATACTTTGTTATCAATATAACTTGGCGGTGTCTATTGT
>NC_079432.1:14243416-14250916 GCF_026213295.1 Gadus chalcogrammus | reverse complement strand
TATGTACCATCTCACTGAGTGTTAGGATTTTCCTAACAGTATGCATACCCAGTCCCAGTCCCAGTACATCCATACCACACTGTCAATTCACTGTTCTGTTTTGGAACCAAAGTAGACCTTGTAGATCTCATGAAGCAGATGGTCTCTCTGAAGAGCAACTGTTAAAGATTTGACTGCTAATAAAAACCCACTATAGACCGAATAGGCCTGAACTTCTCGGAATTATACCTACAGCAGATATTCCAACAGCTCTTTCAGCTCAAGCGTTATAATTTATGCATGGCATAAATTCACAATCAAACAGGAATGCTAGGAATGCAGGAAATGTTATTTTATATAGAAAAACGTTTTATATATAGCACAAAGGGTATTGGCATAATGTGTGCAGATCTAAAACACTTGACAGAAAAACGTAAACCAAGGCTCCATGTACCTAATCAAACAGCTAGAACAAGTCATTCTCAAATACACAGTAATTTACGCTAATACACAGCTTATCTTCTCTTTATGGCGTAAGACAGAATGCCTGTGACCCCATTGGCAATTATGGCCTTAAATATATAGGTATATCTTTTCTCCTCCTACTATTCAGCTTTGGGTCAGCAGTTTGAGTGTACCCATAGGAATGTAATGTATTATAGTAATTTTGATTTCAGGAAGAACTAGCCAAAAATAACAAAATAAGAAGTATTCGTGAATTAGAAAACCCTCTGAACTAGCAAAACAAATCAAACATAAAAGATTTCCTTTCACCCTTTGACTAAAACATTTCTATGATGCTTTATCAATCACCTACTATACCCTGGACATAATCAAGAATACTTTTTGTATGATAAACTTGACCAACATTAAATAAGCAGGCTGAGACCCCTGCGGAGCCTCTTGGTAGGGGTTGAAGGTTCCAGCTGTGGCCACTGGGTAGGTCGTCAGCAGGTGAAACCACTTGATAAAACAATGTTCTATCAAACATTAATACATTTTTTCTGCCTGCATTAGCTGGCCAGAATGTGAGGCCCCCTACTGTGAAAAACAAACCAGCTATTCACTTTTTAAACATAGGCTCCTGAAAACAGCCGTTTATTCATTTAATCATAAACACAGTGATCCCGTTCAGCCATCCTGCTGTTCACTCAATACCTTTAATGGCTTAGGTCCCTACTGCTGGACTGGGTTTAAGTGGGCATGTGATCTTTCCTAGCCCTTCTAATCCCTCTGTGAGCAGGTGAGGCAAAGAAGTGGGTGACATATTGAATGCATGGTCAGAGGGTGGAGGAAGCAGGATTAAAGGGTTAGAATACAAGATGACACATTTGTTTGGTTAACTCCATGCATCGGCAAAACACAACATTTGTTTGGAAACCTCCAAGCATATTTCACATAAGCCGGCCTGGCTTGTGGTTTTTAGCGAATGGCCTAATTCGTCTCAGCAGCCCTGGCAGACTCACTCCATCTTCTTGGCACGGGGACCCCCTCAGACATGAATAATGTGTATTGCTATTTATTCAATCAAGTTGGCTTTACTGAAAACATATTGCAGTGTGCTGAAAGGGTCCTTTTATTGCGTGACAGACTGGTAGGAGGCCTGTGCCATTCTTGTATTTATTGCGTAGCGGGGTACGGGGATGCAGGAGATTCCACATTTTTTCAGTTGGATAGGAGATGTGATTAAATAAAAATGTTAGTATAAAACAAATTCAAAAATAGTGGACAAATACATAACAGGCGGGAGCAAAGGTAATATATGTGTTAGGGTAAGCAGGGTAAATACCGAGATTCCAAGCAGCGTGGAACGGAATATGAAGGAATTTGTTTTTTGACTCAGCTGCAGGCACTCCAGGGGCTGTGGTCATATGTGTGTGTGTGCTGGGACCGTGTTTGGGGGTTCAAACCCACCGCACTCAGCCTAAGAGATGACCAGCCCGATCACTAGATCAGGGCGAAGCAGGTCCAGTAATGGACCAATGGTCCACGATGTTGGTCAGGTCTTCCCTAATGTCATGATTGCACATTTAAAATTGTGCGAAGGACGACGCACACAGACACACAAAGGGCTCCTGTTTACATGGATCGTATTAATTAGAAAAGACAATAAACCCCACTGCTATTATCAGCCTACCTTTCCCTGCCTACCACACCATGCCCTAATCTCAGTCCTATCTTTAATAACCCACAGTTCCTACAAATATCAACAACACAACCTGTTTCCTTCTAAGCCGAGACCAGCCCTCGCCACTTCTACCTGGGCTCTGTTTGGGCATCTGCCCCCTTTATGACCACCGCTGGCATTCCTGCACATAGGGGCAGTCCCTACAGAGGTGCCTATATCCACACTCCCAACAGACCCAGAGTTCCAGGTAGCTTTTGAAACACTGAAACCGAAACTGATAACTGCCCTGACCCGAAACAAACTTGACCCTGACCCGAACAAACTATATTAGAAACGGACACCAGTGATCTGGGCATTGGCGCTGTACTTTCTCAGCTACTCAAGGGTCAGGAACGAACTTGTAGCTTATGCAAGCCGGTGCCTAAACCGAGCCGAAAAAACAATGCAAAGAGCTCTTAGCAATAGTCGAGTACACATGCTATTTCCGATACTATTTGTTAGGTTGTGAATTCCTTCTTAGAACAGACCGTCGCTCTCTGCGTTGGTCCGTTCCTTAAAGTGCCTGAGGGACAAGTAGCTAGATGGACAGAATTGCTGTCCTCTTTCCAGCACATCATACGGCACAGATCAGGCCGACAGCATACCAATGCAGATGCACTGTCCCAGCAATCTGCAGGGTGCGAGGTGCCCTGCGTGAGCCAGGCCAGTGAAGATGACCTGGCTCCCAAAGGGAAGACCCCGACCTGCAGCGAGTTGTCCCTCAGAAGTCCCAGGGTCGTCAAAGGGCCCCAGGTCATCTGCAGTCCGAAGCAGCCTTAAGACCTCATATAGACGATTGGCTCAGGTTACAGTCAGAGGGGGACTTTTTGGTGTTCCGGGACACCCTGACCATTTGAGCCAAGTGTTACCCAAGACGTTGATAATTGTCTTGCATGTCCTGTATGTGTGCGTGTGAGTGCCTTTGTGTTGTCACAGGCATGCAGTTACACAGTCTAAATTTTCTGTAGGGTTCCTGGTGATTGCACACAGATGAACAGCCATGCTAATGAGGATAATGCACAACCACAGTTTTCTGGCCAGACACAGTGGACCAACACAGCTTCTATTGTTGTCAGATTGGCCCCAAATGTGCCGACTCACACTACCCCAAACGGCGGTTTGCTGTTGAATACATTGTTTTATTCTGCTGTGAACTTAACATTGGCTTCTACAGTCAAATAACACAATATTTATTGTGACACCACAGTCAAATAAATGCTGTCATTTGGGTGAGATTAGTAAAAACACAACAAAAAAAACAGCGAACTTATCGAGCTGAATGTTCTGAGAAATGCTCGCTTAAACTTCGAGAAACCACAGGGGTTTGTGCAGACAAATGCATACACATGAATCATGATTCATCGCTCCAGCACAAATGAGGCACAAATCAGACAATTAATACACAAATCATAACCGTGAATCCAATTAAATTAGTAGATTAATTGTAATCAAAGGCATTGTAATTAAAAATGTATTTAACATATTCTGAGGGGTTATCTCGGGCACGTGTCAAATCCAGCATGCTGTTAAATTGTTTGGACTGACTTGTTTAGAGTCAACGTCATACTGAAGTTACAGTATTAAACAACTTGATGCTCTGCTGGGGTATAACATTAAGTAGGATCTTATCTCTAATGATGAAGAGGAACGTGTGTGATGGTTCAGTTTGGTTGCATGCCCCCCACCCAGAAACACACACACACACACACACACACACACACACACACACACACACACACACACACACACACACACACACACACACACACACACACACACACACACACACACACACACACACACACACACACACAGTGGGGGAGACAGTTACCAGGGCATGACATTACCTATTAACTTTTATCAAAAATAAGCGATATAAGTTAGACACATGAGTGAGTTTATCAAACAATCCCATGTTGCGATGTTTATCCACCCCCCTAGCAGGTGTATTTACTCACTAGATAACTCCTAACTATCTTCAGCCCAACCCAGATCCAGATCCAGATCCGTAGCATTCAGTCACATTTGACACAATGCTGCAAAGTTAACTTTTGTTTGGAAATATCAGACAGGGGTTCAATGGTCAAAGTTAGACATTACGGACCCCCAACGAAGAAACGGCCCACTGTCCATTGTTCAAACTGATCTACCGACAAAATCCAGCTGCAATGACAGAGCTGGAGGCATGTGCTGCAGACACAGAAAGTGCATGAAAGAGTGAAAATATGTACAATTGTACACACACACGAATACACGTACTGTTTGTTAATACACACACAAACTCAATCAAACAATATTAATTGACTTACGTTTACTTTTACATTGTCATGCATTTTCCATGTATGAGCAAGTTGTGCATGTGATTGGCATGCATACTCAATTGCATGCACTGCTTGAAACTACCATATTTTGACATAGAAAACATTTATCAATGGCAAAGTTTGTCTTGAACAATCCATCATAAGTCATCCTGCATCAAAGATAACCTATAATGGACAATTTAATTGGTTTAAACAATCCAAACCATTTTCTACAGGCACCTGGTGAGATTGGGGCCGGGTCAGGTCAATGACCTCCAATGGAGGACAGTGAGCCAGTGCTATCAGATCTAGACAGAGACAGGGGGGGTTTCTAGGCCTCATTTGACCATAAACCACTGGAGCCAGACACACTTGTCTGGAGCGGTGTGATACAATTGGTGCTTAGAAACTGTAAACATTCAAGGTGTACCCTACTGTTGCTTCCAATGACTTCTTAGGTTTGATTCAGAATTTTGATCTATGGGCTCAAATGATATCCAGCATTTCTAACATTGTTTAAACGAGTCCAAGTTTTTTTTCAAATAACCCGTGTGCATCTGATCACCAGCCAGGGGACGTACCTTACAGAAGAAGACCTTTGGTCCAGCCTCCGCCCTCGCCTCCTCGGCCCCTCCCCTGGCTGCGTGCGCCAGCTGTGGGTTAAGTCAGCACTTCCTCGGCCCTGCCGGCGGAACCTTCTTGTTTTCTCTTCTCCTTTTCAAAGGAGCACCTCCTCCTCCTCCTCCTCCTCCTCCTCCTCCTTCTCCTCCTCCTCCTCCTCCTCCTCCTCCTCCTCCTCCTCCTCCTCCTCCTCCTCCTCCTCCTCCTCCTCCTCCTCCTCCTACGACGTCAACCAGATGGAGATGATGGAACAGAGTGGCAGGCGGAGCTGAAAGAAGAGCCTGTGGATCATGACCCACATTCTGGGCAGACCGAGATACCAGAAGGACCATCGCCAGGAGCCTCAACCCTTTTTATTATAATGGAAGCGCGTACCGGCTTTCTTCTTCTCCATGAGGATTTTAACTCTCAATAAGTCTTCATCCACTTATACACTGTAACATATTAAAAGTACATGCACCAAACCTCTTGAACAATGCTACATAAGACCTGGTTACACCACCTATCACCAACCTCATTATTTCCTTATTATTGATATGATGGCGTTTATTATTCTTTAACCTAATAAGCGGTGTTGCACTGGTGAAAAACAGATAAAAGCAGGCATCTGAACAGAAGCCTGGGGGGAACGCCAGCAGCATGACGGGTCCAACCGGCAGGAGGATAGGAGCCAGATGTGCAGGGCCAGATGTGCAGGGCCAGATGTGCAGGGACATCGCGTGGGATCTGCCCCGAAGATAGCGCTTGGGTGTTAGTCAAGAAGTCATGAAGAATGCAACTGATTCGGTTGACCTACAGGGTTGAGTTGGGTCAGCCTCAATGGAAACGCACACACACACACACACACACACACACACACACACACACACACACACACACACACACACACACACACACACACACACACACACACACACACACACACACACACACACACACACACCATTTAAAAGATGTTGCATTCACTTCTTTAAATCTAAATCAATCAACTCATTACATGTTAATTGCAGGTGTGAAACCGGGTGACTTTGACACACCAAATGATCATTAACGCCATTTAACTGTCAGGAGCATGTTTGACCATTCAATGAAACCCTTGCCTTTAAATGTTAGACAAGGACACTTGGTCTGGGCTTCTGCTACCCCTCGAGCATCGCACTTTATCTTGCCAGCATAATAGGGTCTCCTCCTCCTCCTCCTCCTCCTCCTCCTCCTCCTCCTAAACTGCGCCCTCCATCTACACAGTGGAAGGTGGGGTGAGATGGACAACCATGCCAGGATCAATACTCAGTAAGACACATGAAGGGGAATCAGGGTTGATTGAATTGTGTTCAAAGTTCAGGGTCTGGTTCCAAGCTCTCAGATATGGGTTCTCCTGCCGCTGGATTTCCTCTGAATGATTGAACATAGGGTTGCTTGAACATGATTTTACAAAGACACATGGATCTCAGAGACAGCAGATAGGCCAGTTAAAGTGGATTTAATCTGGTGGCCTTGACTGTTTGGCAGTGGAGTTTTGCAAGACATGTGTGCAGAGGGGGAAAGGGTGATTGGTGATTTGATCTGCTCTATTATTGATATGCGCTCAAGCACAAACATACACGCACACAAACCCACTTAATGTGTGAAAATAGTGCAATGTTGAATATATTGGGATAGATCCAAATATATATGTAACTCAGATTTAAATAAAGAAGTTGAAAGAAACAAGTTGTTTATTTCCAAATTGATCATTGTACTTCTAGAAGGGTAGTTTGGTGGGTTAGCATTTGCTTTCCTTCAGCAGCTTCCATTGACTTACAGTCACAGTAACCCAGCTCCTGTTAATCAGAGAAAAATACACTTTAATTTATTTTCAAAAGATTCAGAATCGGTTCGAAAATAGTCCCTTAATCAAAACAAGTGTCAGTAAGATCACAACAAGATTTGTCTCTGTAGCAATGCTCATGCTACACGCCAGCTATGTGGCTGACAAACTCCACCTAGGGGGCCTTTACTAGGCTACAGTAAAAGCCTGTTGTATATTGAGCATCAAAATCCAGTCATCCCCACACACAGAGAGATCTCCTGCATGGCAACAAGGAGTTCCAGCTCATGGATCATTGTCTATCAACCTCTACAATAAACCGGATTTCAAACAACACCACCCTGTGCCCTTGTCTGGAGGAGGCCAGTAAAGGTCACCAAGGAGGAGTGTGGTACCCTAGATGGCGTGAAGAATAAGAATTGCTACAAAGAGATGTTGCACAATGCTGCCATGAAGTAGATCTCCCTGAGTGTGTGTGGCGATGGCTGGTTTAACCTCTCCACACTGATTACTCAATGTGCAACAGGTGTGCAGCCTCACCCGACCCCAGTGCCCAATCAGTCTGGCTCGGGCCAGGTGAGGCCGCTTGAGCCAGCCATCAGCCACACACACTTCACAATCTCCAA
>NC_079432.1:14188416-14238416 GCF_026213295.1 Gadus chalcogrammus | reverse complement strand
GGCTCCTTGGCTCGTTGGCCAGTTGGTTCCAGAAGTGAGATAGTGCAGACGTAGCGGAAGAGGGACCCAACAAGTGAGCTATTTTTAGATTTATTTTTACAGGAGCTCTGGGGAATTTTGCGAGCACTGACCTCAGAATTTGTCTGTCAGAATAACTGCCATTTTCCTTTTTTTTCCCCAACATTTCATTTATATGTTAGGGGCTCTGTCTGTTGGCCTCTGCCTGTGTCTAGACCCCCTGACACAAATAACCATACATGAAGTGAGGAAAAACCCTGCTATGTTTACGCACAGATCACCAAAAGAACGTCTGGGCACATCAGCACACAGAAACACAGTCACACGCATGTAAACATTGGAGAGTAATGTATTCAAGTCTGTTGATAACCTGTATATAAATAGCTATTGTAGATAGTGTCAAAAACATATCCTCCATTGACAAATGTGTGACAGGGGAATGTGTGTGCGCTTGTTTTTAGGGGAGCGGGAACATTAGTACCCATGTGAACAGGCCTTCTTTGACACAGTTTACACCTCCCCTAAGGAGACAGGTTGTCAGCTAACTCCTGGTATCATGTCCTGCTTTGGCTGCTCCCTGCTGCTGCCGGGTTTCGGCTAAAGAAGGCGACTTGCTGGCATTTCTATAAAATATATTTTTTAAGTAGGATATCTAGACCTAATAAGGTTATCTTATTTTTGAGCTGTTAATGTTCATGCCAGTTACACCATTTTCCACAGGTATCATTGTTGCAAATTTTGCCGTTGTGCCATGGCGTTAATTTTGCCGATTTAAGTATTTTTGAAAGTTGTTACTCATCCAAAACAAATAATGCACGCTTTTGTAGAAATATTATGACAAAACGCTAGAGAAAACCCGTATTTTTAATCGTTCTTTAAATGTGTCCATTGCATCAACTATGTCTGGTTTTAATCGTTATCTTTTGGTGAACTTTTGGTAAGGTGTTGAATCTTGAATGTGTAATGTCTGCATACAGTTTAAGAAAGATAGTTTGCATGGGCGGCAGATCCAAGTAGATGATTACACTCCACCTAGCCTCATCTCCATCAGGCTAGTATTTGTATATCTGCACTTAATCCTCTCCAAGAAGACTCCCTACGTTTAACACTATACTGCATAACATTTCTCAAACCTTGTGCTCATAAGCTCCCTGCTACCACCAAACATCGTTCACATCAATCAAATCAGACACAGCAGCAGTAGGAGGTCTGGAAATGAGGACTCGTAGCACCTGTTCAGGTGACAGACGTGTTTGAGCGGTGAAACTGAAGGTAGGGACACAAAAGACGTTGATGTGGGAGCTTTTTGACGATGTTGAGAGGTTTTCCTGGTAAAGAAGCAACTGAAAGCTAGTGAGGGAGTGATAGTGGTACTGATACCTTAAAGCATGTGACTCTTTTTCACTTAGCAATCGAGTTCAATTCAAGTGGTGTCTCTTTTAGTCCGTGGAGACATGCAGAAAATCAACATTTGGACAAAAGAAAGTCATGGTGGTGGGCATTTAATGAAAAGCAATAAACAAAAGACGAAGAACATTTTGTATAACTTTTGTGCGGCTAAAGACGTAGCACAATGCCGTCATGCGTCATATCACAAATAATGCATTACAATTCCGAGGAAAGTCAATCATTCCTAGGGATCTACACATAGTGGATAGATCGTAGAAAAGAACATGAGCACAGGGGGCTGATGGACAATTATTTGTAAATCCTAAGCTTTGTGCTGGTAGTCGACTTGTGTACAGTTGTCCACTTAGCCATGTGTTAGCCATTATTCTCAGATGACTGCTGTTATCCTTCCCTGTTCGCCTTTCTCATGCCCAGACAGAGGAATCGCTGTACTGTGGAATTCCACCCATTCATTTAAAAGGCTGAAATAGAGGCAACCGTTTGGCCATTATGTACTCTGGAAGATAAATGCTCAACTCTATGTGTATCCTTCACTGATCCCTGATCCTCCATAGCATGGTTGTTTTGTTTCTCATTGTAAGGACATACATATATGTCTTACAAAGGGTACATCACTGTAATAAATACAAGTTGACAATGTATTTGAATAATGTATAAGCATATTTCTTTATTATTTCTGCATACATAATTGTATTTGTTCTTTCAATGCTGTTATTCATTTATTTCTGGACAAAATTCAAACACTCTCTGACTCTGAAGCTCTCGTTTTTGTGTGTGACACTTGTTTTATAGCGATGCAGACAGAATTTGACATATTTTCCCACACACAGCGCTAGTGGGTGCACAGCGATTAACACAAACATACAAGAGAACCTCAGTGTAGTAGACGTATCTCTTTGGTGGGCTGCGTATTCCAACCACACACACAATCACACACACACGCACGCACGCACGCACGCACGCACGCACGCACGCACGCACACGCACACGCACACGCACACACACACACACACACACACACACACACACACACACACACACACACACACACACACACAGGTTGTGTACTGGCTGAATATATCCAGTGTGCGTTCCCAAGCTAAATGAAAGTACTTGCATCTGGTTCTTTACCCGCCAAAACACAAGCACGTTATGTAATATTTACACACTCTGTGATCGGTTATGTAACAGCCTTCTCAGATCCGGATCTAGCAAGCCATCTTGAAAATAAACGTCTCCAATCAAGATTATATGCTTGAGCAAAGTGTACGTTCCGACACTGCTCAGACCCCGAAAAGTGATAACCTTTATTCAAACCACACTAATTAATAGAGGTTTGAAACAATGAAATAATTTGCATGGGAAACACACTGTATGCATGATTAGTGGAGGAGTTGCGGAGTGGACACACCTGATCTCTGAAAACTCCATGTCATGATTCACTCAAATACTGCATTCTGAACAAATAGGCCTTATCGTTCTACTGGAGGAACCTCAGCCCATCCGCTGTTTACCTTATAAATGATGGCACATGCCAATTGTCCAGCATCAGGATTCATGGGTAATTTGCAGCACAGCTTGGTTGTGATTTGCAGCGTGTCTGCAGATGTTGGGGAAATAGCAGACTAAGAGATTGCAGGCCGAGTTGAATGGGTATTTTTACGTTTCTCTTTATATTTTAAAGATGGCACCCCCGCCTCTTTATAACAAGTTGCATGTGGTCGTTTGCAAGGTTACACCTATCTCAGATCCGGCAGACTTTCTATGGAGTGGATGCCTTTCTGCTATCATAATGCATGCTGTATTATGTGACTATTTCAAGACAACCTCATAGTCTATATTCTATATTTAAAACGTATAGTATATTGTCATGACATAACTGTGTGTCTGGGGAGGTATGACAACAATTTGGGAAGTCGAAATGGAAAAAAAGTATTTTATATTAGACCATTACCTCCAAACACTGCCCCCGGTGGCAGCAGATTACAATGACTATTCTACAACACATCTTTTGCAGAAAAAAGCCATTACCAACTTTATTTGTAACCCCTGTATGGCACAGATTTGTTTATTTGTCCTACTTGTGATTTTATATAACAATGAAGAGCAGTTATTATGTTAAGCGATGGACACAGGTTTTATGTTTGCTTTTGTATTCGACTCTTCATGGGGAGTGCTGTGAAATGGTTATTTAGATATCGCAAATTACCTCTGTTGTGATGCAGCTCTTTTTGGTTTCCTTAATCCACTGGTCATCATCAGTCATGGATTTATTGAAAAAATACAAAGGCAAGATTCTGGGATCTGTGGCGAATGTCTTCCCATCTGCAAACTTAAGATTCAGAAGGTTAGCTTAAGTTGTAGACAGGAAAACATTCATGAGTGATGACTCTACAATAACAGGAAGGAACCATGGTGGCTTTGGTATGAATTCCTTCGTCCGATGGCCGTAGTATCCAACAAGAACACAAGCCTCGCCCTTCCTCGAAGGAACAGAACGCTTACCGAAAGAGAGAGACACACAGGATGAGAGAGACACACCGGGAGAGAAAGAGAGACCAGGAGAAACACAGAGACCAAGAGAGACAGACTGTGAGAGAGACCAAGATACAAAGAGACCAGGAGAGACAAAGAAGCCGGGAAACACATAGAGACCAGCAGAAAGAGAGAGACCAGCAGACACAGAGAGCCACCAGGAGAAGCAGAGAGACCAGGAGAGAGAGAGTGACCAGGAGAGACATAGTGACCAGAGTCAGAGAGAGATCAGGAGAGAAAGAGAGACCGGCCAGGAGAAACAGAGAAAGACCAGGGGAGAAAGAGAGACCAGGAGAGAGAGTGACCAGGAGAGACATAGTGACCAGAGACACAGAGAGAGATCAGGAGAGAGAGAGAGACCGGCCAGGAGAAACAGAGAAAGACCAGGAGAGAGAGGGAGACCTAAGGCGCTTTTCCACCGGAGGGTGCGGTTCTGTCCGGTTCGCCTCAGTCCGGTAGGGAGGGGGTAATATAGCCCAGCGTTTCCACCTCCGACAGTACCCTTATGGTAGGCCGGATGTCGATCACCGCGGCAGCTACCTAAACATCGTTACATCATAGCAGCGCGACACAGCGTAGCCTGCTCAATAAAAACAATGAAAAAGAGGAACTTGACACATTAAACCAAGAGCTACCATGGAAGTCATCCAGCAACAGTTTCGGAACGTCTACACCTCCTTGTTCGCCCCAACTAAAGTTTTGCGCGACATGTCCATTGTCCAGAATAATACCTTGCGGGTACTGTGTGTTTGTTTTTATCCCCATGTCGCCCGGAAGTGACGATTTTGTCGATCAATCAACAGAGGGCGTGTGTAGCTCGAACTTGCCGGCAACCTTTCAGGCGTCTCAGTACCCCAACGGAGGAGTACTGGCGAGTGCGAAACGAGTACGGGTCAGTACGGGTCATGCTCACTTTTTGCAAACCGAACCGAACCACACCCTCCGGTGGAAATGTGCAACAAGAAAGAGAGAGAACATGACAGGGAGACCATGAAAGTGTGAGAGAGACCAGGAGAGAGAGAGAGGGAGAGAGAGAGAGAGAGAGAGAGAGAGAGAGAGAGAGAGAGAGAGAGAGAGAGAGAGAGAGAGAGAGAGAGAGAGAGAGAGGGAGAGGGAGAGAGAGAGAGAGAGAGAGAGAGAGAGAGAGAGAGAGAGAGAGAGAGAGAGAGACCAGGAGACACTGAGCGAGGGCGTGAGGACAAGCACTCGCACACACACACACACACACACACACACACACACACACACACACAGACACAGACACAGACACAGACAGAGACACACACACACACGTGTGTGTGTGTGTGTGTGTGTGTGTGTGTGTGTGTGTGTGTGTGTGTGTGTGTGGACGTCTGGGTCTGTGTCTGGGTCTGTGTCTGGGTCTGTGTCTGTGTGTCTGTGTGAATAATAACAGCTGAGGACAGATAGCTGACTAGGCAGAATTATATCTGGAGAACCAAGTCACCTGCAGTCCATGAAGCTTTTTATCCATCCATCCTTCCTCTTTACTACCTTTTTCAGTTGATACAAATGTTTGCTTTTAAGCTCTTGTGATAGCTCCAGACTGGGTTGAGTCGAGGGCAGGACATCAGCCGATTGAGAAAAATGTCACAGTAAACTGTTACGCAGGTGAGGACAAACAATCCTTTGAGTGCGGTGGTGGTGGACCATGTCGGCAGTATGCCTGGAGGTGATCAGTCTTTGGTTCAAATTGTGTCCCTGCTTGGTGAGCTGGCAGACAGGCCATGACCCCGGCCCACCGGGGTCATGGCCTGTCTGCCAGCTCACCAAGCATGACTCTCTCGTCTCCCCCTTGACCTCCAGCCCGGACCTGAAGCTCCCAGTCTGGTCTCCTCCTCCTCCATGTTGGTCTTGGAAGTGATGGGTCAACCACAAACGCAGAGATTAAATATCTCAGGAAGCTGAGCTTTACTTTGGGAGACAAGCAGCCGGCGACGAATGAACTTATTAGGTATTTGGCTAACGAGACAGAGGGAAAACACACCTGCCTCGTTCTGAGTTGTGCAGACGATGCTGATTTTGCTTTGGACAGCGGCAAATCTGGTAAAAATCGGGCTATAAATCTTCTAGTGTATTCTCTGGTTTAAACGACATACACACGTGTCATGTCTTTACGGTGTATCTTCCCATGTATATAAGGTGACATTATTGTAATGTGTGGTGCACAACCTTAGCCCTCTGCGCAAAGCATTATTAACAAGGAATAAAAAAGTATTTTGTCTCATCTCTCATCCAAGACATTCAAATATGATTTTTGACTTGCTATAAATCTTCTAGGGTGTTCCCTGGTTTAAACAACATACACATGCGTCGTGTCCTTACTGTGCATCATCCCGTGTGCATAATTTTTTCAAGAACATGATGTCCTTTTCCATATTAGGCTCATTCAATACTCAACCTTTATGCGCAAAACATTTCTCACCAAAAACTTTGGATTCAGGAGAGCAGACCAAATGTATAAAAGCATACGAACTTTAAGAGCAGACAAGAATCGAGGAGAGGTCTTTCATTTCCTAACCAATATGGGTCGGACCCGGTATGAACCCGTTTGAACTCGTTCTGTTCTTTGAAAGGGAGCAGTCCAGTGGTTTTAGATAGAGCGCTCCTCCTCTGCCTGTAACACTGACGGCATGTGGCTGAAATCACATCATTTCCTGCTACTGCTTCTGTTTTCAGTGGAACGACACCACCGGTCTGGCTTTGATATGGCTCCATATCACGGCTGATCGTCTTGGGATATCTCAAGCACGTAGCTTACAATGCTGATAAAGTGAAAAGGAATGACAAATACACTTTTCAATATCAGCAAGGGGAATTACTGGGAATCATACCAGGGTACAGGACTGTACCATCTGCTGCCCGCCAGCCAGCCAGCCAGCCAGACAGACAGACAGACTGACAGACAGACTGACAGACAGCCCAACAGGGGAGGGGAAATACCCTTCCTGTGAGTCAAGATAATCGTTCCTGAAGGAGCATATTTGGTCTTTCTCACACATCTTGGTAAAAACCCTGGTTTTGTCGATGTAATAATAAACATACTTTTGCATGAGATTTAATTTGGACATCTAAGTCACATCATCCATTCTAATTATTACATGCAAATTATAATTATTTTTGGCTGTGTACGCACACACATGCACACAACACATGCACACACATGAACACATGCACACAGACAAACACACACACACACACACACACGCACACACACACACACACACACACACACACACACACACACACACACACACACACACACACACACACACACACACACACACACACACACACACACACACACACACACACACACACACACACTAACACTCCTGCCGCTGTCCTTCTCAGTGGGCCTTTATGATTGCTGTTCATTGCACAAAACCCGCCTTTGTCAGTACTTTCTAGATTTAAACATTCTGAATCAACGCAAAAATCAAGAAAACAGCCCTTGAGGCTATTGAAGTGTGGATGTTATACCAGCGGATGCGACTCCACAGCTCCGGGGGGGAGATGGGGGGAGACCCCAAAACTCGAACCACCCATGGGGCGCCGTAACGACTCCCCTCCTACGTCACGTCCCCTGGCTCTTCCAGATCAGCAGGAGGATCAATGGAGAAGGCCAATCTACACTAAACAAAAGTGGAGAAACCGCACACGTCGCTCATGTCGAAGATTAGATACTTAGATACAAAGATTAGCCCGAGGGGATACACACGTAAATAGATTGCTTTGAGGGAGCGATAGACGTCTGCACTGTCTAACCCACTGATGCTCACGCTGGATAGTGAAACATCAACCTCGAGCAGATAGTAGAGAAGGGGCTTGAAGTCACAGAAAATGGAGAGGAACTGGAAGTGTGCAGCATGTACCTGTGTGTGTATCTGTGTGCATATCGGTGCATGTGTAAGTGTCTGAGTGTATGTTTGGGAGGGGGGGGGGGGGGTGGGGTTATGCAGTACACCTGTGTGAATACTGAGGTATAAAGGTCTAAAGATGGATCCCTACAGCAGCAGGTGTCCTTCAGTTAGGGGATGGTCAGGTGAGCTCAAGGTTACGTTGGTTTGGTAACCCAGACCGGTATGGACTGGTATGGACAGGTACGCTCAGAGCCTTCCCAGTAGGCCTACTGCCACTCGAGCCCCGGTTCAGTCCACACAGTTGTCTCCCAGCCGGCGTGGTTACCCAGTCACCTCGATACAAAGGGCTGGAACCCTGCCAGGCATAATGAAAAAACAACAACAAGAGTATCAACCCGTTTGTCTGTACGCTTTGCAACGATGATGGACAGCGTGTGTGTTTTTTTGTATGCTGTGTCTGCTGAGGTGGTTTCATCCCGTCTCACGGGGAGGGAAACCACTGAGCGACCACAACAGAAAACAGAGAAGCACTCAAATTCTCTCTCTCTCTCTCTCTCTCTCTCTCTCTCTCTCTCTCTCTCTCTGTCTCTTTCTCTCTCTCTCTCTCTCTCTCTCTCTCTCTCTCTCTCTCTCTCTCTCTCTCTCTTTCTCTCTCTCTCTCTCTCTCTCTGTCCCTGTCTGCTGGGCTCTCTCTGTGAATCCCGACCACCCTTCCTGTCGCAGCAGGAATCTGGATGGCTGGGGCCCGTTGCCGTCCTGTTGCCATCCAGACATCCAGATTTTAGGATTAGGGCCAAGCACTGCCGGCTGTCAGGAAATCCCGGGCATCAGGTTTGGGTTATCGTATATTGAAATGCCTTGCCAACCGGAGGGCATCTACAGCATGTGGGAGAGGGAAGAAACGGCGAGATGACTTGATGTGCGTCTATTAATTGACAGCGTAGAAAAAGGTGCCCTTCGTTATTTCAAACCAGTGACGAAGGCACGCACGCACACACTCAGTTTCCTCCTTCCAATTTTTACCTGTAATTATTTCCTCTCCTTGACCCACCCCTCACATCAAGTTCACCTTATATTCCAACATGTTTGAAGAACAGATTAAATTCAACCGAATCGTGCTAAACAGATTAAAACAAAATGTTAAACTTAATCAGATTGCAGACAATCAGAAGGAGTTTAGACTGGATCAAAGTATCAAATACAATGAGCAGCATTGCTCACCCATATCAGTGTGTATTTGAGAAGATAAAGAACATGGATGGAGAACTGGATGGATGGTTACATTCCATACGATTACTGGAGGTCAGTCATCGATTACATACTGGCCTTCTAAATTCAATGACCGTCCTCCCGTTTCAAATTCCCATTTTTAAACCTGGGTTGAAGAAGATTGAAATGACGATGCGGTTGTCCAGGTGGGGTTGTGGAGGGGTAAGAAGCAGCTATACACCTGTATCGTCATTCAATGAATCTACCTGCTGCATGAAGCCATTCCTTTGAGTTCAGCTAAAGTAGCTTCATGTTCCCCCCCTCATCTCCCTCAATGGATTATATGAGTCCAAGCAATCCCCTCTGGTATACACACACACACACACACACACACACACACACACACACACACACACACACACACACACACACACACACACACACACACACACACACACACACACACACACACACACACACACACACACACACACACACACACACACACACACACACACACACACACACACACACACACACACACACACGTGTGTCTCTCTCTCTTCATCTGGCTGTTAATCCTTTTGGTTCTCACATTGTCAACTATTAACATCAGTGTCTAATATGACTTCTTTTGAAACATCAGCCCGAAAAGTGTTTTGGTAGCAAGTGCAGACAGGAGAGGAAGCCTTCTCTCACCTCTCTGATAGACGAAAAAGACTAAGCAATGGACCTCCAATGAATGGCAGCAGTGGCCATGTCGCACTGTGGGATATTTTCCTTGTGGCCCCGAGTTTCCCATGGATTCCTCTCAGCATCCTCTTCCTCCTCCCGGGCTAATCATGGCATCACTCAGGCCGTCCATGATTACAGTGGCTGGCAGCTCCACACAGAGGTAACCCAGTAGTCACCCATAATCCCCAATCCCTGTTGCCTTTTTCGTTTCTTTTCTTTTCCTAGACCTTGACCTTTTGACAACTCTCTCTATTTCTCTCTCTCATTCTCTCATTCTCTCCCTCTCTCTCTCTTTCTCTTTTTCTCTCTCTCATTCCCTCCCTCTCTCTCTCTCTCTCTCTCTCTCTCTCTCTCTCTCTCTCTCTCTCTCTCTCTCTCTCTCTCTCTCTCTCTCTCTCTCTGGCACTCTTTATCTTTAGTTCTTCTTCTGCTCTCCTCCATTGTCGTCTCCCTGCTTCTTAAACACTTGGCCGTTCCATTAGGTGCTTTACCGACGCAGAGAGGCGTGAAAGGAGGGATTTCAAAGGAAAGCGATGGCACCACTGGGAGCACTACGTTTGTTTAATCTCAGATTTGGAGGGGTATTCAATTCAATCAACGACTGGATTATATTCAAGTTGAAATCAAAGGAAAGCTTTGGGGGTAGGGTCGGTTTGTTACGCAAGATGTTCAATGACATCAAAAGCCTGTCGCAAAACATGGTGTGAAGGGAATGCGCAAACGTTGAAAATGTGTGTGGGAACTTTTGTTATAATTTTTCAATGGGACAATTGTTGAGCTACTGGCTCCAGAAAAAGACCAAGAAGATTATGATAGTCTGCTGATACTAATGTCTATCTTGTTATCAGTGTTATGAGTAATAATAAAGCAATGAGTAAAAAATATATTAATATTTATGAATCGTAATCCTATAATAATCCAGAACCGTTGAAGGTGAAAGTGTTGAACTACCTCATGGGTGAAAACAGGAGGACACTTCATGCAATGGTAATGAACGGATGGGCTGTCGAGGAGCACATGGATCAAAAGACAATCAGAGAAACGTTCGACAAATGCTGTGACCCCTTTGAGGGACTTCGCAACGCTATGTATTTTTCATGAGGAGGGGTGACATTTTGAAGGGATATTGTCATGGAACTGGAAGTGCTGTCCAGAATTTGGAAAAACCATTTGGCAATATCCATTTGGTCTGGTATGACAGTTAAAATAAGATACACTGCCAATACAACAGTCTTAATTGTCCATGAAGAACAAATATTTTCCCATCGCCAACGTTTTTTTTTTTTTTTTGCACAAAAACAGATTAATTGGCAGCATGTGTTTTTTTTGTTTCTGTGTGTGTGTAGTGTGCGTTTTGACTGGACTTATATTGGTTCATCATAGGTCAGGTTATCTGTGTAGCAAATATTACAAAAGATGTCCGTTACGCTTCTTTGTGTCTATTTGCCTCTATGAAGCATGGGTTTAAGGTTGAAATGCTTGCTCAAATCCTCGGTGATGAACGCCTTGTACAGATGCCCTGGGAGATGTAACTCTGAGTGAGTGAGTCTTTCTCTGTCTACTGTAATCCTGTTAAGGTTCTTGTGCTGTAGATGTAGGAGAATGTCCAACGCCAAACAACACAAACTCAAAGGCATGTTAGTGTAGTTTACATGACAATAAGGCAGCTTTTCATCTGTACTCGTATTTAAGGGTTAGGGTCGTATTTAAGTGTGTGGTGAAGGAGGTCAACTGTGCATACACTGTATGTATGAGATTCATCAAAGCTATATTGTCGTACATATTTGGCAACTTTTGGATTGCAAAATAGCACGTAGCATGACCAAACTGTGACAAATGGATTGGGTTTAATGGTGTGTAAATGATTCACGGTGGCTTGGCGGTCCCTTCAGGACAGCTCCTCAGAGGGGGGGCAGCAACAGCACAGGGACTGCAGCAGCTTGACAAGGAACCTCCTCAGCCTCCTGATCCAGCTTTTCACTGCGACCGAAAATGTTGAGGGAAAAATAATAGAATAGAAGGAATAGACTCTCAGGACAAATAGAAAACCATAAGGACGCGGACCCAGGAGACTTCTGACAAACCTGGCTGAATTTCTGCTACTGCCATCGAACGCTCAGAAATATTCAAGGTAACCTCGGTTACCGTCACAGAGGACGATCTGCAAACGTTTAAATGCATGCACGCAAACACACACACACACACACACACACACACACACACACACACACACACACACACACACACACACACACACACACACCGACACACACACGCGCACACGCACGCACACACGCACACGCACACACCCACACCCACACCCACACACACACACACACACACACACACACACACACACACACACACACACACACACACACACACACACACACACACACACACACACACACACACACACACACACGCACACACTTTTAATGATAGCCTAGTGTTCCCAAAGTGATTTATTTTATGTTTATATGTAGATGAAGAAAAATAGGTATTTATTTGGATAGCCTACCTGTTTGTATCAGCATCAAACCTTTGCCTCTTCTGGAGCAGGCTGATCTGAGTGGAGTTCCTGCTGGAAACAAAAGCTTGTTAAACTGTTGTTCACAATATTTGATAAGGTTTAGCAGATGGAGGATGACGATACGACAACAACAATGCAAACATATGGGTCCCTGTTCACAGTAACTTCTTGCAGTGTTTGGAACTCTATTTTTAGTCACAGTGCTACTAGTTTGCAAACAAATGTATTCTTATAGTTAATACATTCCTTTTTATTAAGTGTTGCTATATATAATGACCTGCTCCCATTTTTTAACTAAAATAATTTTATGTAAATGTTTCAGGGTTAAAGTAAAGCCTACACATTGTTTGATTTAAAAAGCCAACAGGGTAATCACATCTTTAAATCCATAATTAAACTGCCGATAACATCTGTCATTCATCAGCCTATTCTTAGACATATGTTAGGCTAGCGATGAAGCAAACCAATTATTAGCGAGAAGAGGGATAAGGAACCAAGAGGGACCAACGTGTGCATAGTTGCACTTGCACAAAGGACTAACTCTGTGCATCAAAACAGCATTCCTCGATGAACAGCGACTGGTTTGCATCCCTGAACAACATCAACCAAACCCACCTGTTTCCAGCACTGTCGGTCCCCCCTCTTTTCCTTTTGATGCTACTGAGAGGCTGTTTGGACACCAGGGACTCGAGCAGCGCCACCTTGGTGCCAACGCTGGTGTTTCTGCAGCTGGACTGGTCCCTGGAAGAGGATCACTCAGTTGTAAGTCAGACATCCACCTGCAAAAGTATTAACTAAAGTTTTTTTTTGTTTTTTTCAATCACAGCTTCAATAACACATTCTTATGCACGAGCCAAGGACTACGACTTCAAAATCGCCTCGGAATTCTTGTGACGATTCCCACATCCGAAGACGATATGCGTCGACCCATCAATCTTTCTCCTTACCCTTCTCTGTGACATCATTCATCATTATGTAGTGAGGACTAGGGTGGAAGAGCACGTTGGCTAACAGACACTTACTGGCTAGCGAGGAGGTGGCCAGCGTTGTCGTCGTGGCGTCCAACAACAGCAACAGCAGGGGAGGTGGAGAAGGGGTGGTCCAGAACGGCCTGCGGGCTGCTGCGCCAGTCGGCCTCAAGCTGCAGCATCCCCTTCACCAGGTCCACAAAGCGGTGAGTGTCCTCCTCCGCCCCCTTCATGAGGCCAAGAGATGAAGTAGAGGAACAGGAGTGCATTGGACTGATGTCATTGCGAAGCCTGATGAACCAGCACCAAAGAGACCCGCATTGTGAAGCTGTTGGTTGCATTCAAGTTTCCAGGATCTTCCTAGTGTAGACTGACCTCTGCAAGATCATCTAGTGAGTTGAGACAGTAGCATCTGTTCTCAGTGGTCTTGATGCCTGTCTCGTGGTAGTACGTCTCTGGGGACTGTTATGAAGAAACTCTATTTTAGCTGACCGCTCTTTACTAAATAGAGTAAGCTACGAAAACTTCTCCATCGAGTGCCCATCTTGGTTCTTAAACAGTTGGCTAGATTGCGGAGGAACCAAATGTGGAATTTAACTTTAGTTCCCCATCCTAGCTTGTGTTTAGAACCAAGATGGCGGCTCTGTGATTAAGGTCCATACAGACAGGTGGAAAGGGACAGTTCTACCTTGAGTTTGTAACTGCTCGTGAAAAACTGCTCAGTTTTAATCCCAGAAACCATCATATTGTATGGAAATGGACCCTGGGTATCCATGATGTACTGAACCTAAAACACACAAAACACACATTCAACCACAAATAGTATATAACATAATATTTCTTTCACAAAAGAAAAACACCCCTCTTCATATTTGCCCTCATGTCCAAGTTTGAAAAATACATGCAAGAAGCCAGTGCAACATATTAGTGTTAAACCAACCATCTGGTAGTCTGAGTCCCCCGGGTAGATGGGGTATCCAGTGAACAGGTCCAAGGCCACGCACCCCAGAGCCCAGACGTCGATGGCTCCTGTGTAAGGCAGGCCTAGGAGGAGCTCTGGAGCCCTTGGAAAGGGAGACATAGGGCGCATTCACACCTGCCTTGTTTGGTTCGAACCCAACCAAAAAAATCGCTGGAGCTTTTGGACTGGTGTGAATACAAATCATCGAACTTTGGTGCGGACCAAACAGTCGGAGAGATTGTCTCGGTTCACTTCCAGACGAAACCCTGGTGCGGTTCGCTTGAGATGTGAAAGCGACCGCACCTCGGTCCGATCCAGTTCTAAAAATCATACGCCTCTTAGGACATAACAGGCTCCCGCTCAGCCGCGCTTATTATGGGAATTATTGTTTGATTAGCGATAACTCCGAGATTAGCAGCACGTTGTCGGACCGTCGGGTGAAAATGAGTCGTGGCTCAACATGGAGCAAAGAGGAGACGGAACGTCTATTGGATATTTGAGTCCGATATCCAATAGACATTCCGTCTCCTCTTTGCTCCATGTTGACCCACAACTCAATTTCGCCTGATGGACCGACAAAAGCACATAAAAAGTATGCTGATGCATTTAACACATTTCGAGTCAGGATGAGGGGGAAGGAGTTTGACCGGTCCGCAGATCAATATATATCACGCTGGATATCCATGATTGTTTCCTGTCACCACACTTTCCCCCCCTTTTTTTTTATTGAAAGCTTTACCTTGCCCCAGTTTTTTTTGTCCAATGATTGAAAAATTGTTGCACACATGTGGGTTTGTTGTCAAATTCTGGGATTGTTGCGAAAATTGCAATGTGAAAAGGAACCGCACCAAACCAAAAAACAAACATTGTATTTTGGTCCGGACCAAAGAGAGTCAACTAAAAACTTTCCTGGTGTGAATACGCCCTTACTTGTACCATGTTGTACCCGTGGGAGCGCCAACTCTAGCCTGAGACACGTGACACGCCAAACCAAAATCGATGATCTTAACGTTCAGTGAGTCATCCACCAGCATGATGTTCTCGGGTTTGATGTCGCTGTGGATGATCCCGATCATTTGGAGGATTCCCAATGCTGCGGCCACCTGAAAAGTACAGTTCATATTCATGCATTGAATCTATTGAATTAAATTAGAAATTATTCATTGAATAATTTCGCCTGCATTCATTTATTTCACAACATTTTTTAAATGAGAAAACACTTGGATTTCATTAAATCAATCTCACATGGAGAAAATGTGTTAAACTGAAAAAATACGTCATTTCTTCAAGATTAACTACCTTCCTTGTCCAGTATACATCACTGTTCTGGGAGTGAAAGTGTAACACTCTTGAGCTTTACGCACAACAGACCTGATACACAATACTGCGGATCCAATCCAGCTCCAGAGTTTGGTACTCCTCTAAGTATTCAAGCAGGCTCATGCCGAGCAGCTCAAACTCCAGGCAGATGTGGAGTCTGTCCTGGAAGCAGCCATTCCACCTCACGATGGCGCCTCGCTCCGGGCCTAGCGTCCGGAGACGCTCCAACATGGCGAGCTGGGGAATACGGGCGTAAAGACGTCACGTCAAACGACACCATGTGTGATGCAAAACAAACGGCGTGGGTTTCTCGTGGTTTCCCTGCATCAATAGAATACGTTACTTTGACAATGTTATATGGTGATATGAACGCTTTCTGCCTTACCTCTTGCTCAGCCTGAGCAATCAGAACAGGTCGATCCTTGATGATTTTAACCGCCACCCATTCGTTGGTGGCTGTTTTCAGGCACTTAGCGACCTTCCCGAAGGTGCCCTCGCCTAGGAAGGAGTCCACACGGTAGCTGGAGGATGGTCCGTGGAGCCAGTCTCCCTCAGAGATCCTAAAGTCTTGAACTGGAGAGGGGGTAAAGTCATCTTATCTATGTATCTGTCTGTACGGCTGTCTACCTCCCGGCCTATCCGCATGTATTTATTGCTGCCTAACATATCCAAACTTTAGCTTACCATCCATGTCACTTGATGTTCCCTCACCAACAGTAAATATAATAATTTAAATCACAAGAATAAGTAAGTAACGCACAAGAAAACTCTTGTTTCAATGATGCACAATGAAACTCAAATGACTTATTTTCTCTTCAGCAGCGTGTGCATTTCTGGAAGTTCTATGGAATCACTGCAAATCCCGTTATAGAGCTGTTCTAATGTCACAATGGAGCTTTGCAGTGATTTCCTAGAAGTTCCATTGTGACATCAGACCCTTTAGAGGGGAATAATCTATACACAAAAATGCCTACATATGAGTACATAAAATACAACTTAATAATCATGTGTATCAATATGTTTATTATTATTTCTAACAATAAAGAAAACAATCCCAAAACACAGTATTCTTCTACAATCCTACACTAGTATTAGTATCATGTGCAAACCGACCTGGCAATGGAGCTCAGCCTGATCATACCAGCATGCTGTTGTCAAGGTGAAGGACAGAGCTACGAGGCCCTCTGCTCGTCTAGGTCTGGGAAAGGGACGGTGTGGGAGCAGCTGTTGAGTCTAAAGTGCATGAAGATGCATGCTTCTCTCAGGGCAAAGCAGAGGGCGAGCTCACGTCCTCCCCTTGACTTGACCCCCTGTCAGCAGAGTAAATAAGTCATACTTCTCCCAGTCTCTCGCCCCCATAAACACACACACACACACACACACACACACACACACACACACACACACACACACACACACACACACACACACACACACACACACACACACACACACACACACACACACACACACACACACACACACTCCCACGCACACACACACACACACACACACACACACACACACACACACACACACACACACACACACACACACACACACACACACACACACACACACACACACACACACACACACACACACACACACACACACACACACACACACACACACACAAGAACACACACAAACACGCACACAAAATTAGGTGAGCATTAAATCTCTGGCTTTCTAGCTGTTGACATGATGGAATGTGGGGGATTTCGACTGCCTGGTCCGAACCACTTCTACCCAGAGAGCTGTAGGGTGTCAGCCCCACAGGGGGTCAACAAGGTGAAGGGCGAGCTTTGTCTGATACATCAGCTCACCACTTGAGTCCACACTCCTGGCCGTTAAGTGCACCCTTAATGGATAAGACCGGTCGGGTGATCAAAGCACCGTTACAGTCTCTACTGGCTTCACTAAAGCATCTGTTCCTAATATCATTTGTCAAACTGAGGACTTACTTGACCAACTCTGCGGCACAGCATTTATGTGTATGTGAAAATATTGGCAGAATAGGACTATTGGACTATAGAAGCTGTCTTTTGGGTCACTGTGCGTCGATCATGCCTTTGTGAACAACATACAAGTGAATTGCTAGATAAGTAAGCCATACAAACTTTCTTATGACAAAGACCAACGTTTTTGTTTGCGTTGATGCATTTACATTTGTGGCCGGTATATACACACAAAATGCTGTTGGGCAGAATCGCCAACACAAAGTCATTCTAGAAAATAGGATTGGGACGGGATATTTCAGTCAAACCAGGAGCGATGTTAACCAAGGTTAGATCACCCAGACCCTCGTCCTTTAAGGCTACACCTGAGAGCCGCCTTGGCTGTATATCACAAGCATTTGGATGTCAAGGCTGGTGCTGCTTTATGTTCCCCCCCTGACACCTATGCATGTGTTAGCCTGTAAACTGCCAGGGATGCAAATGTTCAGGGTTACGTTACTCATCATGTCCGATGTGTCTAGCCGTCTTCCAGGGGCTTTCCCCTCCTACGAGGTGTCCTCAGGTGTAACATGAACACGAAGGCCTCTGATGTGACTTCACGAGAACATGCCAAACATCGAGCAGGCGGACACACGAAAGGCAACAGGGTAGCCTCTTGGGGGATTGTGGCCTCTGATATTTGCAGTAATGTGACGTGGTGGTAGTGAGATGTGTGTGTGCGTTTGTATGTGCATTTGTGTTGATGTGTTCATTGATGTGCGGTCTTGTAACATGATAATGCATGTGTATTGACTCATTAAACAGTATCATTTTCCAAGGGAGACATATTTCACATGTGTCTGCTTTTGTGTGCTGCAATAAATGCTTTGGAGCATGTGTCTGCATGTTGACATGTGTGTTTGTGTTTGGGTCTGGGTCGTGATTAAAACAGATTTATTTTTCTTTCCTGGTATAAAGAACACATTGCAAACAGGCCCATGGCACGTTATCTGGATACATTAAACGTTTCACCCTACGTCTTCTTGGATGGCCCTTTGATGACCGCAGATAGTCACAATCTGTGCTGCCATCACATGGGAGGATTAATGACAAAGAGAGAGGGGACTTGGAGCAGGAGCGTGAGAGAAAATGAGAGAAAGAGAGAGAAAGAAAGACAGAAAGAGAGAGAGAGAGAGAAAACATTCAGAAAATGAGAATTTAGTAGATACATTTATGGCCGTCAATTACAAATAATAAGATGAACATGGCAATATTATGATTGGGATGGGTTCCTAGAGCATTCCGACCCAGTTGAAATTAGAACCCACGTGAGTTTGTGGTAGAAAAAGTTGAAATATCGTGACAGCATGTCTTGCTGCAGGCGTTACTCTGTGTTCACTTAAATGGCAAAGTACATCTAATGAGATAGCACTGCGGCACGATATCACCAGCCATCTGAGATGCTTCATGACACAACAGCCATAAATCTAACTAATGACCACCTCTGGAATACATCTAGTTATGATGATGACTACATTTGTGTTGACTACAGAAGTGATCCATGGACACCACATTGAGCCTCAGTGAAATCGTTACCAAGTGGGAAGACCAAAAAAAATTGTTACATGTAATAGGGGGTTGCTGATTCCATTCTCTTCCCCCATCTGCAGCAAACGGTTTCCTTGAGCCAAGCTTGAGCTAGCTGCTCGGGCAAGCTTGTTCTTGCTTTGTGGGCTCAATGGTAAATTTGGAGTGAGATTGGGCAAGGAGTTGAAAATGTAGCTGCTCTATGTGGTCACAGCACTTACGAAAGTGAGATATAAATGTGTTTCATCTGATTGGGGGAAAGCTTTTCTCTCTATCACCTGTGATCATTGAATTGCGAAATGAACGCAAACCTGTGAGGTCTTAATACCAGTGGCAATTGGGGAATTTTCCGGCCGTGCCGAGGAATGAAACGAAGTTCTGGAACTCGTGGTCGAGATGAATCCACCCCCAGGATAATTCCAGGAAACGTCTGCACAGTCTGGGACATTTTCTGCCGGGTTTGGGACAAGCACAGAGACTTATGCGCCCACATCCTACCCATCCTACACACAGCAAGAGAAATCACTCCCATGTTGGCACACCATTAAAGCGCAGCGCTGTGGTCTACCGTATCCGAAACTCCCGCCAAGAGCGGAGGAGACATTTTGCTAGCAATCAATTCTGGCTGGGATTAGCTGGTGCAGGATGAATGACAGCAGACCTACAGCTGAGTGGGCAAGTCAAGCGTTGAGATGTTATGCTACAACACATTGCATGAACCTTGCGGCTTCTGTCTTCTCCCTGTGGCTTCGCAGAGGCTGTGATCGGGAAGGCCTTTCGGCCCACACGGTGGGGGACTTTGGAAGCCGCGTTAAATGCGTAACCGCCGGCACCGTGATTAGTGGTAACGTGTCTCCAGGCTGCTGCGGCTGCGGCACTGCTGTGCCATTGCTCTGCAGAGAATACAGCTCTCCCAGCTACAAACCTCACTGACGTGTTCTTGGCTTATCTGATCCGTTTTGACATTCCCTGGAAGTCTAGGAATTAAGTAATAAAGAAATAATATAGAAGGAGTCCAGAATAGCTCACTTAACCCGGAGAAGCAAGAGAGTGTTGCCAATGTAAGCTCAACAAACCCACTCAACGTGTTAAAGGAGTGCTCTCTGGGAGGAAATACTGGGAATCCTTTGGGGAGAATGGTGAGCAGAGGATATCTGAATAAAAGAGGTTGTTTTGATGTGGCCGCAGGGTTGAAGATGTGGTGATGAATCCCCAGGGATCAACCCAGGATCTCCACCTTTTAGGGGCACAGGAAACACTGAACACTCAATGACTGTCTCTATCTAATCTAATTTCAATAAATCCATACATAAAAAAACAACCAACAAGACTCTATAACTAATTAAATAATTCATGGATGTTTGTGTACCTTTAACATATTTTTCTGTGGCCCAATGTCTCGATCACAAAAACAAAAAGACCCTGATGTTTGATGAAGTCCCCGTCAATCATAGTCGTAGATTCTTATTATACAATGTAGCATAAATTGTTTTTTACCTTTGAACTGTTAAATGATCACATTGTCTCTTAAATCCTACTGTCAAGCCTTTTTTACAAATACTATCTCTGAATAGGTTTGAAATGTATACAATGGACGCAAAATTTGAGGTATCATCATCTAAGAATGACACATCCAAATAATATTCAGTAATTAAGTAAATTATATTCAGTACATCATCTTAATACCGTTATCTCAGTTGGCAGATAAAAATGACTATTTACAGTCATTACATTTCTCCGGGGTGAGAGATTATGATGGTTCTCTCTCGTGAAAGAAGCACAAGTACAAAGGTCATACAAACAATATCAGTGACAATTATCCATTATACAGAGAAAGATAATGGAAATCATGAAATCCTCTGTTTATTTTTGTCTTACTTTGCTTCATTTGAGCGAGCGGCAGGAAAAAGCCTGGGGGTTACCAGCACTCATGAATCAAAATCAAACACCACATCAAACAGGGGCTGGGAAGTGTTTTATAAGCACCTTGAATTAATTCAGGGGCCGAGGCAGACAGAACACATTTTCCACATTCCTGCCCTCCACTGGTAAACACCGGTTGTTGTTCTCTCTCTCCCTCTCTTCTATTATAGCCCCCTGACTAGCTGGAACAGAAGCCCTGGTTTGAGTCAGAGGCCGCCCAGACACTTTCTCCCGCTGCTCTGTATGCAAATCAACATCCAGCCACAGAGGAGCTGTTACCAAGGAGTGGGACACATGTAAACCACATGTCTCTCTCTCTCTCTCTCTCTCTCTCTCTCTCTCTCTCTCTCTCTCTCTCTCTCTCTCTCTCTCTCTCTCTCTCTCTCTCTCTCTCTCTCTCTCTCTCTCTCTCTCTCTATTCTATGTCTATATTCTATCCCTCTATTCTATCTCTCTATTCTATCTCTCCCTCTCTCTATTCTCTCTCTCTCTCTCTCTCTCTCTCTCTCTCTCTCTCTCTCTCTCTCTCCCTCTCTATATATATATATATATATATATATATATATATATATATATACATATATATATATGCTGTTCTCACTGCTTTGACTTGAGTTAAGTCATGGTCAATATTATGCACATTCTCCCTATCACCCTATCACCAAACACACCATGTCAATGTCACATGTCATGCTTACATACTTGCATGCAAGTATGCATGTACATAAACTGTCACTTGCACAAATATGCGTGTTAAAGAGGGCTATTCCCACAATGGGCCTAAGATATAAAAAACAGTTTAATTACTATTTGAGTACTATGAATTACAGTTACATGAAATGCAACTGCCCTATAAAATAATCAATATTGTCCCAACATAGTCTTCATGTTGACATGATATCCTTAGTGTAATGCTGTATGCTAGTTATTTATGGAGAAAAAATAACATTCACCACATAAATGTTGTTATATTAAATGTACAGAATATCCTAGATTACATTCCATGAGGATATTTTTATACTATGCTTTGTATTTTTGTGGCAAATACTCCACATACCTAGATAGCATATATGCTGGCGGGACAGGGTAAGGGTTAGCTCGTGGGCAGCCTGGAGAGGATAAAGGTATACCTGTAGACAATAACATGTCTGACAGATGGAAAACCTGGGATTTAAGATTAGATGGACAGATGGTGGGACAAACATGGTCTACAGGAACAGGGTCTACTGCTACAGGGTCTACTGCTACATGGTCTACTGCTACAGGGTCTACTGCTACAGCGTCTACTGTAACAGGGTCTACTGCTACAGGGTCTACTGCTACAGGGTCTACTGTAACAGGGTCTACTGCTACAGGGTCTACTGTAACAGGGTCTACTGCTACAGGGTCTACTGCTACAGGGTCTACTGTAACAGGGTCTACTGCTACAGGGTCTACTGTAACAGGGTCTACTGCCACAGGGTCTACTGTAACAGGGTCTACTGCTACAGGGTCTACTGCTACAGGGTCTACTGCTACAGGGTCTACTGCTACAGGGTCTACTGCTACAGGGTCTACTGTAACAGGGTCTACTGCTACAGGGTCGAGTGGTGTAGGTTATTTTGGTAAAGGGTCTACTGGTGTGTCTATTGGTATGCTGTCAAAATCTGTGAGGAAAGGGTGAAAGAGAAAAGCCAGAACCCATGAGTTGTGTTGAGGTTTCTGGGTAACTCAACATCCCCACATAGGTTGATGCATTGAGGCCACTGTATAAGCAGTGCAAGTGTTTAGGTTAGACAGGCTTTCCCTCCCCCCATGACGCCAGTGAAACACAATACATTTCTAGCAGCGCAGTGATGATATTTGCTATCTTTGCCATCAGCTCCTGAATAACCTGATATGATACCTCTTAGTCAGTGTTTATAATGACAGCCCAGCATACGATCCAGTCTCCTCAGTCACCTAGTGTTCCTTTGGCATAACCGGGAAGTCGACCGGGAATATGAGGCATACTCACTCCTGGGGGGTAACAATAGAGCCACAATTCCCAAAACATCTGGCTTCCCCTGCCGGGAAAAGAAAGCAGAGGAAGAGGTTTAGACAAGTCTAGGTGAGCCGGTGGTAAACCAATCCTGTTATAAGGGCCTTATCGGATAGGTATCGCAAACAGCCGGGAACTCAACACCAAACTGTTGTTGGTGGTGGTGGTGGTCGTAGTGGGGGAGGGTTATAGTCTCAACTGGAGCCACATCAGACTAGAAGCTTACTGTTTGGAACAACCGGATAAAGTTCAAACCATTGGCACCCAATAAAGAATGAATCAATTTTAGTGAACCAAAAGAGAAGACAAGAACATAGCTAGTCAAATCCAACCAGGTAGATGTTAAGTTGTCTACCAAATTCTATCATTTTAATAATATGAGGTAAGCCACTGCAGTTTAGCAGATGCTTGTTTTCAAAACATATTCACATTGGTCAGAGCAACTTTACTTTGTTTGTGGTGCTATTGATTTAAATACTATTGTTTCTTTGCAAGGTGGCAATGCTGAATATTTATTTCTAGCATTTCAATGGCGACACAGACATGAGTTTGATTAAATGGTCACATATTGTATCCAAAATGGGAGACATCTTATCTCCATGGTTTTACTTTGTATCTGCATTCTATCCTGAAAAATGAAAGTAATCTATAAAAGAAAATATGAAGAAATATGGACTACATTGCAAAGAATTATAAAATCGGAGTGAAAAGAACATGTTATATCATAAACAAGAAAATAAAACACTTCCTCATTAAGAGAAATATTTGTCACTTTGTCAATGTGCAAATATTTGTCAGAGATAGAATAGAGAGAAAATATATCTATTTAAAGGTCTGGGAGATCCCATCTCCTCATATCTATTACTGAACGGTATGTCTGGTTGCCAAGGAAATATACTGTTATTGTTTGTTACGCTTTTTATCAGTGGTTTTAATTGTAATTTCTTGAACAAAAAAGCCTATTTATACACAGTAAATTGTGTCAGTTGCCCTTTTTTGATGTTCTAGGAAGTATTTCAGTTAGATCATTTCCAAGGACATTCAATGAGACAATCACAGCAAGAAGATTCGGTTTTATATTTTAAATCCATTATTAAAATGTATTACAAAAAACTTTTTCTTCTCCCCTACACCCTATTATCCTGTTCCCACTCGGAAGGACGTTCTGATTCCCTAGTTTTGCTAATCTCCCATTCTTGCAGGGCTTCACACTTTTTAATAGTGGGTAACTATTGCACACATAAAAGTATCTTCTTCTCATTGCTTTTTCTAATATTATTATAATCATACATCACATACAGCACAATCATACAATCAAAAGGTTTGACCTCTTGGATTTCATTACCAACCAACTACTAATACATCAGAACTGTTCGAAGCCCCATGGGGGATTTGATCAAATTGTTGGTATTCTGTATCAGACATCTGTGTGTCAGGCCTTGACTCCTACGGCAGGGAGCACCAGAAAAAAAGGGAACCATTCCCCCAAACTAAAGTGTATTACCATTTCAAGCAAATAAATGGTTGAATCTATGACATAAGTGAATCCTGGCAGAAGTCCTTAATGCTGGAACCATTCAAGCAATTAAAAAATTGTTTAGATAAATGAAAGCAGAAGTAACACTACTTCTGAGGGCATGACTCCGTCTACTTCAGAGAGACCCCCCCCCTACCTTCCCCTGCCACCCCTTTAAGATGAAAGCTGCTGAAATCCGGTCGGTATCCATAAAAAACATGACCCCCTTCATACTTCTGCACAGCAGCGCACCTTTCAAAACAAGTTACAAAGTGTTTTAAACCCACTCCAGTGCTGAGGGGGGCCACCTTCATTCAGGATTAGAGCCAGCACAAAGGATTATTTAGTGGGGGAATGGCCCAGGGCCAGCCGTTAGCGATAGCACTGCTGGAGGGATGCTGGTTCACATCAAAATAGTCTGCATCACAATCAGATAGGTGAGGTTTCGCTCTCACGCTTTCTTCACGTCTATCTTTCCTCTTAATTTACAATATGTACAATAAATCATATACAAATTTATGTATGCACTATTGATCATTTTTTATTGAAATATTTTATTGAAAATGTTAGAACACTTGAGAGTCAGATAATTAATCTAAAGAGTTTTGGTGAACTTTTAAATGTTTTATACCGGTTTTATAAATGCGTCTGATTCTACAGATTAATATCTGAAAGAATTTGAGTCCAGGTCAATCTGGTGAGGAGAAATAAGCGTGATTCATGATTTTTACAATAGCGCCACCTTTGGGTGCATTACCACAAATTTGGGTTTATGGGTAGAGGGGGTTATTGGTAACCATACCTGACAATTTCAAGAGTTTTCGACTTACGGTATAGGCTGCAGTAAGACCTTTACAGAATTTGAGAAAAAAAAAAACGTTATAGAAAAAATAGGGGCCTTACCCCTATTTTTCATTACCCCTGATAATACTAATAATACATTCATCTTATAGAGCACTTTTCTAAACGCTCAAAGTCGCTTTACAGAGTGAACACAGAATAAAATCACTTAATAATAACATATATAAACAAAAATATATAAAATGATAAAATAAGATAAAATAAAATAGGTTACTAACTGGGTTGTAGTTACTCTGTATTTACCTTCATAATCATTGTCATTATAACCCTATAATGCAAAAAAAATGTGGGTAATAGTGCAGACGTTTGCAGGTAATTCAGTTTTAGTTACCTTGTACTTACTCACCTTTTACCAATGTTAGTTACCATGGTACAAGGTGTATTTACCACGTTGTCACCAGGTCAATACCTAGTAATTGAGGTTCTGTGAAAGAAAGGGTTACCGAGTTAATTATGTTGGTGATGAGTGGGGAGAGTGTGGGGAAGCAGGCCTTGACCAGGAAGGAGGGCATCGGGCCGAGGGCACAGGTTGAGGACCTCATGCCGGGGAGCATGGAGGAAAGGTCGGTTTCGTTGAAAAGGCCAGGATGGAGGAGAAAGAGGAGGACTTGATCGACTTCCGGAGAGTGATGGTGTGTTTCTGTTTGACAAGGGGGGGTGGGGATGTCTACGTCTAGAGTGATGGCCAGATGGTCAGAGATGGCGAGGTCAGTGCTGGTCAGGTTACTGATGGCGATGCAAGAGGGGCAGACCAGGTCCAGTGTGTGACCTTTTCTGATCGTGGGGAATTCTATGTGTTGGGTAATATTGAAATAGTGAAAGATCTCCAGGAGTTCAATTGCGGTTTTGCATTCATTAGAGTCGACATGGATGTTAAAATCACCCAGTAGCAAGAGAGATGGTGAAATGTCCCAGAGCTGAGCTAGAAATTCAGACAAATCAGAAGGAAAGGCAGGATTTGGCTTGGGGGGGGGGGGGGGGTAAATAACAGCACTGACCAGAGGTATAGGGCCAGACGGTTTAAAAGCAAGGTGCTCAAATGAGGAGGCGGTAGGAATGGATATTGCAAAATATGTTTTTGATGCATTGTTTCTATTCCACCACCACGCCCGTCCTTGCGTGGTTTTTTCCAAGTAGGTGTATCCAACAGGTGCAGTCTAGTTGAGAGAGAAGTATTCCAAGGGTTTTTGCCAGGTTTCGGTGAGGCAGAGAAAGTCAAGTTTATTGTCCGCGATCAATTCACTGAGGACGAGGCCCTTGTTGTTTAGAGACCAGGTGTTGTGAAGAGTGCAAAGAGTGCAAATTGAGCTGTGAATGTTTCCGAGTGGGCTGGTTTGCCTTGACCAAGGTTCGTAGGCAGGCCCGAGGTATTTCATTGCTGAAATGCAAAGAGGTGGAGTGGTGTGGATGGGTTTGAGGAGCTGCGAGGTGGTGCATTTTAGCATCGTGAAAGCCGAGGAAGACGATTAGCACGGTGCAACTGCCCAGCGGCCGAATAAGAGACAGCGGTCCCAGCCAGCGAGGGCTGACCGCACCGGGACAGCTGAGAGGCTGTGCTCGGATGGGTCGGCTCGGGCGCGGGCAGCAAAGTCCAAACACCTTACCGGAGCGGGAGCTGTTGTAGCTGCCACATTAGCTGGTGTGGAAGGATTGTGCCGCACCAGGACCGCTGGGGGGCTGCCCGGGACAAAACTCCCAGCGACAGCAAGCACTGGGCAGAGGGATCCAGAAGTGCCGGTTGGGCCTAAGGGAGAGTTCAGACAAAGCAGTAAGGCAGTGCTCGGATGGGTCGGGTCGGGTGGGGCAGCAAAGTCCAAGCACTTTAGCTGAGCAGGGAGAGAGAGAGGGAACGACTTGCCCTGCTTAAGCAACTCTCCTGTCAGCGGCTCCATTAACACGTCTTCTTAACCCCTTCTCCACGCCCTTTGAGGGTCTAATACACACAGCGTTATCTCAGCGACCACTGCGTTGTTTCACCGACAGCCCGTTTATCTGCGGCGCGGCAGCTTCTGTCGTTCTGTCGTCGGCAGGAAGTGACTCTGAGGTTCGTTCTGCTGACAGGGGTCACAGGAGGAGATAACGGCTTGTTTACGTCGTGAAAGCGGGGACTGTTAATGCTGCCGATATCATTTACGCAAATTAAACAAAAACACAAGAGCTGTCCTCAAAAACTATTGGAGCGGGGGGAGTGACAGGGAGGAGGACAATTTCACATTTTGCTGCCATGAAAGGATAAACTGATTCTATCTAGAGGCCCATTGTTTTGCATTCACAGCTACAACAATTACATAGAAGTTAGCGATGCAAAAGGCCTAAGTAGACCTTAGGAGTCAAGCAAGACCGCTTCGGGAGACTGTATTTGACGAAAGCTTGGTCCGAATGAGAAAAAATACAACATTTGGCACAGTGGTGCTGAAGAATGTCTTGTTAAATTAATTTCAGTTTGCTTTGAGGGAACCAACTAATGCCCTTTTCACACTGCAATAAATGAACCACTTTGAAGCTTATAACAATGACAGTCTCTCTGATTAGCTTCACTTGTGATTCTGCAATAGTGCTGCTACTCCACCCAATAGGCCAGTCCCTAATGACTTCCGCCAAGAATATTACACTAATCACACAGAGGGACAGAGGAAAGACCATTAAGTTGAACATGCTGGCAACTTAATGGCCAACGGCAAAAGTTGACGCTTGTTGGTTGCATGTCTTTCTTCGACAATGATCTTTCGTGAATAAAGCGTGACTTTGGCGAGGTCAAATGGGGGTGTTAGGGGCTGCTGTATGTGTCCAGATGTTAGAAGTTTGCTAATGTTGCGGTCTGAACGCCAACACATGACTGTCTTTGGCGCTTGTGACAACAACTGATACATTTCCAAATGAGGGGTACGTTGAGCGTAGTAGCGTCGTGGAGTTCAGAACAATGCTTACAACGACGGTGGTTCTCTTCAGAGGAACAAACGCTAACTGTTGATACTTCTGTACATTAACCAAGGGACCGAGCAGTCAATGCATCAGAGGAACAGTTACAAGAGAAGAACGTTGGGTTTTGTACATCGATCTAAAAGCAATGACTGTAACACAACACAACACACAGAAAACACATCAAAACATTTGATTGCCTTTGAAAGGGCCTCAAAGCACGGCATGCATTCTGAGTGCACAGAAAAGATAAACCGCTGTCACTAATCAACATGTCGCCGTCAGGTGAGTACATGTGTGAGCACACCGGGAGGCCATCATGATATAACCCCAGGGAGGAGATGAAAGCAGAGATCATCCGTCTGACATGCTGCTCCAGGCAAACACAGAAGTCAGGCTTGACAACCATGAAGCACAAACAATAACCACAATTATATTGGGTGATCGGGTTGAAAGATCATGTTAAAATGAATTATGTTTAGGTTTTCCGTCTGCCTTAGCAAGCCAATCGTTAAAGACGGCTGGGGAGAATGTTTGGATGAGGATTTGCTTGAATTAGATGAGGATAGATGTTGATAATAATGAGTTAAAGGCCCACTATGCAACTTCGGGAATTTCTTCGCTTTTTTCTTGATTTTGGCACGCACATTTCTCTACACAGCGCCCCCTTCAGTTTCGTAGTAGATATTTTACAACACTGTCGTAACAACTCGTTGACGACCCTTCCCCATGCACTTCTCCGCGAGCCATGTGCATTTGTTTTCCAAGAAGCCGGCGAATGCGTGGAGCCATGTCCGATGTAGATGTTCATAAAGTGTAGGCAAGGTTATGCATTTTTAAAATTGTGAATTTGTATTGCAATAAACATAAAGCCATCCTTTTTTATAGTTGACGGGGAGAATTTATATCCTAGATTATAATTGTTTTATCTTATGTTGAACAGAACAATCAGTGTAAGAGTGTTGGCCAACATAATAATCTAAATAAACAAGAACCTGGATTCGGGGATTCAGTCTGTATCTGGGGGACGAGACAGACGAAAAGCAAAACATCAATGGAAACAAAGGTGTTTATATGGTTGCAACCAACAAGCAAGCTAGAAACATACAGGGCTCACAACAAAACGGTCGAGAAAACAATTTTTACAGGGCTCACAACAAAATGGTTGAGCAAACACATTTGTACAGAGGCTATCAACATCAACAATGTCAAAAGCAACACGGCCAAATCGGAGTCCGATTTGCAGTCTTCTTTTTCTTTCAGTTCATGCTATTCCTGAAAAGCTTGCCCAACGTTTACTCGTGTCTGGCCTCTCTGTCGGTCAGTCTCCCTTTTCTCTTCTTCTGTTCCTCCGACATTGGGTTTCTCCGTCTCTTTTAAGTCTTTTTAATTAATGTAACAATCCCTTAGTTACTTGTGTTTATATCGAGCCGGTTCCGTGTTTGGGGGTCTGTGCCGTAAAGCAATTCGTTACTTCGCGAGACCCGAGACTCCCGCGAGAGTGGGCGGCGGGTCGCCGGCAGAAACATATTCCTTTTCTCCGCCAAGATGCGCAAGGGGGAGTCGAAACAACGAACAATCGAACAAAAATGTATAATGGAACCATCGCAATGACTCCTAGCCTGTTATATTAAGGTAAATCAAGCCAAAAAAGTTGCATAGTTCCCCTTTCACTCGTGTCTGATCTCTTTTCTGGTCCATTCTTCTTTTGTTCCACCGACAGTCGCCTCTTGGGTCCCTTATCAGTCGATTGATCCATGATGAATGCAACAATTGCCTCGCAACTGGCTGTTTATATCTAGCCGGTGCCATGTTTGGGTGTGTGTCTGTGCCGTAAAGCATTTTCGAAACTACAATCTGACTACATTTTCGAGGATACTTCCGCTGCGTCACATCCGAAATGTCCCGGTCCGAGCAGATCAAGTTGCATATGCGCTTTTTCACTGTAGAGGCGACATGGGAAAATGACACACCCACCAATCAACCCAGAAATGAATGCAGAACCATCAGCATAACTCTCAACCTGCATACTTAATGTAATTTTGGCTAAAAAAGTTGCATAGTGGGCCTTTAAGTTGTGCAAGACTTTTTTTCTCCATACCCAGATTAACACCATGAAGAAACCTTTCGGCCATTTTGGATGTTTGGCTTAAACTTTTTTTTCCCATTCATCAAATACATGCAAAAAGTAAAGTGACTCCTCACAACATTGTAGTTTAGTTTGATGTTCAATAAAATAGACAAATGTAAAGAGTAAAACGTCATGAGATGATGAACAAATATGGTCATCATCTCATGACTTTTACTATGCTCCTTCAGACATGGACAGAGGCTGATGAAATTGGAAGACGGTTTGTTGTAAGGTTTGCGGATAATGAAACAAAACACTGGTGCATCTTGTTGCCATGTAGGAGATCTCCCTGAGTGTGTTTGCTGATGGCTGGTTTAACCTTTGCACATTGATTACTCAATGTGCAACAGGTGTGTAGCCTAACCCAAACCCGTAGTTCAGTAGAAGTCACTCTAGCCCGCGATTCTATTAGTCCTTCAGTCTTAAGACCAAATCACTGATACAGGACAGATGCTGAATAATGCTTTTTTTTTTTTATTGAGTCCAAATACCACTCACATCTGACCGAACAGAGACCAAAAATACAGCCGCGCAACATTTTCGTTCATGTTCTTTGCTCCGTTAGAAAAATGGTCGGATATTTGTGCTTTAACCTTCTTGATAATTGATTGGACCTTGAGAGTTACTTTTAACACCTTAGGTTTGTATGTAAGCTCTTTATTTAAGACTAGAGTAGAAGAGCACTGGTTGTGTCTAAATCTAAAGGTTATATTCCAAATGAGTCTTTCTTGTTTGTTTGATTTCTGACAAAGGGTCTGTAATCTTGAAACTCTCATTAGTATCACTCTGAGGTCTGGTTCATTTGTAAGCCATCAAGCTTGTTCCTATGCTGCCTGGCAACCCCGTCAACAGAGTCTTTGATAACATCCTGGCTCACTTATCACATTAACACATTATCACTGTGGGAAAAAACCTATTGTTGATATAGATTTATAGAAGCAGTATTGTTAAGGCTATGAAAGGGTTTGCAGAAACGATCTTTTACGTCCAGCGTTTATTGCACTGTATTGTAGTTACAGTCTCAAAGGCCCTAATAGCACCAAATTTGACCTGGTCGACACTAGGCCTCAACCGGCCAGGCAAAGACTCCCCTTCATGCAGTGGGAAAAGGAAGAGACTTTGAGAAGGAACATATCCTCTCGTTCCAGGGAAGGAGGAGAGGGTGTTTGAAAGGCCACAGCCTCGGTCGGACATGACAATGAAAGTTGAACGCATTCTGTGTGACATCAGGCTGTTTACACACACAACAGAGGCATTGTAAACCGAGGCGGCCATAAACTTGATGTGGGAACTAATTACGTTTGCATACTATTAAATCCACCTCAAAAGACTTCAATTGAACCATTCAATTGTGAATGGTCAAAAATTCCAGCTGCTCTCAAGGATCTGCTTCTCAAATACCAGTGTTTAACTATTTTGGAAAAATACTTTATTATTTATGTAATAATAACAATGTATATATTCTGTATACTTTCTCCACTACCTTACATTGTGCATTGTGTTATTTTTTATTGATTCTGCATGTCATTGTAATGTTCTCTTCTTCTTATGCCAATGTAAAACATTGTCGTGTATAAAATGTTTTATACCAATAAATTGTAATATAAAAATAATTCAAAACTGCTCACTGAGCAGGTAGGCTAAACCATGCCGGGGTAGAGGAGGAGCGCCTGTGGAGGTGATGCCCATTTAAAAACAACCTAGGAGACAAACCTCACAGAGACTATTATGGTCTGGCCGTATGATGCCACCTCTCTTAAACCAGCACGCTCATCACATCACTACACGTCCAGACCAAACTGGATCCCTTTCAAAGAAAGAGATAAAAACCTGCCCCACTCTCTGTCTCCTTAGCTGCTTTCCATCCCTTGGCTGCCCTGCTGCCACTCTGGTCCTCCCAGTCAGACTGTCTGTCTCAGTCCACTTATACTCATCACTGCATTGTCTTATTACAACAACGTTCATCATACATAGGAATGGGCTTCAGGGGGCATGGTAGAATATCATGTTTATACAATCCATACATGTGACAGTAGGGTACTCCCCAAACCCAATTATTCCATGAGGTGAACAAAAGAATCAGCAAAAATAAAAGAATGGTGAAAATGATTTGGTTTATTTTGAAGTCAATCCGAATGGCAGAACTTCAGCTTGTTACAGCGGGCGTGCAGCAGCAACAGTGAGCTGCATTGTGACACCCTCTCTCGCTGAGCAGCCAAGAGTCAACCTGAGGGACTTTCTGTCCGAAAAGCGAACCAATATAGGGAGGGGGAGAGTGAGGTGGAGTAATATAGCCCATGGAACAAGGCTCCTGGGGTATTTATCCACAGAGAAAGCGCTATGCCAGGAATGTGGACATGACAGGTGACCTCTCTATGTCTCCAGATGAGGCTGGCCGAGCCACTGTTTGTGGTTCTCCATTGACCAAGTCGCCGTTATTGTTTATGTGTGTATCTGGTTGACGATGAGTCGAGAGCGATTCCATAACATATATATACATACATATGTGCATATTTTTGTTCAAAATTAATTAAACTGCGTCTGCAGTTTGTTTTCATGTGTGTGTTTGTGCGTTTTTGTGTGTTTTTTTTTGTGTGCCTCTGTGTATATGTGTGTGTGTGTGTGTGTGTGTGTGTGTGTGTGTGTGTGTGTGTGTGTGTGTGTGTGTGTGTGTGTGTGTGTGGTGTGTGTGTGTGTGTGTGTGTGTGTGTGTGTGTGTGTGTGTGTGTGTGCGTGCAGGCATCTGTTTTGGTAGATTTACCCAGACAAATTTACCAACACAAAGCAAGTAGGAAATGAGTGATTCCAGCTGGTGTTGTGTGATTGCCTGTGAACGGTCCTGTCACCTCAGAAGTTGATAGCTCCATTCAAAAGGAAGCAAAAGCCTTACATTTCTTCAACATGACCATAAACGGTCTTCTACACAGAGTCAACGTTTGATGGTTTGGAAGGGACACATCTAAGCAGGGTTCTGCTTGTGTTATCCTGTGCGTCTGTGATAAGCGCTAAAGAAACAAGGACGACAAATGAAAAGTCAATAACACAAAGAAAAAAACATATGCTTAGTAGCATCTTGACAGAAGTCTGCCTGGCTTTGAGGATGTTGTGCTGTCGGCTGAGAGATGCTGAAGCTACCTTCCGCCTCCAGAGCCTCCATTTACCATATTTGGACACAATCCTGTGAATGAAATGAATTAAATTAGAGCAGAAACACAAGTAGCGATAGAATCAGTGATGCCCAACTGGTATTATACATGTGGTGTGTGAGGGCCCTGGACTGCTGCGCATCATTAGGGAGAAGAAACTCTCTGAACCGCTCGTCTCCGGGGCTGGTATTTGTGCGATTTGTGCTGTTTAATGAGGACAGTAAGGAGGCCAAGCGTGTGTGTGTGTGTGTGTGTGTGTGTGTGTGTGTGTGTGTGTGTGTGTGTGTGTGTGTCTGTCCGTGTGTGTGTGTGTGTGTGTGTGTGTGTGTGTGTGTGTGTGTGTGTGTGTGTGTGTGTGTGTGTGTGTGTGTGTGTGTGTGTGAGTGTTGGTGTATGTGTGTGTGTGTGTACGCAGGGAGCATTCATATAAATAATATCCCATGGGAATGAATGACTAGAGGTTAACTGGACCGTGACTGCAGCAGAAAAACAAACACTTATTATCTTAGCTCTTACGTAGATCAAGTGACTCTCACCATTGAACCTTTTCTTGTGTCCCTCTTGTTAGGAAGGGAAGAGAATGAGATTTGGAGAAGGGCCACGGCCCAGCGTGCAATTCGGGTTGAGTGTGACGTGAGGACGGAGCACGGCCCCACAAAGTGTTGTTGGATAATGCTCATGAATAATCATGAACGCATGATTGGCTTTGATGAGTTTATGACATGAAAATCAGAATGAAGAGTGAGTGGGTTGGCAACCGAGTTAATCCAGTTAAACAAGTTGCTAAACGAGCTGCAAAACGAGTTGCTAAATTAGTTTACCAACTCATGGAACAATCAAAAGTTTTCTATGCAAAAAACACTAAATTATGAAGTAAAAAGATGAGGAGAATTCTGGACGGGAGATCTGATTTAGAGGGGAGTATGTTTTTGCCTTTCTTCAAATCAGATTCAGCAAGAGCCAAAGCAGAAAGCAGTAGGCCGGAATTTTTTAACAAGATAAGGCCGTGCCGATTGTGGGAATCAATTGCCATGGTCATACATCTTTACTTACAATATCCCACGAGAGGGAGTGCTGTTATACTGAAAGTCAGCACGGCTGGGATGGTAGGTACGAGAATGCAGGCCAACTACCGAAGATGATCGCAGCCGTGCAGTGAGTTGCCAAGCAACACACAAACATTCACCTGAACTCACTAAAAAGAGAAATAGAGATTTTCAATCCAAAACTGTGACTGTCAAATTATCATGTGTGATACATTCAAGATTAAACCTCAGGTATATTTTACCCTGAAATAAATGCTGCCTCGTAGCGAGGCCTCTTCCTACGAACATGGGAGGATAAACGTCACACCACATGTACCTGCCTGTCATGACCACATGCTCAAAAGGGCCATCAGAGGAGTGGTCCCGCCCCTTTACCTGGGAAAGGTGAGCAATTACCCTGGAAGGGGTGGGGAGGCAGGGACGGGGAGGTTGTTGGGCTAAGACCTGCCTTGAGGAACCCTGTCAGGTTGGGGAAAAAATATAGTTCAGGCTGTCATAGGTTTGCAGACTCTCACGCACTTCTCTGTGTCGTCAGAGGGATCGTTGAAGGACATGTAGTGGACGCACAAATCGGTTCTTGTACTCACTTAGTGTACTGTGTCTGGGTGGGTGTTTGAATGTGTGTGTGTGTGTGTGTGTGTGTGTGTGTGTGTGTGTGTGTGTGTGTGTGTGTGTGTGTGTGTGTGTGTGTGTGTGTGTGTGTGTGTGTGTGTGTGTGTGTGTGTGTGTGTGTGTGTGTGTGTGTGTGTGTGTGTGTGTGTGCGTGTGTGTGTGTGTGTGTGTGTGTGTGTGTGTGTGTGTGTGCGTGTGTGTGTGTATGTGTGTGGATATGTGTATGGGTGTGTGTTTGCCCCCCATGTGTGTGTGTCCCTGTGTGTGTTCATGCACACACAAGGGGATGTGTGCATATCTGATCCAAAGAATCCAAAGAAAGAAAGAAAATCATCCGAAAAGTCGACGAGACAGCAGACGTCATTCGGCTGCACGTCCTCTGCAGTCACCTAAGGTAGCTAGGTTACTCTTAAGCGACAGCTGTAGGGAAGCTATGTAGGCATTGGCACAAAGGAAAAAGTATGTCATTCAGACAAAGGTAAAGCATATATAAATAGAAAAACACACACACACGCTCTCTCTCTCTCTCTCTCTCTCTCTCTCTCTCTCTCTCTCTCTCTCTCTCTCTCTCTCTCTCTCTCTCTCGCTCTCTCTCTCTCTCTCTCACACACACACAAACACGGCAGTAAAGAGTATAGTGACGCACTCTCAGAAGACTAAGCAGTGAAGGTAAACAGCGACGGACCGGCTGGGGTTAGGTTGAGAAGTTCTGTGTGTGTGTGTGTTGTGTGTGTGTGTGTGTGATTGTCCATTCTCTGGCTCCATCAGAGGTCCTGATCTGGAAAAAGAGACATACAGGCACCAGCCTATTCACTTCACCCCTGACCTAAGGCACTCCTCAGGGCTCCTTTCTGGCTCCTCAAGAGAGGTGCAAAAACAACAACAATCTTTAGCGTCGTCTTTAGCATTTTATTATAGCATATTATTATTTATTATTTTAATCAATTTTGGAAATGGAAAAATCTTTGCCATGGAGAACATGCTGGCCACTTCTGAACACCAAACACACACAACCCCCCCCCCCGCCGTTCACACAGACGGAGGGGGGGGGGGGGGTGTTACCTGTCGAGGGTCAACAGCTGAAGTTTCTGTCATTGTCAAGTACATTCAAAACAGAGTGTCTGCTTGCTGACGGGTTGTTTAATACGACTCTGGATTATGATTTAACAGGGGGGAGGTTTATGAAAGTTTTGCCAGATAAAAAAATAAAGCAATAATTGGAATTGGAAACACGAGCACATTGGGCCTCTGGGAAAGACATCAGCCGCCGTCTGGCCCCTGACAGCTACGAGCACGGTCCATCATGGAGCCGCTGCACAGGGATGAGACAGGACCAGCTCAGACTGCAAATGAGAGGAGCCGCTGTCTCAGAGACGACTGAACGGTTCCCACTCAGTGGATGGAGTGACTGGAATAATACAGATGATGGATCTGGTTTCAGCTCAAAGTCACCTGACCATCTCAAATGTATACAATTATATTAATACCCACCACAGAAATGTGTTGCTTTCAATACTGACATGGATTGAAGAGGCTACAGATTAAAATGCTATTTGATGTCAATGTCGATTTGGAATATATGTTTGTGTTAATATTCATTGTCAACTTTGGGTATTTTGAAGTGATGCATGCATGTTATATGGTCAGAGTACATCTCCCCATCGGATGGTAAACTAGATAAGGGCTGCTACATGACCATGACAGGAGGCTGTTCTCAGGTGATCTCACATCGGCTCCTCTCAGGTGAACTCAAGTCGGCTCCTAGCGGACACGTGCGGGAATGTCCACACGTCGTATAGGTCATTCTCGACATGCCACAGCGTCTCATCCAATAGAGCCGTATTAAACGAGTGGGTAAACGTCTTCAAAGAAATTATACAGCTTTTGAGTCCTTGTCTCAAAAACGTTCAAACTTTTCTGTGAAATCCCAAAAATTATTATTAATAAAAAATGAAATGTTATGTGGATGGCCCAGTTACCGGAAGCGTTGATGTAATCATTAATTAATTGAATGGGTCTTGGCCCGAGCTGTGGAATGTGATGTTTTTTTCTCGCCTGGCTCTTTTTGGGCGCGCGCTCACGGACACGCGCCCGGCCGCTCGAGCTGTGAGGTACAACAGGATAAGCTCGTCCCTTTTTCTTTTTTGCACGATTTGATTGGACGAGAAGACGTCTCAGGAATTTCATGAAACTATTTAAATAGCACTTGGCCCCCTCACTGCAATGTTAGTTTTTGAGCGTCCCCTACCAGCAAGGACCTATTTATAATAAAGCAAACACAGTAGAGCCTTTTACCATCGGGACTTTTATAAAGAAAAAACTAAACTTCTTCTGGAGGAATATTGGTGGAATTCTATCTATATTGGGGGATTTTATCATATGTGTGTGCTGTTTTCATCAAGCAGGTGAGTTGGCAGCATTTCGTGTGTTATGAGAGTTTATTCCCACTGTATCTATGACTGTGGCAGGATTCACTCGCAATTTGCATTGTCAGTTTCCAAGCTGTTAATAACAAACAGGTCATATTCGCGTGTGAATGTCGGTCACCTCGCTGGCAAAAACACTTTTAAAACAAATAAACAATTTATTGCTGTTGTTTCGTCCATAGAGGCAGCGAGGTATTGTCCCACCATGAAGCTGACAGGAGGGCTCTGTCTGCTCCTGATGCTCTGGAGCTGCGAGGGCGCCAGGGTGGCAGGTGAGTTCAGGAGGGTGTCCTCATCAGGAGCCTGGTTATTCCTTATAGCCTGGTTATTTTATATAGCCTGTTTATTGCTTATAGCCTAGTTATTCTTCTCGCTGCATCTATTGTCCTATACTGGAATTTCTCCAAAGTAAAACTCATTTGCATGCGTTATTTTATTTCATTGTTTTTTTCTGTTTTGAGAATGTGCTGCGAATTTCCATTACATCCGAAAACACTGGAAGGCAAAGTGCCTTTTCATACAAAATATCTCACTGCTTGTTATTCATCCTCTGCAGAGAGCCGAGACGACAACAGTGTGTTCGACCTGTTTGAGCTGGTCAAAGTCCCAAAGAAGAACCACGGGGTCTCCCTGGTGAAGGGAGACGACCCCTACAGTCCTGCCTACAAGATCCACAACCCCAACCTCATCCCCGCGCTCCCTGACAACTACCTGAGGAGCATCATCGACTCCATCCACGCCGAGAGAGGCTTCCTCCTCCTGCTCAACTTCAAGCAGTTCAAGCGGACCCGCGGGAGCCTGCTAACCGTGGAGAAGCGCGACGGCTCTGGGCCCGTGTTCGAGATCGTGTCCAACGGGAAGGCCAACACGCTGGACATCGTGTTCTCCACCGAGAACAAGCAGCAGGTGGTGTCCATCGAGGACGTGGACCTGGCCACCAACCGCTGGAAGAACATCACGCTGTTCGTGCAGGAGGACCGGGTCCAGCTGTACGTGGGGTGCGAGGAGGTGAACACGGCGGAGCTGGACGCGTCCATTCAGACCATCCTGACGCACGATACACCTGCCGTGGCGCAGCTGCGGCTCGGCAAGGGAGCGGTGAAGGACACGTTCATGGTGAGAAGGAATGCCGTCGTTGACGTGTTTGAGTGGCCAGGTATTGTAGTGTCAAAGAAAGGTTGACCCTGAAAGGTTTAAGTCCCGCATGACTTGGAAATACCAGTGCGTAAAACGTATCCAAACGTGCGTAATTGATCGTCGATGAGGCTGTTTTTTCCTGATGTACGCCGATATGTGTTTTAGTGTTGAACACCTTTTTGTGTTTATCATACATTGCTGTAATTGCTCAAATTCTCGTAAAAGTTAAGCGTGTGAACGTTGCTGCTTTCAGGGAGTGCTGCAAAACGTGCGCTTTGTGTTCGGAACCACCATAGACGCAATCCTGCGCAACAAGGGATGCCAAAACTGTGAGTAATTACCCGCGTTATAAGAGAATAGTATATCAACGTTAAAAAAGGATTGTTAGCACTGCTGAAAGATTAACATTCAACTTCTTAACCTGGGATTTGCAATAAAATGAATTACATTTCAACAACTGTTAAAACTGTTTTGGTACAGCCCTGCCAACCGACACCATGATCCTGGAGAATTACAACGGCTCCTCCGCCATCCGGACTGAATACACAGGCCATAAGACGAAAGGTAAACACGGCTGCCCGTCGCAAGCCCTGTGTGGCCTTCTCATTAGAGACACAGACACAGACACAGAAAGACACACATAGACACACACACACACACACACACTCACACACACGCGCACACCGTTCTTGTGTTGAAGTCAGTCAAGACAATGAACTTCTTAACAGAGGCAGATAAGGATAGATTTCATCCATCAGGGCAATTTAGAAGGCGGCATGTCTCCTCCATGTATCGAAATTATGCATTTATTGCAAAACTACAAAACTTTCAAAAATAAGAAAAGCATATAATAAAATAAAAAATTAAAGCAATGTTTACAGAGGTTGCGAACTGTTGCAAAATTAATGTTTTTTGCTTCGGTACGATAGTGCAAGTTATGGCCAAAGCACATTCAGTAATCAGAAATAATGTCACTGCTGACCAACTCCTGTCTTTGGACCCAAACTCCGCCAGTCACACCGAATTTGCACACCTGATTTCATCCAAAGTGATTTGTGATGTTTTGTTAGCCCTGACCATGGTGAGTGTCTTTTGGTGTGTCTGTGTGTGTGTGGTTGTGTGTCCGGGTGCTTGTGCGTGTGTAGACCTGCAGATGCTGTGTGGTTTCTCCTGCGAGGACCTGGCCAGTATGTTCAAGGAGCTGAGGAGTCTGGGGGTTGTGGTCAAAGAGCTTCCCAATGAACTACGACAGCTGGTGAGTAGGAGAAGCTGCGGCTGTGAACCCAAGTGTTCAGGGGGACTTTGATTCCTGCATACATGTGTGTGCTGTATTTTGTCAGTTTGGAGGTTTTGTAAAAGGTTTCCATTTCCCAGTTTGTATATATATATATAGATTCAGATATCTGGAATATAATATATACATAATATAATAATATCCTATATTTCAAACTCTTAAATTCTTACTCTTATTGTGTACTTTTTCTTAGATTTATAGCTGCTACATAGATTACGTGTCTCTTGTCCTAAGAATCTCATGGCTCAGGACTGCTACAAGTGTTTTACGGTATATCTAGAATCTCTTGAATGATCAATCTCAGACACAGTCTGTTAAACCCCTTCCGAATCTCAACCAGAGCTCATCGTTGTGTTGTCTGTTATTGAATCATTTCCTCTCACTGTGTCTAGACGGTTGAGAACAAGGACATTAGGAACCGCATCGACATCCACAGCGGCGTGTGCATCCACAACGGCATCGTGCACAAGAACAGCGAGGAGTGGACCGTGGATGACTGCACCGAGTGCAAGTGCCAGGTGAGTGGGGGGAACACACACGCGCTAACACATATATACATGGACACGCACACAAGCACTCACACACATTCAAACATGCACACATACACTCGAAGGCATGTGGTGTGCATGCTGTTGGAGTTCAACAGAGGCTTTTGTTGTTGAAATGCTTGGTTGGAGCTTTAACTTAGGTTTGGTAAAACTGCATGTCATTAGAGTTGCTGGGATCCAAGCAGGGGGTAGGAAAAGTAGGATCAGGGAGGAATATGTCATATTGTAATCACCATTTCTTCATTGGTCCTGGGTCAATAAACCACATGGTTAGATATTTATACAGGGATGGGTTAGACCATTACCTCTGAGTCACTTGGAATACAGCAACCGAGGTTGAACTGGCCGTAATGGATTGACTTGTTTTGGGGCCCCCAACCAGCCCCGCCCCCCCCCCCCCCCCCATTACCTCTAGTCTATTGTTTGAGTTCTGGTCTGGTTCCAAGTTTCTTTTTGGCACCGTATGCAATTGAAGGGGGAGGTCATGAACTGCAGGGGTCTGCCTTTTCAGCCAATACGGCCCTCTTTGGTGGTTTCTTGGCATTAAAAACCCAGGCAAACACAAGCTGTGGCTTGAAGAAAGTTTATGGGACGCTTGCACGCCCGTGGGTTCATTCTCCTGCCTAAATTGCCATGTCGGCTCTTCTAATCCAATCTGTGTCCTTTACACAAGAAGCTAAATCTGCGTCCAATCATTGTTTCTCAATGCCATTTTAAGTTGTTCACTAACCAACCACAGGCGGGGGTTGGTTCTTCACGCTAGCATAAAGCAGTATTATCAAAGACAGTGTTAAACAGTAGCATTGCTTCCAATGTCAAAATATGATTCAGATATAGCAATGTTTGACGCTGTTGGTTTTTAACGGCGCCATACCAGGGTAAGGGGTGAGTTCAAGATGAGAGTGAGGGTCAAAGCTAGGGTCAGGGTCACGTTGGGAAGGAACCAGCCATTGGAATTCACAAAACAATGTTGAGGTCATAAAGCACATGCTGAGAGCTGGTCCTCTGCAACATGATTTACAGGGCTTACCGTCTTCCCCTCATAGGACTCTGCAATAGTCTGCAAAAAGATCTCCTGCCCGCTCGTCCCCTGTTCCACCGCCACGGTGCCTGATGGAGAGTGCTGTCCACGCTGTGGAACACGTAAGTGCATGTCCCACACCCACAAATATATATATATGTATAGACACATATATATATATATACAGACTCTATATATGTATATATATATAGAGTCTTTCTAAGGGACTTTGCCTTAAAGCCATGTGCCAAAACGTGACTTTTCCTTGCAAAAACAAAACAAGAAACCACAGCTATTTCCCTATGTGAACATAAAGGTTTGTATTCAAGAGAAACCATGTTGATGTTAGAGATGATCTAACTGAAATACCATCCCCGGCCAATGAAAAGCCCTCTTATGCGCTTGGGAACATTGGGGCTTTGTGTCACGGAAGAACACATCTTTGGATCTGTGGAGAGCTGGAATGGATGTAATTGGTCTAAATTGGTTAAAGTGGAATGGAAAAGGGGTCCGCTGGTTTAGTGGAGACATCTTCCTCACAAAGGAGAAGTGGCAGGTTCCACCCGGTAACAGTATGCCGGCCGGGCAGCAGTGCCTCCACCCTCCAACTTAGGTAAACACTGGAGGGCCACATTCAGCCACACTTAGGCTCCGTGTTGAAGTCATTGTAGGACCAAGGCCATGTTTGCGATGAGTGTGTGTGTGTGTGGTGAGTGCGGCCGGTTCGTGTTTTCTCTTAAGGAAAAACATTTGTCAAATGGGGCATCTCTGTGTAAGGACAGAGCCTCTGTCTTATTTTCCATACTTTGTTTGGCTTTTTGATCTCTCTCTCTCTCTCTCGTTCTCTCTCTCTCCCTCTCTCTCCCTCTCTCTCTCTCCCTCTCTCTCTCTCTCTCTCTCTCTCTCTCTCTCTCTCTCTCTCTCTCTCTCTCTCTCTCTCTCTCTCTCTCTCTCTCTTGTTCTCTCTCTCCCTCTCTCTCTCTCTCTCTCTCTCGTTCTCTCTCTCTCTCTCTCTCTCTCTCTCTCTCTCTCTCTCTCTCTCTCTCTCTCTCTCTCTTTAAGTGTGTTCCTGGACAGTGTTTTAACGGAGTAGGATTCTGTGTGTCTCTTTCTTTGCCCAACGTCTCCCTCTCTGTTCCCTGCTCAGCGAGCGACTACGCTGAGGACGGCTGGTCCCCCTGGTCCGAGTGGACCCACTGCTCGGTGTCGTGCGGGCGAGGCGTCCAACAGCGCGGCCGCTCCTGCGACCGCATCAACAACCACTGCGAGGGCACCTCCGTGCAGACCCGCGACTGCTACCTTGAGGAGTGCGACAAGCGCTGTGAGTCTGGGCCGCCCCAAACCTCAACGCAAGTCCCACATCCTCTCGCGGCCTTGCCGCACACAATGCACCTGGGATCTTCACCACCTTACCTTTTGTTTGATTTCCCATCCCTTTTCTTCCCTCAATGACCTCAGTCAAGCAGGACGGCAGTTGGAGCCACTGGTCTCCGTGGTCGTCCTGCTCCGGGACCTGCGGGGGCGGCGTGATCACCCGCATCCGCCTCTGCAACTCCCCCAACCCCCAGCTGGGCGGCAAGGACTGTGAGGGCGAGGGCCGTCAAACAGAGAGCTGCCAGCAAACGCCCTGTCCCAGTAAGCCATTTCCTTTCAATTGCAGCCACCGAGTACAAGTCAGGACCGGTATTCTGAGTGAACCCTCTGATTTGCTCATCAGCAATACATATCAGTGTGTTCTGCGTCTGGATGCAGGGGAAGATGGCAGGACCTTGACATTATGAACCCGTACATTTCCCCCTCTATTAGAATGTGATATCACATGGTGAAAGGCAATGGCAAGACAACACGATCCATTTATAAGACCATGTCTTGTTTCTTCCTTCCCCATCAGTCAATGGAAACTGGGGGACTTGGTCTCCATGGGATACCTGCTCTCTCACCTGCGGAGTTGGTTCCCAGGCCCGTAAACGTCTCTGCAATGACCCCATGCCAAAGCACGGTGGCAAGGAATGCATTGGCGATGCCAAGGACACACAGCAGTGCAACAAAAAAGCCTGTCCAATCGGTGAGTATCTTCTTGGCCTTTCTTCAGGATTCAATTGTCCAGGTTTCCATGTGTGGTCCGAATTCTGAATGTTCTGTTGTGTTATGTTTCGGTAGATGGGTGCCTTTCCAATCCCTGCTTCGCTGGAGTCAAGTGCACCAGCCTCCTGGAAGGAGGAGCACTGAATGGCTCCTGGAAGTGTGGAAAATGTCCCACAGGCTACAGCGGTAACGGCATTAAGTGCAAGGACATTGACGAGGTAAAGAATTCATGCTTTTGCTGTAGCCTCTACTGATCTTATCACCATATTTCTGTTCATCTTGTGGGGGTTGACATTTTTTTACATGTTTCAACATCTGCCATCTGACCTAGTCATCAAAGCTGATTGTTATCTCGGCCCAAATTATTTTTTATAGTGCAAGGCGGTGCCTGACACGTGCTTTGAGTTCAACGGAGTGCACCGCTGCGAGAACACAGACCCCGGCTACAACTGTCTGCCCTGCCCACCGCGCTACTCTGGGACACAGCCTTTCGGCATAGGCGTGGCAGAGGCAACAGCCAAAAAACAGGTGATGAGTACAGTCTTGTTTTCATGCCAGTACTTCCCCTATGACCTGAACTGATAAAAAACGTATCTGTTTACATCTTGAGGAGATGAGCTGGCCGATAACAACATAGCCTTAAGGCCAGATTTGAACAGTTTTATACCTTCTGTTTTATCTCAGTATTCTGGCATTCCAGAATGCTAACAATCCTATCCAAACAACAACTCTATCTACTCCCCTTCTAGGTGTGCACACCCCGTAACCCCTGTCTCGACGGAAGTCACGACTGCAACAAGAACGCCCGCTGTAACTACCTGGGACAGTTCGCCGACCCCATGTTCCGCTGCGACTGCAAGCCCGGATATGCAGGCAATGGCTACATTTGCGGCGAGGACACAGATCTGGATGGATGGCCCAATGCTGACCTGGTGTGCGTGGAAAACGCCACCTATCACTGCAAAAAGGTAAGTCCAGAGATTTGGTTTAGCACTGGTTCGACTTACGGGATGGCAAACTGCAATTGGTCAATGGTCAACATTGTGATTTTTTCCCGCCGCAGGACAATTGCCCCAACCTACCCAACTCTGGGCAAGAAGACTATGACAAGGATGGGACTGGAGATGCTTGTGACAGCGATGATGACAATGATAGCATTCCGGATGATAGGGTATTTACCTTAAACTGTTTGTTGTACAGCTTGATTGTGTGGGCAATGCGTGAGGTTTTACATACATGCATGCCCTCAGGCCCTCTCCAGGCACGAGGCCTTTCAGAACGATTATACATTCATCATTCATGCCACCCAATAAAAAAGCTCACTTGACACAGCGGCAGCACAAAAAGCAAACCTTTCTCCGGCCCGGCTGTCCGAGCCAAACCACAAATTCAGCACCGTGGTGCGCGTCTCAAGGAGCGGCTGTGCTTCCTCGCTAATCCCGACGTTAGGGTTGAGACAGAGTCCCAATATAAAGCTCCCTTTCATCCATGGTCTCTCCCTGCCTCGTAAATAGATCCTCACATGGCCTGTAAAAAAAAATTGAAACCACAAGTTTAGCACCTGAAAGCATCTAACATCGCCTGAGATGTGTGGGCATCAGGGAAAGGTGACTGTTTTTCCCCTTGGGACCCACCTGTACAATGGCCTGTCTGTCTGCATGGCTGTCTGTAATAATGCACGTGATGTATTTTGTACCAATACAGGAGACTTGTATTAGATGACCAAAGCATTTATGACACCCTTAATATTTAAATCAACTGGTGCATGCAAAAGTGCACGTCTTTTCTCCTCTTTCATATCATCCGACCAGCTTTTTCATTCATACATATGTATTCTCCCATTTCTCCCTCTTGGGGAACAGGACAATTGTCCGTTCGTGTACAACCCCCGGCAGTACGACTATGACCGCGATGACGTGGGCGACCGCTGTGACAACTGCCCCTACAACAGCAACCCGGACCAGACGGACACCGACGGCAACGGGGAGGGAGACGCCTGCGCCGTGGACATCGATGGGGACGGTGAGCTCCCCACCTCAACACTATTGTTATCTAAACTAACAGAGCTCTCTAAGTAACCAACCATGGATTGGTGTATGAAATGCGCAGGATTGACAGAGATCATTGTGACTGACAAGAACACGTTGTAATGTCTGGCATCACACAAACTATGGCCAGGTTACATTGCCTGGGCTGTTAGGGTGAGGGTTAGGGTAAGGGTTAGTAAACATTGTTTAGTCAAAACAATGTTTGAGGAATGTGTGGAGTGTTTGACTTGAAGGAAAGTTCAGGCCCGGATAACATGATGTCGTAGGTCGATTATCCTGACTATCTCTTTGGGTTCTCTCCAGGCATTCTGAACGAGAAGGACAACTGTCCCTCCGTGTACAACGTGGACCAGAGAGACACTGACCTAGATGGAGTGGGAGATATGTGTGATAACTGCCCTCTGGAACATAATCCTGATCAGGTGTGTGTACATAACCCGCCCCAGCCTGCACCACCTCCCCCTGCCCCCCCCCCCACTCCGCTCGCCCAATCTGCTTTACAAACACACGCTCCGAAACACTTTACCATACCCTGTTGTCTTCCACCCCACTAAACAACGAAATCCACATCTGCCATGCAGTGACTTTCCCCCACGACTAAATCCCAGCATACATCTCTCAATCCCTGTGACAGAGAGAGCTTTGATTCTTTGCTTGTTCAGTCGTCTAAGCTTCATTACTCCAATGCGTAGGTGAAGTTGAACTCTGGCCCTGCTCAAGGACACATCAGTGTAATAAGGCACATGGGGTGGAGGGCGGGAGCGGGGGGGTGTGTGTGGGGGGGCGGGGGGCTTAGGTCCTTTTCAATGGGCCATTGAGGTTAGCTGACCAGGCCGCTGTGAGACAAGAGGCCCCGGGGAGTGATGATTGCTGTGGAATGGGCTGGCCCTTGGCTATGTGCATGCCTCATCTGAACACCATGGGCCCATCCAGTCCACCTGTGCCATGCTACACTGAGAAGAAGGAATGCAGTGAACAATTGGACACAGAACATAAAGCAGGACGAGGCACACATTGGCTCGTGTTCTATTCTATAAACGATTTCAGTTGTGATAAAAGTTCTCAAATGCAGTAAACCGCACCGTCTTCCAGGGTGTTCTTCACATGCTTCTTTGGTGTGGATTCAAATACCAATCGCTAGACAAAGCGACAAAGGTCATATCTCCCCACCTGCCTGCATTCTACGCCCTGTCTATCTCCACGGTGGTATCCTCAAAGCAGAAGGAGAAGTGCTTGTAACCTGGCCAGCAGCAGAATGCCTTGCATTCCTTGCTAGGGGGCTGGGGTTTAGCTGTGTAAGACGAAGCAAGGCTCAGCTAGGTTCAGCGGGAGGCGTGGAGAGGCGCGTGGAATGGACCACTTAATTGGCAGGAGATGAAAACCGATGACAGACTTTCTACAAATGGAGCTTGGCAGCATTACAGAGACAAGAGAGCGATTTGAACCGTAACAACAGACGGTGTAATGAAACCCTGGGAAGCGAGGGCAATGACAGATAGAGGCTTGCCGAGCGGCATGGAATGTTATGTACTTCTGTTCCAACGTCAGAGTAAGCCGTCCTCAGCCTAACCTAATGCCTTCACATTATCCTTCTTCCACTCCCAGGTGGATTCCGACGACGACCGCGTGGGCGACAAGTGTGACAGTAACCAGGACATCGATGAGGACGGACACCAGAACAACCTGGACAACTGCCCCTACATCCCCAATGCCAACCAGGCGGACCACGACAAGGACGGCAAGGGAGATGCCTGTGACCACGATGACGACAATGATGGTATCCCAGACGATAAGGACAACTGCAGACTGGCCCCTAACCCCGATCAGCTGGATTCTGATGGTGAGTCGGTTCACTTCAAGCATTTTGCCATTTTAAGGAAGTACATAAAAATAGGCTTTGCCAATTCATGGCATAGATCTTGCTGGCTGTGAGGGACACAATTAGTGCACCTTGCTATACAGCCATTTGGGTTTATTTATTCCACAGTGTCTCATTGTCATACGCCCATCCATGCAGTGTCAGATGTACAAAGTGACCTATGAATCGTTACTGAGATAGAAGAGAATTAACATTACTGTATGCTATATATATTTTCCAGGTGATGGCCGTGGGGATGCTTGCAAAGACGACTTTGACCAAGACAACGTGCCCGACATCTATGACGTATGTCCAGAAAACTTTGACATCAGTGCGACAGACTTCAGAAAGTTCCAGATGGTTCCCTTGGACCCCAAAGGCACCTCTCAGATTGACCCTCACTGGGTGGTTCGCCATCAGGGCAAAGAGCTGGTCCAGACTGTCAATTGTGACCCTGGCATTGCTGTGGGTAAGTGACACCACAATGATTGCATATCCTTTGTTGTGTGATTTGTTATCTCTCCATTTTTCATGACAAAGAACTGGGACAATGGCTCCATTCGGCAGTATATGCTTGGCAACTATTTACAGGACTTCAAGGGCCTCTGTCTGTGCTTATTCTCCACCAGGTTATGATGAGTTCAACGCGGTGGATTTCAGCGGTACGTTCTTCATCAACACGGAGAGGGACGACGACTATGCTGGCTTTGTGTTTGGCTACCAGTCAAGCTCCAGGTTCTACGTGGTGATGTGGAAGCAGATCACGCAGACCTACTGGTCCAGTAAACCCACCAAGGCCCAGGGCTACTCCGGACTGTCCATCAAGGTGGTCAACTCAACCACGGGACCAGGAGAGCACCTGAGGAACGCCCTCTGGCACACAGGCAACACCGCTGGACAGGTAACGGCAATGTCCTCTAAAACACACACAGCCGGTACGTTGGGGATTTTATGAATCAATTCTTATTGATGTTCTGTTGATTTCCTCAGGTGAAAACTCTCTGGCACGACTCGAAGAACATTGGCTGGAAAGACTTCACTGCCTACAGGTGGCATCTGATCCATAGGCCCAGAACAGGAAACATTAGGTAGGGAGAGAGTCTTCTGAAACACTGTGGGGTCAATGGAATGCAAGACACAGTCCTGTTCTTTATTGGTGTCTGACAAAGCCTTATTGTCTCTCTTCCTCAACAGAGTGGTTATATATGAAGGTAAAAAGATCATGGCAGACTCTGGCAGCATCTATGACAAGACCTATGCAGGTGGAAGGCTTGGTCTCTTTGTCTTCTCACAGGAGATGGTTTACTTCTCGGACCTCAAGTATGAATGCAGAGGTATGGATCTCTTTTTTAAAAAAAAATGTTTTAATCAAGTAACAAGTATTAGTCAACCAGATAACAAATGATGAGGAATTGGCTGAACTAACCACCGAAATGTGTCATTTTTTTCTGTTTCATTTACAGATGCGTAAAAAGCATGGTGGAGCGATCTCATAGGAATGCACCTTTCTGTATAAAGTATGAACTTGAATAATGTTATTCTGATTCAAAAACGAGTGGGCCGATTCATTTTCCATAAACCTTCTCTCTTGCGGCATGTACACACACAGACAGTGCTTGGGGCACTTGGTCAGCCTCAGAGTAACTCGAAGCGGTCTTTCAGACAACGAACCGACTGGCAGATGGCCAGATGTTGGTCAGAGGGACGGCTGGTCGCCCATCCTTCTTTCTTTTCAACCCTGCTGTCCTGGTATGCTAGAGGGCTCGACCAACACTTTGTCCGTTCCCAGCTCGTCCTGATCTCTTGCCTTTAAGAAAGATCTCATTCATCTGTGCGGCAACCGCGCCACACAGACTGTGCCCTTCAAAACCTCCCTTTCTCCATCTCTCTCCCTCTCTTTACCTCTCTCCCTCTATCCACCCCTCTCTCAAGCTCTCTGCCCCCCTGCCTATCGGCTCTGTGCCATCCTGCCTCACCTCTTGGGGTAGACTTCCCAAAGATTAGCTGATAATTATCCCCTCTCTTGCACCTGATCTACTGGGCTTGCCGATTCGGAAAGACTCGTAGGACATTCAAACTAAAGTAACAAGCAGTTCCTTTTTTCTTTGTGTTTTTGAATGTTGTGATCAATCTATTTTTTAAAGAATACAGTTGGGTGTGTGGTTGGAAAGAGAGAGAAAATGATAGTATGTTGTGAACATGCCTCTGTGCTGATTGTAAGAGAGGGAAGGTCGGCACCAGGAGGTCTTATGTTCGTATCCACCTCCCCTCCTTTGATGGCTTTGTTTTGACACAGCGTTTGACACTGAAGG
>NC_079432.1:14143416-14183416 GCF_026213295.1 Gadus chalcogrammus | reverse complement strand
TTAAGCAATACCACCCGCGAAGGAGGATGTTCAGCTGTGCAGAATGATATTATATATAACATACATATATACAACAGGCTATACAACAGTACTTCAAGCACGATTTATTAGTTAACTAGTGATAGGCGAATAAGTAAGAAGCGTGAGAATAGGATTTGTTTGTTTATTTAGTCATTTATTTGGCTCCACCAACACAAATAGTTCCGCAACTGGACTGGGACTGGACGGTTATTATGCAACCAGGGAAATAAGTGTGCTGACTGAGAAGCACCTTCCTTATATCAGTGTCGGTATTCAAAACACAGCAGAGACGTCACGTGTGACACAAGGGTATCGTCCAATGAGATATCATTGAGGGTGCCTTCATAGACCAAGCCTTTACATATACTTATAGTACAGATTTTTACACAGGTGAACATAATCTATCAACACAGGTGTTACACATTTAACAAATGAGAAATGTTGCGAACAAACAGGGCATGGGGTATGGAATGGGACAGGATTGGGACAAAAATAAGAAGGAGAACAACAACAGCAAAAAAATGTATTAAACATTGATAAAAAAATGTCAACTACCTACAAATGAGGTAGTCTATTATGGCAGGCCCAGCGGCATAATGGCATTTTAATTATAAACCCCCCTTGGCTACGGCTCTCAATACTTCTCCCCGATGCCCCCATGAAAAATAATTCCCTCCAGCGAACAATGGGGGTTCTGTAATTGTTGGCGGCAGCGCTGGGATTCCCGACTGGGATGAGCTGTGACCTTTGAACCTCGAGGTGCAAGCACCTGGTGAACCTAGACAGGAAGTCGATATTTTGATGGAAAAATTGTGTCTTTGTCCCGTCCATAATGAATGTGCAGAACGATGGAATGCTGAAAACAACGGGGGGGGAATAAAGCCAAAGCTGCGTGGAACTGATTGGGGTTCTATGTCCGGTGAACTCTTAGGGAAGCATGGTTTATGTGAAACCTGACACCATAGTGGCATTTTCACATTCTGCCATAGAAAGGGATGAGCTGTTCAACGTGTAGGCCTACGAGGAATCAAGGTTGGTCAACTGCACACATACAAGCCCGATGACTACAGATACACAACACATATCACGGTCATTTAATAGGAGATCAAAATTCACTGTCACTATTGATAACTTAACTTTTAACATGCAAAAATGTACACCTTAGGGTGTGCGTTGAAACCATTTCCATAAAAATAATAACTAATTCCTCCATACTCTGGAGGACATATTCCGCTGTCCTCTCCTTCCCGACTCATTCTAACTCCCTAAGTCATGCAAATGACTACCATTCAATAACCTGCCAACACAGGACATCACACACACTATGATCATAAATCTGGATACAAATCTACCAGTCTCTGATAATACTACTTGGTGGACAAGCAATATAGTCGTTTAATTCGGCAAGGGAAGGTGAAACCCCCCCCCCCCTAATATTGTATCTTGCAACACCTGTATAGAAGTTGAGTACTGTTCTTACTAATTGCATGTTTGATGGAATCCAACCCATCGAAACAGGACTTCCTAACGGGCGGACTGGAGTTTCTTGTAACAATGATCAGAACACAGTGTCACATTTGTTGTACACACGGTATGCTACTGTAAGTATAGTGAGGTGTGCCCTGCACAAACAAGTGTGTGTGTGTGTGTGTGTGTGTGTGTATGTGTGTGTGTGTTTTGGGTGGGGGTGATGGGGGGGGCCAGACACCATTAGCGCGCTACTCATTAAACTGTCCTGGCAGCAGATGAGAGAGGATGGCCGAGAGAAGAAGGAAGCAGCCATGGCTTTTAATTTCCTGGGGAGTGAGAAAGAGAGAACGCCCAGCTATTGCTCTGCAGATCCCCCCTGTCCCCCCCCCCGTTTCCCCCGTCCCCTCTGTTTACAGGGGGCTCCTGTAATTCCTCAGCTCCGCTGTAAGCCGGGGCCGTGTGTCGAGTTACAGAGGAAGGCTACAATCAGTCCGGCGTCCCGGCCACAGCAAAGACGCAGGCAGCAGCAGCAGCAGCATCAGCGGCGGTGGCGGCGGCGGTGCTGCCACACACACACACACACGCACGCACACACACGCACGCACACACACACACACACACGCACACACACACACACACACACACACACACACACGCACACACACACGCACGCACACACACACACACACACACACACGCACACGCACACGCACACATGCACACGCACACGCACACGCACACGCACACGCACACACACACACACACACACACACACACACACACACACACACACACACACACACACACACACCAACACAGGGCACTGTGAGGATCAGAGCATCCAGGCTGCACATCACATCCACTGGAGAGTCTCTTCACAGTGGGCCACATCAGCCCAGCTAAGGCAGCGGGCTAACAAGTCGGCCCGGTGTATCGTATTCTAATTATGTATCTGCTTCTTATTCAGCTTCTGCATTTCTATTTTCTTATTGTTTGTATGGAAATGTTTTCAGTATATTGTATATGTTTTTGTTTCTGTTTAATCTTGTCTTGTTATCTTCGATTCTGCCATCGCCCTGTACTTTGTGCTGCGCTATGCATGTTATTTCCCGTCTGAGATGAATAAAGTCTTATCGGTCCATCTATGAAGGCTGAGCAAGCAAGCGTAGCACTACAGGCACAACATTCCTAGAGCACGGGTCCTCATCGCCCAACACTTCCTCCGCAGACGGTAAACAAGGGGAGACAAAGCGAGGGCACAACAAGGGCAGACAGCAAAACACACGAAAAAAGTGCAGAGAGCAGTTTGTAAATGAGCCACGGCCTAAGCTGTTTAAACACGCTGAGGAATGGCAGCCGCAGTTTCCTTTAGTCTCGCCAAGAGTGAAAAACGTCCACGCATCTGTGTGAAATATTAAAGATAGCTGTGACAAGCACGGATTTCCATGCGGCGCACTAAAACGCGGCCGCAGCTTGTTCCTTGCGTGAGAGGGAGCGAGTGCGAGGTCTATGTGGTTCTCCTAGAAGAGGAGAAGGTGGTGACCTTCCTGTGTTTTGATTTTAGAGTTGAAAAAAATAAAGAAACACATAACTAACACGCAACGCTTTGCAATGTTTATGATGGCGGCCCCAGTTAGCTTATCAAGAGCACGTGGTTTTGTTTGTTTTCGCTCGTCTGTGACAAATATGGGTTAGGGTTTTGGACGCAGTTTGCATTTCAACAAAATAAACACAAACAGCTACTTGAAAGCATAATGGATCACAATGCGTGTGGGTCTTACCAAAACAGGAACTCCGGCTTTATAAACACCTACATAATTCAACAAGAGCGTTTGTGTTTAGACATCCTCACTCAGTCACAACAACATTGGCGCATACAGACACTTTGGCAGGAGCTATGAACACTCTCGCTATAGAGCTAAGCTCTTCAGAAACAGGAGACAGGAGCGTGATCGAGACCGGTCTCAGGCTCCAGTTTATTGAGCCAACAAACAACGTTTACCGAGCTGTGGACGGATGTGAATTTCTGGATTTCTGTCCATAGGAGCAGGTCCCATAACCGGTTTTTGTGAGTGCTCCAGCCGGGGTCAGGGGCATCGGGGTGTACCTGAGCTCTGTGGCCTGAGAGCTGAGTGGCTGGCCGATGCTAGCACATAGAGATGCCAGTCGGTTGTGGCACCGCATTAGGAAGTAGCAGCAACTTGACAGAGGGCTTCCTGGAGCCATCAACTTGTCTCAGTGGCAAGGGCACAATAAAGGTAAAAATGTGTGCGAGGGCAGTTGATGTGTAATGTACAAATATAACTAGATTTCTGCTACTCTTATTGCGTTTCTGTAAACATTTGATGTTGTTTTCTGATTTAATTTGTATGTCTTTATTAATTCTACTACACTTGCACCTTCGGTTGGTACACCAACATGTCCTGTCTGGGAATAATATATTATTGTATGGATTACAACACAGAGGAGGCATGCAGATTAAAAAATAGCATAGAATAACATAGTGCCGATGGTGGCGGTTTCAGGGCTGTTAACATCACATAAAAACCTGAAGGACAGAAACGGGCAGTGTGTGGTCGGCCTGTACAGCAGCAGCAGCAGCAGCAGCAGCAGCAGCAGCAGCAGCAGCAGCAGCAGCAGCAGCAGCAGCAGCAGCAGCAGCAGCAGCAGCAGCAGCAGCAGCAGCAGCAGCAGCAGAAGCATACCTGTATACCTACAGAGGAGAGCTCCCCTTACCAGCCCTCGGAGGTAACAGTTCCCCAGTTATCCTTCAGGCCAAGCCACACTAGGGTTCAAGAAATGCTCTGTGCGGAGGCATGCGGCTCACGTTACTAGGTCAGGGGCATTACTTTACCAGCCAGCCCACCTGGGAGGCTGGGGGTTTAAAGCACTAGCGGGAAAAAACCTATTTTAGGGGCCAAGGCAGACAGCTGTACTGTATCTCATGTCAAACCGCCCATTGTGGGGCCCGATTGCTGTCTGAGATCCGTCGCTTTGGCGGATGATATGAAGCGATCGAAACGCTGCGTTTGCCGTTTTTTTCATCTCACGTTGTGTTAAAAAAAAAAAAAAGGGACACCACAATACAAACCCGCCATTCCACCCTTGAGCGGCGGTTTGTGTGAAATCTCTCAAATGTTGTGCGTTTTTTCCTTTTTTTTGTTACACTGCGGCGCTGCGATGAGAAACACGGAGGGGGCATTGTTGGGCTGCCACCAGACCCATTTGGTGTCCTCGATCGGTGGAGCGGGACAAAAGGCCGGCCGAAACCAGAGCCGCCGCAGAGTGCCACGCTCCGACTGAGAGCCCGCCGTGCCGAAGAATGGCCCCCTTTCTCCGTCCGTCCCACCGTGTCCGGTACAGGCCGCCGCGCCGCGCACCTCGCAGGGGCACTCAGCGCCCCGCTGGAGATGGGCTGATAATGGACACACACACACAGGGTGGTGGTGGTAACCACGCACACACACACACACACACACACACTCACACACAGGTACGGGGTGATGCCCACGCACACACACTCACAGACACACACACACAAGGTTGTGATGATGCCCACGCACACACACACACACACACACACACACACACACACACACACACACACACACACACACACACACACACACACACACACACACAGACACACATACACACACACACAGGGCCGGGGTGGTGCCCACACACACACAAACACAGAGACACACAAAGGGCCATGATGGCGGCCCAAGCACACACACACACACACACACACACACACACACACACAAACAAACACACAGCTCCTTCTTTACTGCCCACGCACACACACACACACACACGCACACACACAGAGACACAAACAGGGCCGTGTATACTGCCCACACACACACAAATACACACACACATACAAACACACACAGGGTTGTCTTTATTGCCCACGCAGACACATACACACACACATCCATCTTTACTGCCCTGGCACACATACACATAAACACACAGACAGACACAGACAGACACACACACACACACACACACACACACACACACACACACACACACACACACACACACACACACACACACACACACACATACACATACACCTTTCTTCAGTTCCACCAGCTCACACACACAAACCCACACACAAACACATACACACACACAGGCAAACACACACAATGCCTTCTTTACTGCCTCCCACATACACACACATACACACAGGCCCATCTCTACTGCCCAATGCACGCACGCACACACACACACACACACACACACACACACACACACACACACACACACACACACACACACACACACACACACACACACACACACACACACACACACACACACACACACACACACACACATGGCGTCTTTGCTGCCCCCCAAACACACACATACACACAACCTCCATTTTAAGTCTGGGACGGGTGTGGGTCTTTGTCTTTCCGCTGGGGTTTTGTGGGAGTCTGGCCGCTGGCGGAGCCACTTCACAGCAGGCTGGAGTCTGGGTTGATCTGGTCCGACTGGGAGACGGGACGCAGGGAGGAGCCTCTCCGTTCTTCTCCTTCTGTTTGTTGCCATTTGTCTTGCTACCTGTTGCCAGTTCTGCACACACACACACACACACACACACACACACAACACACAAACACACAACCACACACAAACACAAACCACACACACACACCCACAGAAACGCACACACACACAATTTTACACACACCCACACACACACAAACACACACACACACACACACACACACACACACACACACACACACACACACACACACACACACACACACACACACACACACACACACACACACACACACACACACACACACACACACACACACACAAACACACACACACAAAAGCTAGTTTCACAGTACTACTTCTTTGGAAGGTTGTTTGATTTTTCTTACATTTGTTAGATTATACGAACGTGATGAGGTAAACACAGCTCACAATTAACACAGGTTCATTTCAGATCTTACGTATTGCAGAAGTTCTCGTAGCAGAGCTCCATCGACAAATCCCACGAGGAACACTCATGATTGGATGACACAAGCAGCAAACTTGCTCTAAACTACATGCAACAAACAAGCTAAGAGAACAGGAGAGGTTTGCAGCGTCTGGCTCAGAGCCCATTTGGAAACGGCCTCAGAGTGGCTTCTCAGGAACCCAGATACCTCCCTTGAGGGCGTGCTCCAGGGAGATAAACTATGGCTCAACTTGATACTGGACTGAGGCGATGGTCTCATTCCTCATTACAGGTGCGTCTGCAGGTGCATGGCCAGAGGTATATATAGATATGTGTTGGAATTCAAATCACATATGATATGGGGCCAGAGTCCTATTTGGAAATTGCGCAGATTAATGTAATGTGAGATGCTCAGAAGAGGATAACTGTTACATGCAGCTGAAAAAAGGAAAATGTATCTGAAATCAGTCTTTAATCCAATATTTTCATACCCCTTTTTACTTAACCTTTCCCATTTTTTCCTCATATTATTCAAATTTAAGGAATGAAACTTGGAATGAAAATCTATAAGCTGATGTTTATTTATCCACTTCTATGTTTTTAACGTAAACCACAAGGTTGACCTGCTACCAGACAACATGGGGAAAGCCCTTTGGGGAGCGAAGGCCTTCTTGAAGGATAAGTGAGGATTACAGCTGATGAGAAAAGGTCTTTCTGAACAAGATGAAAGACAGAGACCAGCACACAGCAACAACACGACAAGTCTCTGCAACGATTGCAATCGCTCTGGTTCTGCTTTTATAAGACAAAATGCTGTAGTGGTTCAAACATAATGTTTTGACACAACTCAGATGGACATCGCTCCAGGTCAGACGTGATGATTATAACCTCATGAGTATGACCTCGTGAGTATGACCTCATGAGTATGACCTCATGAAACGCCAGGACCAACACTTGATGAGGCAGATAAAAAAATTAAAAAGAGGAAACTTGACGACAACAACAACTTGATAGGTAACCTCTTGAAAAACCCAATTGCTTCGACCTTGAACCTTGACTTTAACCTTGACTCTTAAGCATTGACCGCCCCACTGCACTAGGATAGCATGGTGAACGGGATGACAAGGTGACATGGTGAACAGGATGACACACACACACACACACACACACACACACACACACACACACACACACACACACACACACACACACACACACACACACACACACACACACACACACACACACACACACACACACACACACACACACACACAACAACAACCTCACACATGCAAACACAAACATAGATGCAGGTATCTACACATGTGTGATCATGAACTGCCTGCAGGTGAGTGGGATGAGGGAATGCGCTTGTGTGATTTTACATTGAACAGACTTCTATGTGAAATACATACATAAACAAATTAAAAAGAAGTACATTATTCACATGTATCCACATGTTTATTAATGTTCTAAGCATATGTTCCTTCAGTGTTATTATGATCATTTTTACACATACTTTGATATATATATACATACCATCTTTCTACGCATTCACTTTTCCCTGCATCCCAAATAAGTGATCCTCATTTCATTGCTGGTCAGCTAACCTAAACCAGGATTTGATGTACTTTCACAAAAGGCCAGTGGCTAGCCCACATGAAACACAAATCCACATATCCCACCGGAAGCAGCCTTACCCTCCCCCCTTCAGGGGGCAAAGATTTTTTTTGGGACATCCCAGGAGTCGGGCAAAACAGAAGACTTTCACAAAGCGATAAAGTCGCCTTTCCGCGCAGATCTCCTAAAGCTGGCGATTATTGAGGTGATTACGTACATTCCACAGAGACCTTAGGGCTCAGGAAGCAGGCTGGAGGGCTGTAAGCACGCCCTTTTATACCCTGGCTGGAGACAGATGCACTGAAGAGTGGGCTAAATACAGACAACACACAATGTGTTTGTGTTTGTGCCCTGAAGGGAAATCATACAGTGGCAAAGTTATGAAAACCGATAATCCCACAGAAAATATGTTTTTGGAATAATAATCTTCTTAACCCAGCCCCCCTCCCTATACACACACACACACACACACACAACCGCACACAAACACGCTCCATCAAAAATGTTAATCACATTCAAAGAGCCATTAGTTAGCTAATCCACTAATTAGTCATCTGTGTCATGAGCAGAACTTATCCAAGCCTGATCCGACAAAACAACGAGCCTTCACAACACTCGCCCCCCGTCCAGCGGGTGGGTGCGCGGCTCTGTACATGCCGGGGTCTGCCAGCTTAAGGCTGCAGTCTAGAACAAATCTCCAACACGTTGAAACAATGGGGGCCGACACTGTGGGGCTGTCCTTTCCTCACCCGGGGACTCTGCCGTATTTACGGTCTCGTCACTTGTCGCTGACAAGGTAGAACAACTGAGAGACCTAAGAAGTAACAGTTGACCCCCAACTCGTTATCTTTGACCTCGTTTTAAAGGACCCCAAACTTTCAACGCGATGATTGATACCTCAGTAATTATACTGGCAGTCTGTCAGTGCTCACACACACAAATGTCCACCCATTTGTTTTGTTGATCATTTCTATTTACAGTGTTTACCATATTTATTTTCCATTCACACGTTGTACATTTCCCCTATTGGTAATTGCTAATGCGAAAGCATCACTTAAAAATGCACTCACAAACACACACAAACACTCAAACACACACATACATATATGACAACAGCCTAAAAGACTAACGAATCATTATGCGGTGCATTGACAAAGGAGACCCAATGAATCAAAGAGGAGACCTGAGGCCTTTTAGTTTGTCTGTAGTATTAGTGAGGAGGCTTTCTCCACACCCCCTGAAGCGCAAGTCTAGTCTGGTGGTTTGGGCGTCCCACCAACACAAAGTCAGCAGTCTACATGTAGGCATCATTACGCCCAGATGCATGAATCACTGTGAGTCACTGGACACCAATTGACAGAATATAAATATTCATAAACATGAACAGTAATGAACAAAATGTGGGTTGGGGTTCTTTGAAGTTTGTGACAAAAAAATGCTACGCTTAAAAGTCGAAGAACCAAAACAGAGTAGGATGAGATAAGACTTATAAGGGAACTGGCGGACATTCTCTTGCCCAGGGGAATACGGCTGAAAAAAAAGGATTTTTTGCTATTTTCAACTGCCCTTTTCTAAACAGGCCAGATATTCTTATAATTATGCTATTTAGTATTCAGAGAGTCACACTCACTTACCCACTATGCACTTGCGGCGTTATCGTAGATGTTTATTTTGTTTTTTTGTCCACAGGAAGTCTTAGAATCGCTGTCATTTTGTGTTTCCCCGCTGCCTCAAAGCATGTATATCTGAGTGTTGGTGGTGGCCTAGGACAGGGGGGACCCCACAAAGGAGCTTAACCCTAATGGCTGCACAGGGTCGTCGCATCATAGAGCGAAGCGACTTGGGAGGTTTCTGGTGAGCGGTGAACACCACATCTGTGCTGGCCGTGTCGAATCAGAATGAAACGCCGCCGTCGTCGCAATGAGGCTTAGAAATTAGACCTAATCCACCGGCAGCAATTTGTGTTTATCAGCCTGGAAATGATCCACTTAAACCTGTCCCGTCTGTCCCGTGAAACCTGGTGTGTTACGCTGCCTCTGTTCTGAAGTGAGTTAAAGGTAAGCTGGACAGGATTTGTCAGCGCAGAGTGTGTGGTCCTGAGGCAGCAGGAGAAATATCTCTCTATATCTCTCTATATATATATATATATATATATATATATATATATATATATCTATAATATTGTAAGTATATAAACATATATATATATGCCTGACCATTTTACTGTGTGTGCGTGTGTGTGTCTGTGCATCTGTGTGTGTGTGTGTGTGTGTGTGTGTGTGTGTGTGTGTGTGTGTGTGTGTGTGTGTGTGTGTGTGTGTGTGTGTGTGTGTGTGTGTGTGTGTGTGTGTGTGTGTTTGTAATGGTTATACCTGTGATTTGTACTAGTGTGTTGCTGTTATGGGACAGCCTTGTCGGCCAGAAGCTCAGAAACACACCACAGGGAATCCCCTCCCTGGTGACCAATGGAAAGCATGGCTGCAATTATGGTTGGGATGTCTGTGTGTATGTGTGTGTGTTTGTGGGTGTCTGAGAGTTTGTGTGTGTGTGTGTGTGTGTGTGTGTGTGTGTGTGTGTGTGTGTGTGTGTGTGTGTGTGTGTGTGTGTGTGTGTGTGTGTATGTGTGTGTGTGTGTGTGTGTTTCTGTGTGTTTCTGTGTGTTTCTGTGTGTTTCTGTGTGTTTCTGTGTGTGTGTGTGTGTGTGTGTGTGTGTGTGTGTGTGTGTGAGGAAGAGAGAGAGAGAGAGAGAGAGAGAATGAGAGAGATAGAGAGAGAGAGAGAGATCTGAAAGACCTCTTAGACACAGCAGCTTAATAACAACTCACGGGGGTACAAAGTGTTGAGCTAAATAGGTGCTTGTCTGAGATGACCACACCTCACTCCTCCTCCGTCTGATCCCTTCATCCCTCCATCCATCCATACTCTCCAGTCCAACGATGGGATTTGTTGTGGTTTCGTCTTCTTTGTAGATATATTCAGTAGAATAATACATTTACCCTGTGGATGCTGTATTTGATGTCCCCAAGTATAATATACACAATATAGTAAGTACAGAATGATTCACAACACACACTCTGACACACTGCAGGAAATGAGGCGGTTTCTGGATGATTGTAAAATAAGTAGTTGTTTGGGCAAAGCCTCTGTTAGAGCCTCTTTGTCGTTGGCTTCCTTCTCCTGTCTTCCTGTGGAGCCCGTCCAGTCAGCTCATCTCGCTGCAGTGGCAGGCAAATAAATAAGAAATAGCCGCTTGCCACTTTGGCTCTACAAGACGCTTTGGCTACACTCCGAGCCAACCAAGGGCCGAGACTTGGCCGAAAGTGGTTTACAACGATACATTACGCAGTCTCAAAGTTCAATGAGGTGATTACCAAGTGGAAATGGTTCGCTGTTGGCCTACTTGCCCTAGGAGGATTAAACACTTAGCTACTGCGGTGGGTAATGCAATGTAAATCAGATTGGGTCCCCGTTGAAACATGTAAACATGTGTATTATGCCAAACAAAAAGTACCATTCAGACAGAACTACAAAGAGCCAGTGTCTCACATAAGCGAGACAGAGCCTTCTTGGGAAACCTGTATCTGTATCTTTTTGCGGCTTCAGACATGTTGCATAAAGCGATCAACTTGACTGGTTTTAATCTCACTTCCGATGGTTCTACTGGCGGTGAAACAAACTGAACACTATGAATGAATTGATTAATTAACGTGTTCACATTTTGTGTTTCTGTGTGCTGAAAAGGAGCCTGCAAGGTCAATGATTTTGAGTCCAAAGCCTTCCAGAAAGCGCGTTAAAGCAATGCAAAAACAGACACAAATGTAACAGAGCATGTGAACGCTGGAAGACAGCATCAGCATATGGAGAAATCTCCCCACTAATCGTTCCTTTATCAGCCTGGGGCATTCCCTAACATGCACCCCTGGCAACGGGGCTGGGCTTAGGGAAGCCTCACAGATTCAGTTTGACAGCTGTGTCTCCCAGCTTAGTGCCTCTCCAAGGGCGAGGCAAGCTGCCCCCCACCGGGTGAAGAGGGGGACGGGGGGGCTGGGGGGGGGGTCAAATTAATATGTAGAACGGACACCCAATGTATTCATGTTGTTCTTATCCTACACGTCGGGAAAGAATGACAACAATGTGGTACAGTGTCACTTCATCAGCTCAAACGATATATTGAAAATGTTACTTTTAAATGTTAAATGCTCAATTTCAAGTAAAGATAATTGCTTATTTACTGTGCTTGTTACATTTTGTAGTTTATTTATGCATTATTTTGTTTGTTAAAAAATCTGTTTGTGTGTTGTCCATATGTATACCGTGACAATGTGAACAACGTTGGGCAACAATTGTTACACATAACATGCTTTCACATAATTGAACACTCACACACACACACACAGAGCGAGCGATCAAACCAGTGAGAACAAGATAACAACTGCCGAGAGAAGGAGAGAAAGCCTTGAGAGTCGACCTGCTCTGCGAGGACATTCCAGAGGGAGTGTGCGTTTGTCAATTTAAATGCTTAAAAGCTGGAGGGATTTATGGGTCTCCCTGGCACCTCTGATGTGTTAACTGAGGAGACTCAGAAGCAGCCTCTGTTCCAGTCTAGCTCACAGTACATACTGTATGCAATTATTGTTGTGATACTAATACCATTATTTAAATCATACAATAATAAGGATATAATAATAATAATAATAATATCATAATAATATACTAATAACACTACTACATTTTTTTGTAATAATAATAATAAATTAGAATTAATAAAAATGCCATCCCATTTAGTTTTTCAAAACATATTTGAATGGACTATCTGCTGCTATTTCTGAATAAATAGCAACCGACAAATCCAAATAGCACTTGTTTTGGTCCTATTGATACTGGAGACAAAATATAGTGCAGCAAAAATGAAAACATGCTATTTTATCAACAGATCAGCAAAGAGAAAAGGAGAAACATCGACTGAGTGAGGTAAGGATTTTGCTGCGATTTGTATGTTGTTGCTTTTTCAGCCTTTGATTAGAGGCTGTCGAGGGCCAACATTTAAAAGGGTGTTTCGAATGAACACAGAAGTGCCTGCCCCAAAATAACTGACTCTTAAAGTTTATAACTCGGGCCCTGGCAGGGACACTCTGGCCAGCAGAGGGCTGCCTTCCGGCTATTCCTGTCCCTTTCCGCTGGGCTTGGAATATACACATCCATTCTGTGATCCCAACTACATACTTAGGGGACCACGATTATAGCCCTGCGGAGCGCCATATAAATATTCCTGTTCAGTAGGCAAACCCCCCCCCCCCCTCACGGCCTTCCCTCTGCCTCTCCGTTTAGCCTGTCCCCCACAACTTTCCCTGCTTGTGCTCATTGACCTGTGAGGTGAACTTCAACTGCACGTGGAGTCCGCTGCCCTCCCCATCCCCACCACCGCCACCCCCAGCTGCCCTGAGCTAGGCTAAACTACAGGCATGCTAGACAGACAGTCTGGCTCCCCATCCATGGCTTAACCCCATAATATGTATTTTAAGGTAGGGTGGGACATCTCTGTAGTATCTGGTTGACAGGTTGGTTCAACTCTGCAGTCTCTGGTTGCCATGTTGGTTCAACTTTGCAGTTTCTGGTTGCCATGTTGGTTTCGACTCTGCAGTCTCTGGTTGCCGTGTTGGTTCAATTCTGCAGTCTCTGGTAGCCATGTTGGTTCAACTCTGCAGTCTCTGGTAGCCGTGTTGGTTCAACTCTGCAGTCTCTGGTAGCCGTGTTGGTTCAACTCTGCAGTCTCTGGTAGCCATGTTGGTTCAACTCTGCAGTCTCTGGTAGCCGTGTTGGTTCAACTCTGCAATCTCTTGTAGCCAGGTTGGTTCAACTCTGCAGTCTCTGTTGCCAGGGGGGTTAACGCTGCAGTCTCTGGTTGCCAGGTTCCGGAGGCAGAAAAGACAGAAAAACACTCAAAGCAATGGGAAGCGTCTGGGCCATGAATCCAGCCGGCAGCAGCTGGGCCTCCCCTGATCCTTTCATGTGGCTTCTGGTTGTGTCGATGACCGCCTGCTCCCCGCTGATCAACACTGCGGCAGCCTTCCGAGACCGAAAACAAACACCAGACCGAACTAACGATGCAAGTTTGGCTCAGACAGCCTAACAAGGGGAAGTCAAAAAGAGGACGGGACCATTTTTGCCCAAAAGCCATGTCTATCTCTGGAAGTAATCTCCAGACAAACACGATCACGTGGCCACGGTCCCGTCAACTCCTTCGCCGGCTGTGGATGAAGTGTGTGGTGGAAAAATAAACTTCAATGCTTTGACATTTTTAATTTTCCGTTAGATAAATGAACCTTGAAGCAGTGACACAATGTGCCAGCTTATGGATGCTCAACTACAAAGGGAGATAAAAGGCATTTAATATGATGCATATCACTACTGTGGGGGAGAGAATAACATACTTTACTTATCTGGAAGCCCTTTGCTATTTCCTCTGGCCCGCTTAAACCGATAAGCTTGGGGATATATCTATAAAAACAACAAAACGCACCCAAAAAACGTGATGTGTGCAGCATTTATAATAATAATAACGCAACAAAATAAACCAATGAGGTTGAAGTATGAAGTTACACACACACACAAACAGTAATGTTCTTTGTAGAGAACAGAAAAGGCTGTTGATACATTTGGGATGATATTTGGCGATCTTACAGCACATTCTTTATACCCGCTCTGACTCAAACACAGAAAATGACATTAGCAACTCAAATCTTGGCTCATGGGAAAAAACTGAAGTTTTAACAAAGCTTTAGGAGCCTAACAGTCAAACAAGTGAAAAGCCAAGGGTCGTCCTGCAAGATAATACATATTTCATCTTTGTTATGACTTGGAGAAAACACTGAGCAGCAGAAGATAAACATGCCATTGAGAAACTTGAGAATAGGTCTTGTTGGTATCTCCCAGTCTGAGACAACAGACACACAAACAATGTTTTTCAAAGGCCTTGTGTTTAGACTGGAGCATACAGCTGCCTTTACAATCTAGCAGGCATTATAATGAGATGCAGACGTTTTTTTTTATTATAGGTTTTCATGCCATAGTTCCGTGAGAGTGTGTGCACATGTGTATTCACATGTGTGTGTATGACTGTGCATGCGTGTGTGCATGTGTGAGCATGTGCTAAAGCCCAAAGGATTTACATTCTAGGTCACTGTGACAACAACAACTGAACAATTAAACATGCATTGAGTCAAACAGTATATGCTACGATTCGGCTGGACAGTAATATTATAATCGAGGATTCAGGTATTCAGCTGCGCCGTAAAAACAACAGCATGTCTGTTGGGCAAGACCGGTTAGGAAACCACTCATGAGCGGGCGGTAAATCTCCTGTCCGCTGAAAGGGCGAGGATGTATGGAACGCAGTGTAACTCTTGGTCCTGCCTTTCCTAGCCCCTGGCTGGCTCCTCGTGAAGGGGACTTGTTGTTCCCTTCCTTCACACCTGGGCGCACGGTTCGGCTGTCGGGCCTCAATGGCCTCAGCCTTAGGGAACAGGGGTGGAGGTGGAAGGGGGTGGGGTTGGGGGGAGTTGAGGGAAGAGGAGAGGTGGGAGGGGGGAGGTTATGGGCGCAGCCGGGTGTGTGCATATGGCTCAGAGAGGGTGCTGACCCTTCGCATCATGGAGAACAACATGCCCCCCCCCACCCCTTCCCCTTCGGGCTCTACTTTCCACAACAGACTGGCTTCATCGCATGCTTAATAGGAGATTCATGGCCCTGGGATCTGACCCTCACCAAATTGTGGCTACGCTCGCGGGACGGAAAGCTGCGCTGCAGCGGCGCAGTTTGCACAGTCTTGAATAAACACGCTGCAGCTTCTCAAACGGCCCTACAGTCCCTGGATCAATGGCGGCCCGTGTTGCCCGGCTGTCACTGTGACTACCTGGAGGAGGGGCCCAGAGAGCCAGCACTGAGTCCACGTTGTCATTTCTGCAAACCTCTAAGCGTTTTTGAGTGCTGTGCGGCTGTGATAAGTGCATGGGTTATTTTTAGAATGAAAACACACAGCATGTTCGACTAGGGCACTGCAGCAAAAGCAGACAATGTCCGGCTGGCAGACTCTATTTTTTGCTTTTCTGTCATGTACTGTTAATCCTCCCCGAGGTAAAGGAGCCAGAGGGCATGTTACTGTAGCCCTTGTTTTATGTCTTTCGGTCAGAGAGCAGAAAAACAGCTTCAGCTTGCCTCATATTCAACAGCCCACCTGAGAAGTGTTTTATGATCCCCGCTAGCTAGCTACTAGCTGACGAAATTAGCCCGACTCGAGTTTCCAGATGCTTGCGTCCCCATACCTTCCTGAGTCCTCATTTGGAAGAGAGAAACTCACCTCAGGGCCTTAAACTGAGTCTAGGAAACACACAAACATACAAAAGACACACACACACACACACACACACACACACACACACACACACACACACACACACACACACACACACACACACACACACACACACACACACACACACACACACACACACACACACACAGAGGGGAGCCTACTTCCTGGCTGCCAGTCTGTGAGTGTATGCAGGAAGCCTGGCAGACATGGTGAAGGCTGCTCTTCATGAAAGGTATGCCACGTCGAGAACACCGGATCTCTGACATCAATGGTTGGCATCGCCACCTCATACCGCGCCCGAGTCCTTAAGCCTACGATTGATTGCTTCATGGCTTGTTTGGTTATGAATGGGCTGCTAGTTTCTCAACCTCTGAGGGAATATAAGTTCATCAGGCAAAGAAATGCATTTCTGGCAGCAGGTCCGCTAGCCCACTGAAATGTATTTGTGTGGTGACCCTGGTTTATTTTGTATTTTGAGACATAGACACAACCACGACGTCAGCCAGATCCACTCCCAGGCGGGCCCCGCCGACGTGACATTCCTCAGAGACATCCCTTGTGATGGTTTGGATTTGGTTTGGATAAGACGAAGCACGACAAGTGTAATGGAATCCTGAGGAGTTGATTCTGACAGGCTATTGGTTCAAGCTGGTTCAATTACGACAAAAAGAGAAAGCCGACAGTATTCATTTACATCTGTGTCTCTTTTGTGTCCTCTCGTGGATCATCATATTGATAACAAAGGGATCTGGACTGATATAAAAACACACAAACACAAACCATCTTTTGAAACAAATGCATGAGGTCATACTTAACCAGAGAAACCTCTTGCAAGGCAAAAACATATGTAGCTTGCTGAAGTATTGAATAATTATCCAATTACTAATGATCGATGATAATATGATATCAACCTCAAAAAGTTATGGTGTCAATTTCCATTTACATTATAGCAAGACAGACCAACCAATGAGAGTATATCAGGGGGACTAGGGTTAGCTGGGTTCAAGTGAATGAGAGACATGAATGAGATGTATAACTTTCAATCACCATACACTTCTGGTAAAATAACCGAGGCTTTTATCCAAAGTGACACCAACGAGAAGCTGACCCTTGATACAAGCAAACAATCAAAACTGATGGATCTGGACAGGGTGTAGAGAAATAGGAATCAGAAACAGTTTATTATGATGACTTGGCTTGATTCATGTGTGTCAGCAACTTCCATGCGGATAAATAAATCATAATTTATTTATGCGCCACCCACTGAGTTTGCTCACAACTGGCTTTGGCTCATGTTTTGATTTCTCATAATATTGTTGTTCGTAGATAGCTGTGATCAATTAAACAATTGAAATGGGGATTACATGGACAGCGATCAAACTTCTGAAGTACATAGGAGTTGGACACATGATATTGGCATGATGTTGTTGCTGATGAGGTATTTTAATTAGATAAGTTAGCTTCCCAAACCTACTGCTATTCCTTACTATATTTGAATACCATGAGGGACATTTTCATTGTTGACAGCTGAGCTAAAAAGGGGACGAATTACAGGGCCTGCCGTTTATATGGGTTACTATGAGTTTTCAATGTGGTTCAGGGGGAATGCACAACACAACCCGTCTGTCCCCTCCTGTCCTGCTGTCCGTCTGTCTGTCAACCAAGCCACAGATGGAGCGATTACCAGCGTTTTGATTACAGGCCAACGTTTGAGGGTATAGGGATGTGGACGTTGTACAAACTGTGCAGGAAATTGAAGTTATTTTTTTTTGGGGAGGACACACATTATTAAGGAATCAATGTCAATGTGCACACATGCAAGAGCTCGAAGCCCTCGGGGCTACAGACCTTATCCTTCTTATAGTGGAAGGGAACCCTCTGTTTGAGCTCCATTCCGAACACAAAGAGATCTATTTTGGGCTGTTCTCTAATATTGGCGGTGTAATTGGTTTCCGTGTTTGCATCATCATAAGTGTTAACATCATCATTTTAAAATTTAATATTTTATCACAACATTGTTATTCGTGCAACTTGATTTGTTGCATTGGTTACCAGCTGATACATGCTGCAAGATATGCTTCAGTAGTTGATATGATGTTTCTTTCAAGCACTATCACTGCATTGCCAATCATTTAATGGGCTTGAATGCTCCTTGAAGTGTGTTTCTATTTCACTGTAATAAAACAAAGCAGCAAACAGTCAATTCAAATATACATTATAATTATGAAAATATTTGAGTGGAAGAGGTTTGATCCTCATGTCCATAGTCTACCTTGAGGTAGCCTTAAGCAAGATCCCCCAACCTACATTCTCCTAATTATATACATGTCACTTTTTATATGCCTTGGGCAAATGCATTTGCTAACTTTCGCATCTTGTAACAACTAAATAATTGCACTGTGTATTATAACTATCCCTGCATTATGTCTATGGAGTGCTCTGGACCAAGCAGTCTTGTGAGGTCATCATTGTGGTGCACGGCATTCAGCCATTGCTGTTTAAGGACCTTCCACAAAACCTATACTCAGTGGTACCATCGGGTGACTTCATAGCCACATATACGGATAAGGATAGTAACCATCAACACTGGTGGTTTCCATTCAACCGACAATGGAGTCTGGAGGGATTTTGGCGTGACTTTGTCACGAAGACGCACGTCGGCAAATTTGGTATATAATCTGATCCTAACAAGGGATGTGGTTCCTATCCATTGTTGCCATGGGTTTGCTTTCCATACCGCCCAGTTTGAGGTTATCACAACGAGACTTGGAGAGTCAGCACCTTTAACTGTGTGAATACTACCTTGGTCAAGTTGAGGTTGTTTTCTTCTTTAAGGTGGGGGGGGGGGGGGGGGGGGGATTTTTGATTGGGGTTGGTCAATTATAATATGATTATCATGATGATCTGCACAAATCATATCCTATACCTCTGTCTTTCAGTTTAATTGTAGGGTTACAAAACCCGTCCACACACCTCCCATACTCCCAAAGTCTAGGACCTAAACTAAACTGGTTCTCAATCCCTCCCTCTTAAAAATAACTTGAAACGCTCCTCCTGACCCCCAGCGGTAGGCTTGTATGTGTGAGGCCAGGATCACCTCAATGGTTATAACACTTCCAACCTCATCTGTGGCCAATGCCAATTTGCATTATAAATACTACAGCTCAAAGCCACAGTGGCTGCAATTAGCTCTGTGAACCCCTATTTTACTTCGCTTTCCCACTCCCTCGCATTCTCCTAGGCCAGCGCAAGCCAGGCCAGCAGCTCATTCCAAAATAGAAGCCTGAGTTCACCCAGGGAATCACCCCAAAATCCAGCCTCCTCCAGATGTTGCCTGGGCACCAGGGCTCGACGAAGCACAAAACAAGAGGGTGATATATTCTGTCTTTAATAGCGTGTGTGGAAAGCCTCCAGAAGACCTTACCGAACTGAGCGGAGGGGAGTCTATTGAGTGGGGAGAGGCGATGCAGATTAAGAGGAGGAGATTGGCTACTCCTGGCGGTCCCTCGACTTATGGGGACGAAACTCTCATGGATCCTGAACCGCACCCTTCGCCAGCAGAATCATGGCACTAGGGCTGTGAACCCACTGCTTCTCTTACTGGGCCTCTGCCTTCTTAATTGATTCAATTCGCCTCATCTTTTAAATTCTTCTTGTGTCTTGTTTCTAAATGATGTTGTACACTTGTTGTTCGACAGACAACAGTTTCAATATTTTTCATTGCTTTTTTGCCATTATGATATTGAATGCAGAAAATAAGTACATCATTGTGTCATAGTTGATGTTTTATTAAAATCAAAGGTAGAACTTCTTTGTATTGTATTTTCCTGCATTTACAAATTTTTGGTGTCAGCATAAATAGGCTTATGTTTAGCTTTTTACTAGTTCTGAGAATCCTATGCCCTCCTGAATAACATACCTCATACAGAGATCAAATTTCTCCCACACAAACAGACACACAAAAACACCTCATGCAGAAATTCACTCAATCATCGCTTATTGGCTAAAATAAAGAACCTCTATTTTCTTTGACGACTGATGTCAAAGGTTGCTCCTGGGACTGGCCAGGAGTAAGGAGTGCATTCATTCCACCTCCCATACGTGCATAGGGTAGCGGCTCCCGAAATCACCAGCTGATGACTGTGGGCCCGCGCTCCCTCTGCCAGCTGCCTAATAACAACGTCTGACTGGTTGTCCTTCAAGAAACGAAAAAAAAAGAAAAAAAAAGCAGAGATGGGCCTCACCAGGCTGATGGGATCTCGAGCCACCTGACGGCAGAGGTCGTGCTCCAAGGTCACGCCTCACCTGTGTGCTCACCTGAAAGCTGGAGCTCATTTAATCTCTGTAGCGCTGTGCGTGCACCGCCACAGAAAACAGAGGGCCTATTTTCCCTGGATTAAGTACACCACCAAGGGGGGCGGTTAGGAGTCCCCGTCCACAGCTCCCTCATAATTTGCCCAACAGGACACTTTTATGACTTTTTTTGACGATTTAAGCAGAAATGCGTCCGTCCCCCCCCTCCACCACCCATCCCCCTTTCCCCAGAGGCCCATGTGGAGGGGCCAGGGGTGAGGACAGCTGCTTTGAAACACATCCAGGGTGCCCAGCATGGACAGAGCCTTCAGCTGTAGCCAGGCGTTCCCTCTCAGCCAGTTTCCAAGCCGCACGTGCCATGGAATGAAAACACACACACACACACACACACACACACACACACACACACACACACACACACACACACAGACACACGCACACAAACACACCAGTCATGGCTGTCCTCAGTCCAGTGTCAAAATAGGGGCTTCCACCGAACTACTGAAGAATGTGAGGAGCACAACAAAATAAGAAGAAAAAAAGATTGTTGTGTCTGGTTTAGAGGCCAGGCATACCTAAGAATGAATGGAACATCAATAAGGATTGAGTTAGTGAGATATTGTCAGTCAGGGGTCAGGGATGTGTTGGAAAGGAAACTTTACCTCATTCAACACTGGCTATTACATTTTTGTTTCAATATTTCATTTTTCATTTATTAGGTTTTACATAACAAATGCATCTCTCTTCCACTCCACTGAAATGCAGGCTCTTAAGTATAAAAAATTAAGTACATACTGTAATATCTTTGAAGCATTATAAATGCTGAAGGCAAATGCCAGGTGTGTGAAATTTTGGAAACACACAAAATAACAGCAAAATGTTTCCAGCAATGGTAAGGAGCAGCCATTTCAAATCCATTCCCACAGGCAAATACCAAGAAACAAGGGCAGCCATCACAGAATCAGCATACCCCAACTACAAAGGTAGATGTGACAAGAGAGCTCCAAAAACTGTCATTCACAGTGGGATTATATCCATATAATGTGATGAATGGATTGCCTGCCCTTAAGCAAGTCCAGAAATAAAGCTTGATCAAATTAGGGCTGGACGATTTATCGAATTTTGAGTGTGGTTTCTTAGCGTCAAACGAAAACAAAATTAACATAATCGAGTTTTCCAATATATATATTTTTGTAACGTTTTTTTTAATGTTTTATAGAAAGGGCAGAACACCTGGATACATTATCTCCTGTATATCATTTTAGATTGGAACATTTTCTTTTTGACCATTTTGTGTAGGCGAAATTTCAAAGTTCTCAGTTACAAAGTTGTTTTTGGGAGAGACATGCTGAATAAATACTACATGTTTTCAAACTCAAAATAATCGTTAGAATAATCGTGATTTCAATATTGACCAAAATAATCGTGATTAGAATTTTTCCCATAATCGAGCAGCCCTAGATCAAATCATGGTTAGGGACGGAGCAGACAGAGGAAATACTTTCAGACACACTGCAATGGTCTCTGTGACTTTCTGTTCATTATGGTCGGTTGAACCAGTGTACAAATGAAGATACACCCACCATGAACCAGTGTACAAATGAAGATACACCCACCATAACACAGAGATGGAGCTATGAACTGTATCACCAGTTTATCTCTCATTGCTACTTTTGATCTACCTAAACAGGCAAACTGAGGCATGCTGAATAGATTGAACAAAGATTAGATTAGTGCATGGGCCTCACATCGACCGTTTGGAAGGCATACAGAGAGGCTACCAGGAGACATCCTTTCTGTTTGTGTGTGTGTGTGTGTGTGTGTGTGTGTGTGTGTGTGTGTGTGTGTGTGTGTGTGTGTGTGTGTGTGTGTGTGTGTGTGTGTGTGTGTGTGTGTGTGTGTGTGTGTGTGTGTGTGTGTGTGTACATGTGTGCGGGTGTGTGTGTGTAGTGTGTAGTGTGTGTGTGTCTGTGGATAGCAGGTAGGAATTCAATGTATGACAATTATAGAAGGATCCCAAGAAAACATGGCCCCTGGGCATGAGGATACCTGAAGCCCGCCCAGCTCTTCAGCACACACACATACATAATGAAAGTAGGCAGAAGATTTATTTGCTTAGGTCAAGGGAGCTCATCCAAGATTAATAAACAAGTTATAATGTGTGCTGAGATCAGGTTGGACAGCAGTGTCTCCGAAGCCCTCAGAAGAAAACACTGAAGCCCCCAAGGCTCTCGCGCCTGAGCTCTAAGGCTCCAGGTTCTGGGGTCTATGGTCTGGGCTCTAGGGTCTGAACTCCAGAGTCTAGGGTCTAGGTTCATGCCCTGGGCTCTAGGGTCATCTGGGCTGTACATGAAACAAAACAATGTCCTTGGTGATTGAAACCATTGATACATTAAATCGTTTGGGCGCTGCAATGGCTGTTTTCTTTGTGTGAAGATATGAAGATACACCCACCATAACATGGGTGTATGAAGATACACCCACCATAACACAGAGATGGAGCTATGAACTGTATCACCAGTTTATCTCTCATTGCTACTTTTGATCTACCTAAACAGGCAAACTGAGGCATGCTGAATAGATTGAACAAAGATTAGATTAGTGCATGGGCCTCACATCGACCGTTTGGAAGGCATACAGAGAGGCTACCAGGAGACATCCTTTCTGTTTGTGTGTGTGTGTGTGTGTGTGTGTGTGTGTGTGTGTGTGTGTGTGTGTGTGTGTGTGTGTGTGTGTGTGTGTGTGTGTGTGTGTGTGTGTGTGTGTGTGTGTGTGTGTGTGTGTGTGTGTGTGTGTGTGTGTGTGTGTGCTTCGTAATGTACTCTGAACGGGACCTCCCCCTGCTTGTTGTTTGGAGTCAGAGGTCCCGAGTGCAGGACAGTGGCATTGATGTTGAACGGTTCCTATTTTGCAGTATGGTGTCAGACTACACTGACTGCTTCTTCCATGGCTGTCTGTGACATTCAGACTGCCCGCCTGTCTGTTCAGCTCTCTATTTCTGCCGCCTAGTCTACCCTGGCTGTCTGTAGCTGGTTTGTAAGCCAGCCAGCCTAGTCGGTGTGGCTGACCTGACTGTCTGTATGTAGCTGGTTTGTTAACCAGCCAGCATAGCCGGTGCGCCTGACCTGCCTGGCTGTCGGAGCTCAGCTTTTCCGGCCGTAACTCATTCCTGCCTCGATTGAGGATTGTGGCAGTTGGTGAGGGAACAACTTTCACAAGGGAACCGCGGCGCTAAGTTTCCAACTAGCCACCAGTTAGCATAATGTGTTGGTTCTAACCTGGGATTCAACCTCACAGCGGCATCACGTGAACGCCCAGCTCAGCCAAGGACCCAAGCATAAGCAAACAGTTGATGGAAAACCTGATGCTCATCCCTTATTTGCTCACCTCACATCCAATCATGATCTCTTCATGAGAAGAACTTAACAGTGTTTGAGTATGTTGAGGGTAAACTTTCGGTTGATTTTCCCACACCAAACCTTTCAAAATAAGGTACAACTCATCAAAGCCATGACATAATCCTTCGGGGAATCCTGAGAAATTCTGGAAATACCTCTGAGACAGCTGTCCCACTGAAGTTTTCTTTCTACAGCATCAGCGATTTACATCAATTATCAATTACTCCAATAAAAATCTAAAATAAATTGTGAATGCAATTTATAAGAATACTAACCTCTCAGAGGCAGCCTAAATTTGACCACCTCAACTCTGGTTTTGCCTCAGGTCTGGAACCAGCGCAACCAGCGGACCCAGCCTATGTAGATGAGGACGACACCAGGCAGAGCCACTTGGGGGATTAATGTAATAATATGTGGGCAGTGGTGCAGCCAGTCAGTCTGAAAAGTGAGGTTGACTGACAACGCCCAACAACGTACACTAACGACGACATGGCTCTCCAGCCCGTACGAGGGAAGTGAATATGGTCTGGCTGTGAGAGGCTATAAGAATACAGCAAGGTTGAACGAATGAAAGGCCTGGAAGGTTGACCGGCTGATAAAATGCTGGATTAGTTGTCCCTAGGACTACACTCTTGAAAACAAAACGAAGACAAAAGCAAAAGCAAGACTGTTCCCTTTTGTGTCCCCGGGCCCAGTAAACTGGGACGGTTCCAGGGAGGCGCAGGGCGGATGCTTTTAACAAGACACCAGCTTAACAGCCACTGTGTGACGGGAACACACGGATTTAACAGACTTTCGCTTTGAGACCTTCGCAAAAACCACCAACTCATTGAAAAGAAGACAATACCAAAGTACCAGAGGAGGAGAGAGAGAATATGTATGCAGTAAGAAAACAAAGAAAGAAACAGAAGAGAAATAGACCAACCTGATGAACCACACAGCAAGTGGACCAAAAGCCAGATAGTCAGTCAACAACCATGTACGTTTACAGACCAAACACACTAAGTTGATAAGTTGCAATCAATGAATTACGTACTATTACAAACTCAGTTTCGCGACAGTGGTAAGCATCTCAAGCAGTACTGTATTTAATTAATGGACAAGTTAATTTATTCGTTAATTGATGAAGTACCTGGTTGGTTTACTGGTAATTTGTTTGGTTGATTCATTGATTGGTTGATGTTTTGCTTGACTGACTTGACTATTACCAAATACAAATACACACACACACACACACACACACACACACACACACACACACACACACACACACACACACACACACACACACACACACACACACACACACGTACACACTCAACAACACACACATTCACACACCCACACACACACACACACACACACAGACACTTACACACCAGAATATGAATATCAAATAGGCCATCCTTCCATGTAAAGTTTTGGTGTTCTCTTAGTACCCATTGTCAAGCCTATTCATGTTTCCAAGTTGATACTGAAAGCGTCCCAAGGCAAAGGGGATGCTTCTATTTCAGAGAACCTCTGTAAAAAATAAAGCATTTTAGGCACCTACAAGCTTTTTTTAGAGCTGAGGTGAGACCCAGCTCCACAGATGTCACCTCTTGCTCTGAGCTCCGGCAAAACACATTCTCCGGAGAAACATCTCTCACTCCACAGTCATCCCTCAAACGCATCGCACTGAGCTCACATCATAAAATAACTTCACGCCGCATCGACTTTCATAGGTACATTCTAGGCTCAAGTCAAATATTAACAGCAAGAGATGCCCAAGCACCACTGGGCACTGAACTATGGGGGTGGTGGATTCTACGTACTGGAAAACAATTCAAAGTAAAAGCAGTCACGTCAATACACATTCCTTGACCTCTTTATCGTCATCATATATTCATCATAACTTAAATAGGTGGACGTCTTGTTATGAACAGTGTATGTATTAACAATACTCGATCTTAATAGGATGTATCAATTTGTAGAACTGTATTCATGTATAATCGGTCAAGGTGAATACAAATTTCTACAACCGACATGAAGGCTTGTATTCTCCAGCACACAGCTGCAACACAGAAGACCAAGACACAAGTCACCACACTGCACTATTCGCCCGAATGATGTGGGCATCATTTGATGTGGGCAGCCACTTTGCCCTCCAAGAGCATCAGCTAGGAAGGTCCCCACCAGTATACCAAAAAATCATTAAGGATGAACTTCACGTCTGGGATTGTGTAACAACAATTTTTACAATTAAAAGAAGCAACTTTATTTACGGTAAGCTACAGGAAGCCCTAATAGGGTCAGACTAAATCCAAAACCAAATCCATTTGTTTACGTTTCAGTAATTTGCTATGCAATGCAAAATTCTACTTGATATAATCACACAATGATGGCTTCACAAACGTTTTTCGCGTGCCAATCAGTTCCACCAGTTACCTACAAGAAGCCTTTTCCTTGTGCATTTTATTAAAACATAATTACAATAATCTGTTACAGTTCTTAACGGTAAAAAGGTCTTGATGGAGTGCTCTCGGTAGAAGGCTTTGAACCTGTGCCCTGGCCATGAAACCAAAAGTATGTCGTTGGACCAACACGCGTCTTTAATTGGCTCCTTTTGGCATAAATATCCTTCTCTACCATGGTGAAAAGGCATCTTTACTTGGTGAAAAGAGTCAGTATTTCGCAGCGCTGAAGTCTGTAGTCGCTGATGGATAGTTGCTAAATTCTCAGACCACACACACACTATAATACAGTAATAATGAATCATAATAATTTGGCTTCAATACGGTCTTGCAGGCTATGAAAAAAGCACATTCAGTAATCCGAAATTTGAATATCACACATTACAGTACTTACTATGTTTAATAGTGCACATCATTTTATAGATATTACTAACAGTGTTTTTGACATCAATACCATTCATATAGACGCTCAAAAATGACATTGAAGGAGAGTGAGATGAAGACACTACAGGAGACAAGGTGTCTGCAGTTCTGTGAAAAGTCTTAAATTGTTTACAATTCAGATTCAGTATTAATAAAAGGCCTATATATACATACCGTCTGTCTGTCTGTCTGTCTGTCTGTCTGTCTGTCTGTCTGTCTGTCTGTCTGTCTGTCTGTCTGTCTGTCTGTCTGTCTGTCTGTCTGTCTGTCTGTCTCTCTATACCTAACCCTGCGGCCCGCTCACTGAATTAGACATTAATCTTTACTGTGCATTGAAAAAGAAAAGAAGAAGACATTTTTATCGGTCATAGATAATGCAGCTGATTGCAAACCTCTGAACAGGTCAACAGAAGGACCACTTGTATGACCGGTCCTTTTCAAAGTGTTCTGTGGGACAATAACGCCCCCTATGGACTAAATAAATACCATCTGCGTTAATGCAAAAGACTTGCAAGTCCTATGCATTGCAAAATGTCAGCGTGTCTTCTTTAGCCGATGCTATGCATTTTACTTGAGTAAAAGCAGAGCTTCATGTTCACAACATTATCAGTACATCCTGTTTTTGTAACCGTTTTCTAAAATAAAATATTGTGGCGAGCAGCACTACGGGAAGGATGAGACGGGAGCCCAGGTTCAATCAATTATGCAGTTCCGCGTCCCATACACCCCACGACTATGGACTGCCTTTATTAATGACCAATGTTATACATGGGAAAACAGCGCACCCAATAAACAAACACGTCATTCTCGGTGACAGTGGCGGCAACGATACACGCAACATGTTAATACAACAACACGCTACACACAACCAATTGACAACCCCATTATCCCCACTTAACCCAGCAACACTGTCCACGAAAGGGTCCAAACCCCAGAATAAATGGACCCCCAGAATCCCTTGCGCATCTTAACAAACGTCTACACCTGTGGTCGCCACAAAATAAAAAACATTGACATCCTGTTTTTGTTTTTTCATTCTTCAGAATTGCTGCTGATAACGGTGTGTTTTGGTGAGTATAAGTCTTCAGAGTGACTGATTTCTCTCTTTTGAGTTATATAGAATATTACTTGTAGTATTATTGCATAATGATATATTAAAAATTACGAATAGAATGGCTTCAGCAGTTCCCCCTAGCAATACAACTGAAAATGTATCTTCAATAACAATGTACAACTTGGGTTTTTGACAAGGCAGACAAAGGTTTTACAGTGTCAATCCAATTGACAATGAGCCAAAGTATCCTTCAGTTCAATCGTTGCCCGCTATACGACTTTGATATGACCTCATAACTGTCCTCGTCTGACTCTGTGTATATGATGTTAAGTGTTGGTCTCTACCTGTCCCCCGATGTCCCTACACCTTTCCCCTCAATTCACAGATCCTGACACTCCCATCTGAAATCTCTTGATTCCCCTTACCTGAGCTTCCCTGTCAATCGTCCCACCTGCACCTCATTCCCTCGTTAGTCTCTTCCATTGCTTAAAGGTGACATATTACACCACCAGGTGTGAGTCAGTGTGATTAGCCGTTAAAAGCCCTTTTGAGAATGTGGGCGTGTCCACCTAGATGTGTGCTGGATAGATCAGTCTATCAGCCTACCCAGTGGATTGTAGCAAACGTTGCTCATCTATCCAGGATACATCTAGGTTGACACGCCCACTTGTGTTGTCAGAAGAGGCCGATTTTCAACACGGCCTGTAACGGGTAATCACACTCACACCTTGTGGTATAATATGTCCCCTTTAACAGATCTCTTCCATCGTTCACTTGTCTTTTCTTTATATTTATCATGTCCATTGTTTGTGGCTCCTCCTTCTACTCTAGTTGTTTGTGTTCTTTTCATCCAGTTGGTTGTAGGCTATTCAGATTTTTTATTTTGCAAGCATTTTTTGTTACATTTCCTGAGTACTAGTCTGGTCTGTATTTGGATCCTATCTCTTTTTGTTCCTGCCGTGTCGTCGCAATAACAACCTATTGAAGAAACAATGTTCTTATTCAGTTGTAACTGGGTGTGAGGAGGGCTCTTGAACAGCTCTGAGATGTTTTCTCACTACAGTCTTTCCCTCCAGGACCGCTGGTTGCTACTGGAAACGCTATGTTGACTTTTTATTCTCATCATGCGTGGTTTTAATTTGTATTATCAGAGTGAATAATAAGCAGCATTTACCATATATCCCATCCCATTATTGTAAAGAGCCATAACATCTATAATGTGACAGGCCAATCTCTGCCCAATGAGATGACAATAATGTGTGAATAATTGTGTAAATATGACATTGCAATGTTTTATATGTACATGTTATATATATATGACTCCCTTGTTAAAGTCTTAATAGCCCAAATTTTCATTTTGGGAATGATAATTAATAAAAAAATAAAGTTATATCTAATATTATTCTATTTTGATAGAGATTTATTCTTCTGCCATTTGTTGTGGGATAGAAAGTTATGCATTGATCCATAGGATCAATGCATGGTTGCATCAACATTGAATAAAGACTGAAAGGTAAATACCTTACACTTAAAAGCATCGCCCTTCTAGCAAAAAACATCTGTATAACTACATCTAACTGTGCATGCTGCACATCCTCAAAAATGCCGAGCAAGCCCGGTGCATAACCAGAAGGCAGCATCTCTCTCTGTCGTCCACACACCATGATCTGATTTATCATCCATGCTCAAAATATACACCTTTACCCTTTCCAGCTGGATGGCTTTCCATCGCCTCTCCTCTCCTCTTCCCTCCTCTCCTGCACTGCGTTGAGGAACCAGGAGTGGGGCTTATGGAGCCTGCGATTGGCCCGCCACCGCACCACTGAACCTTGCACTCCCCACAATAGGCTGCTTGTTATTTGGGCAAGTGAGGAATGTTGAGATTAAATACGAAGTGCGATGTTGTGATTGAAGCACAGTATCCGCTGACGGGGCGACAAATGTATAAATCCTAATTCCTCTTAACGATGAACGCAGATCTTATGTAATTACTCTCTCTCTATCTCTCTCAGTCTCTCTCCCTCTCTCTATCTCTTCCTCTCTCTGTCGCTCCTTCTCTCTTTCCCTCCCTCTCTTTCCGTCTCTCTCCCTGGGAGGGGAGGTTGGGGAGGGGTGGAGATGGCCATGGCTGCTTCACTTGTCTTATAACTGATGCCGAGATCCACAAAGACTCCTGCATTCGTTCCGCATGATGAGGGCAAAGGAAGCAGGAAAAGGAGAAAGGAGAAATAATTAAAGCCATTATTATATTACTGCTTACGTTATTATTTAGTAATGCATTGTTTATAATAGATTAATAAAACAGAACATGATTTCACCAGCCAAGCAGTGAAAAACATTTCAGAGGGATAACAAAAACGAGGTCTAACAAATAATGCTTTTTATTTGTACAGTGCTTTTAGAGGTACTCAAAGACTCTTTCCAGCTGATATTCTCCCATAGTCAAATCAAATCATAAAAAAAGTCTAAATGTCACCGGCATCCAGTGTCTGTGCTCAGCAGAATCCCTGAGCATCTGAAGCACCATTGTTACATGCCTGCATCTGCCTTGCTGTCCCACATACCTCAGTGAGAATGGAGGCCTTGAGGGAAGCATCAGGATGGATTATGCTGACCAAAGACACATCTGGGAGCTCTGTGAATGCTAACGCATGTGACCACAGGATAACATCTGCATATTTTCAGATAACAGGGAGAAAAAAATCCCTTGTTTTGGATGATGAGCTCATGGTATGTCTCCGAATCGGTGTCTAGCCATCTAAGAAATGTTTACCTGTACAATGGCCACTTTAAGCACCTTACCTTATGTGTTGCATTAATTTGGCTGCTAGTAAGTATTGCACTACATTTACAGAATGTTGGTTTGCTGTTGCCAAGCAACCTGGGAGCTAAAGAAGCCCCTGCCTTTAGCCATCGACTATGAGTAATAGGGCCTGACACACCAAACAACATACAACCACGTTGTTAGACACTCGCTTGTTCAGAATGGGAGTAGCATTCAGTGACTGGTCATGAATCCAATCAAAGAATGAGTGATCCACAAGGTGGATGCCGAATTAATTACTAATTAATTAACAGTATAGCCATATAAAGAGAGGGTGCGACCTTTGTAGAGAATCTTTGTAGAGCAATGTAGACAACCAGTCAATACAGACTCTACAAATGGAGATACAGAAACTGCTTTAGAAACAGTTCCACCAAAACTATTTTCCTTCTGTTTCAACATGACAATCTTATCATGGCCTCCTTTCTTTTTCCACATTCTTTTTTGGTTTGGTTCTGATGGCATCAGAGATAAGTGTTACACTGACAACAACTATTTTGTAGTACTACTTTTTTTAACACCAGTCAATCAAGTGTTTTGCATAAGAAAAAAAACTACAAATTCACAACCCATGGATATTAAACTTATATCAACATGCAATGTATAACATTTTAACTTGTAGATAAAAACAAGCAATGAGGTTGATGATGCTGTGACATCGAGGGAATGACCACTGGTGGACAAAATCCTTATCCACCATTTTATTGAATAAAACACAAGCTAATAAATAGAGACTTTGTTCCCACGCAACACTGGGACAATAGTATTCTCATGTGCTCCGTCTTACACATACTTTGAGAGTCTTATGTCTGCTCCAGCAGACGATTAAACGATTTGTGTACCACCTGGGTTTTGATTTGAAGTTTGTCGCTGTATTAGCGTCTGGTTTAGACAGACTGTATGGAGGAACATGGAGGAACATGGACGAATGGCCAAGATCAGCCAATAAACTGAAAGGAAAATAGACAGGAAATAATAAGAGGGTTAGATTTAACTCTTGTTGTTGATGTTGCTAAATTTATTCTCTGTCTAGACCGATTGTGTGCTAATTGTTTGCATGGATGAATGGCCAGTATAAACCAACATTCATTCCAATTTAATCAATTTAACTAAATGTTGCACAGCAATGCAAATGAGTCCATCTGAAATGCAGACACTAAATAAGCACAGCAAAGGCAACAACCTTTTAAATATAACTAGAAGGCACTTGTACCTGTTATGATTCACTGGACAATAGTATGTGATGGAAGCTATTTCCGATACCATACTGTGTAGGATTTATTCCCGAGCCACTATAGAAAACGGCATAAGTTCAAGAGTGTCAGTGTAAGCAATGATTTCACATCCCAGCGTGTCAAATGTGTTTTGGACCCATTTCATCGGATGCAATAGGAACTCCAAACAAAGTGATGAATGTCTTTGAGAGGAAGCATTAAGTCATTGGGATTGGGTACAACTTACCTCTGTGGCGCCAAAGCAATCATTTGTTCTGGAAACACCATCTCCTCTCCTGCTCCTTCGTCCTGGGAGGAGTGCCCACAGGGATCTTTCCTATTCAGGCATGAGCGATCAATGATGGCTGATAAAGGTGCTGGGCACCAACTGCCCTATAGATCCTCTGGCTCTGTGGACACAGCAAGTGGGCTGTGGTGTGAACAAAGCATACATGTCACTGCGGACTGGTGTGTGTGTGTGTGTGTGTGTGTGTGTGTGTGTGTGTGTGTGTGTGTGTGTGTGTGTGTGTGTGTGTGTGTGTGTGTGTGTGTGTGTGTGTGTGTGTGTGTGTGTGTGTGCATATCCATGAACATGTGTGCATAGTGTATCCGCAGGGCTGTGTGTGTGTGCTCATGTGTGCGTGCGTGTGTGTGTGTGTGTGTGTGTAGGTGTAGGTGTAGGTGTGTGTGTGTGTGTGTGTGTGTGTGTGTGTGTGTGTGTGTGTGTGTGTGTGTGTGTGTGTGTGTGTGTGTGTGTGTGTGTGTGTGTGTGTGTGTGTGTGTGTGAACATGGGGAGGTGGTGGGTGGATGGCAAATATTTGAAGTGATGGTGATTCAAAGCACCAGCGACAGCTTGTTCCTGTTGACTGGGTGTTTGTAATCTTAATATACAATTATAATGAAAAACTATAAATAGATTTATCCAATAGCACGTGTCACTATCTCTGTGTGTTCAGCTTTTTATATAGTGATTTTCTACAAAAACCAAGGAAAAACCAAGAGACTAATAATGCAATGACAGCGCCGCATCTATTTGTAATCTGAATGTTGCCATCTGGCTTGTTTTCATTATGCTTCTGGGGACAAATAAAAGCCAAGCTTGTAATAGGAGGAACCAACGCTTTGTCTTATATTTAGGTTTTCATTCTGTGTACTACTACATGTGGTAGACATAATAATAAAGATATCATAACATGTACTTCAGATCATGAAAGACATGGTGATTGTTGACAGCACATGATAAGGAAATGGAAATCACAATCATACAGCGAATGAAAGGATTGATACGCAGCTCTTTGTGAAAAAACCTGTTCAGTCATGTCAAACGTGTTTTATTCTCTAGAAATCTTCAGTGAGCATAATACGTTGTATTTTACGCAACTAAAAGTGAACGAAAGATATACATTGACCAAACAATACAGGGTGTCAGAATACAAGTCCTTCACAGGACACCCATCTCAAAGCATCACAGTGGCAGACATAAAACCCTTTCTTACAGTTTGCGAGACTTTAACTCGCATCGGGATAGCAGAGCGGGGAAACGAGCGGGACTCAAACGACAGCAACACTTAAAAGGTGCGATACAAAAAAAAAGGCAAATGATGCAGCGTATCTGACTAGACGCCCGCGGCCAACGGGCTGCTAACGTCCCCTCGGTGTCCGGTCCGCCTCAGGGGTCGACGGCGGCGGGTATGATGCTGACCTTGTTGTTCCGGCTGATGCGGCGTTCGGGCCGCGGCCGGGGCTGCTTGGTCTGGATCAGCTCCTCGGGGGTGTTCCCCAGCGGCGGCAGCAGCCTCTTCTTGCTGTTGCGGGTCTCAGGCAGCCACTGGGGCGGCAGCTCGAACGGCCCGAAGCCGAACTGCACCACGTCCTCGCTGTCCGTGGGCGTGGCCGGCGCCACCTGGGAGGACGAGGCGTACGCCGTGCACGGCTGCGCCGGGGACCCCCGGGGGGCCGGGGGGGCCTCCCCGTCCGCCAACCCTTGCCGCCGCTGCTGCTGCTCCTTCTTGGGGACCCCCTCTCGCCTCAGGCTCCCCGGTCGGGCCCCCCGGTGGTGGCCCTCCGGGGACTCGGAGCAAGGCCCCGATCTCGTGGAGGAAGCGCCGTTATTCTTGCCGTCCAGCCCCTTATCCTCCTCTTCCTCCTCCTCCTCCTCCTCCTCCTCCTCCTCTTCCGACGGCCTGTAGATCTGCTGCTGTCCGATGTTGAACATCTCCAGCAGCTGGCTCCCGGAGCGGCCCGCCGTCTCCAGGCCGGTCCTGGAGCCGCCCTCCGCCGGCCCCCTGCTCTCCCCGCCCAGCGACACCAGCCCCCCGGAGCCCACCACGTTGCGGCGGCTGTAGCGGCGGTGGAGCCGGGCCAGCAGGTCCAGCAGGCTCTGGCGGGCCGCGCGGCTGACGGTGAGGAACATCAGCGGGCTGGTGACCAGGGACACCTTGGGCAGCCACACGGCGGTGAGGTAGAGCGGCGCGGGCAGCAGCGCGGCGCTCTCGGCCCCCAGCACGGTGCGGTACACCGCCAGCGCCCCGTAGGGGGCGCTGCAGGCCGAGAAGGCCAGCACGGCGGCCAGTAGGGCGGCGTGCAGCTCGGCCTCGCGCTGGGACACGTACGGGATGGAGATGCCGCTCTGGGGCGTGCGCAGCGCCGCGATCACCACCTTCTTCTTCTGGCTGGCGCTCAGCGCGCGGCGGATCAGCAGCATGAGCAGGAAGACCAGCGCCAGCGGCAGCACCACGGTGGTGCCGTTGTAGAGCGCCACGTACAGCACGTGGCCCAGGGCGCGGGGCGGCGCGTCGGAGCAGGACGCCGCCGCGTACACGTCCGTCACGTTGGTGGCGGCGAACACGGGGACGCTGGCCACCGTGGCGTGGGCCCACATGTAGATGACCAGGTCCCGGGATCGGGCCTCGGAGATTTTCCGCTCCAGGGGGTACAGCACTGAGTAATACCTGGGGTGGGTAACACGGTGGTTAGTCACGCGGTAGGATGAGGAGCAGACTGCGCGTTAAAATGAAAGAGAAAGGTTCACGCTGAATCTCTGAACGGTAGCTGCTGTTCAATGACGCAGAATGTACCAAGAGAAATTAAGATTGCGTCCTTTTAATAGGAGCAGGAGGAGTCCCTGGGCTTAAGTGCACAATAATCAGCATTGTGAGTGTGGCATTCATTATGGTAAGCCGACCCCATTCAGAACACCATTTGCATTAATGCCTAGTGTAGCTCTTTCAATTATTAAACAAGTCTGTAATATCAAATGGTAAAATTCTTCTAGAGAAAATGGTGACGCAGACTGAATGAACAAAATGGGGCCGGTTGCGTGGCCGCCGGAGCTAGGCATATTGTATCAACTAGCTGTTGCTGCATCACAACGCATGCACATTCTTATGGATGATCCATTAATCCTACGGTTCCCCTGACGCTTTCAATGTGCTTGACCAAAAACGTTTTTACATTCTCTTCAGATTTTTACAGCAAAGAAAATTGGAAAGATAAATGTGGATCGCTAAAGGGAGATGGGAAAAGATGAGGAGAGCTCCGTGGACAGACATAGAGAGGGATTGCTGCAAGAAATGGGCCTCTCTCGCTGCTTTACAGTAAAAGGAGGGCGCGGGAGGGGTTGACTCATTGGGGACTAGACATCTTCTGGGGACCAGAAGGTGAGATTTTAGAGAATAACACCCATATGTGTGAGTCCTATCATTGATTTTGTCGTTAAGGGCCAATATTTTTCAATTGCAAGCATAGGCTTCAGTGTGTGTTGCACGTTTATAAATAAACGTTATACATATATATATATTACTGTAAAAAAGTTGAAGTGTTCTGTGTTCTGAGTGTGTGTTTATGCGTTCCTGTGTATGTGTGTGTTTCTGCGCGTGTGCACGGGTGTGTGTGCAAGGCTGAGTGTGTTTGTGTGTGTGAGGGTGTCATCCTCAAAATGTGATGCAATCTCAGCCTGCCTCTCAATCCAGTCCATCACCACCCACATGGAACTAAATAATTCAGGGATTATGTTGTTTTATGATAGTAGTGGTTTCTATGGGGAATGGGGAATCTAGCTCTTAGTACTCAAGCAGAAACTTGGAATGATAAAAAACCTGAACATATATTACATTCTCTGGTATTGTGTCTGCGACTCAAATCTTTAAATAATGGAGAAAAATAGAAATGTTTCAGTGTCTTCATGAGATTTAAATAAATGTAAAATTGGGTATTTCAACTAAAGCTTGAAATATAATTGTATGTATACCAAGAGGTGATTCCTGTAACTCTATTCTCTTGATGTGAACGCTTTAACGTTGTGGTGGGCATACTTCGGATCACGGCCCTGCACAGATATTGTGAGGGGCAGTGGCTCCAGCAAACTAAGGGTGAGATTTTTCATGTAACCAAAATGAAATATTTGATATTATATTTATAAAAACAACAGTATATGCGGTAGTAAAAAACAAAAATACAACTATTAGTATGAAAAAGTAATTTTCTTTGGCCAGAGGGCACTTAGCCAATGAGGGCAAAGCAGCACTGGCCTGGGGCCTAGTAGCATCCCCCCTGTACCTGGTTCAGATGTTAACTACTGAGATTGTGACGATTTCACCCCAACGTTTTGAGATTATGGGAAGGTTGCCAAACAGTCCTGTCCCTAGCGCCCTCAGCCTCAGGGTAAATAGGAGTGCTTCCTGGGGGAATGGATTAGAGATAGCAAAAAAAGAGAAAAGAAAGGAAAAGAAAGCCTTTATGCATTTACTGGACTTCAGCCCTGCTTGTCAATCCCAATAAATGGATTGGTCCTTTTTCCTCCAAAGGAACAAAGTGCCTGGCTTCAGTGACTCCCGCAGGGAGCACATGGTGATCCAACCTTTCCCACAATGCACCCTGGCCCACATTCGGTCAAAAGAACCATGTGATTGATTGCCTCTGCTGCTTTGACTGTAGTTCCACTCCCTTTGCAAACACAATCCCAATTTCATTTGAGGTACATCAGGGCCTTCGACAGACAACAACAGACGACAACAGAAGAAGGAGTATTGAAACACAACCCCCCCCCGCGCGCTGACCTGTCGAGAGCGATGGCCGCGAAGCTGAGCATGGTGACGGAGCAGAACAGCCGGTGGAGGAACTTGATGGTCTTGCACACGGCGGGCACGCGCAGCCAGCCGCAGCACAGGTCCGGGCCGGCGGCAGTGGCCAGCGCGACGTCGAAGGGCACGCACACCAGGGCGGCGGCGGCGCCCGAGCACGCAAGGTTGGCGATGAAGCGGCCCGTCACCGACTTGAAGACGCTGGTGCGCCACGCACACCAGAGCATCAGGGCGTTCCCTGAGAGAGAGAGAGAGAGAGAGAGAGAGAGAGAGAGAGAGAGAGAGAGAGAGAGAGAGAGAGAGAGAGAGAGAGAGAGAGAGAGAGAGAGAGAGAGAGAGAGAGAGAGAGAGAGAGAGAGACAGAGACAGAGAGACAGAGAAAGAGAGAGAGAGAGAGAGAGAGAGAGAGAGAGAGAGAGAGAGAGAGAGAGAGAGAGAGAGACAGAGAGAGAGAGAGAGAGAGAGAGAGAGAGAGACAGAGAGAGAGAGACAGAGAGAGAGAGAGAGAGAGAGAGAGAGAGAGACAGAGAGACAGAGAGAGAGAGAGAGAGAGAGAGAGAGAGAGAGAGAGAGAGAGAGACAGAGAAAGAGAGAGAGAGAGAGAGAGAGAGAGAGAGAGAGAGAGAGAGAGAGAGAGAGAGAGAGAGAGAGAGAGACAGAGAGAGAGACAGAGAGAGAGAGAGAGAGAGAGAGAGAGAGAGAGAGAGAGAGACCAATTCAGATAAGGTGGCTATAATTGTCCCGTCTCCATGATCAGGAACATACGGTCTACACATACATAAATGCATCCGCCACTCAGGAACATATGCTTTTATACTATATACAATTCCCAATTATACCCCTTCTCTGCAGTCAGTGGGTATGTGAGTACATTCGGTCCATTGACTGAAGCTCCCAGAGCTAGAATGATTGAAAACAGCGAAATCTGTATGAACGTGTGCATAAGCAGCCCTGGTGACCGCAAAAACAACAGTGAACAGGTAGGAGCAATGAATTCACTGTTAGGCTTGTCACATGCTTGTCCCGTAGCCACTGCTGGCACCAATGAGCATGCACTCATGCATACAGACATGCAAGCAGACACACACATGCACGCACACACGCACAGGCATAGACAAAGAGACAGATAGATGGATGGATAGATAGATAGATAGATAGATAGATAGATAGATAGATAGATAGATAGATAGATAGATAGATAGATAGATAGATAGATAGATAGATAGATAGATAGATAGATAGATAGATAGATAGATAGATAGATAGATAGATAGATAGATAGATAGATAGATAGATAGATAGATAGATAGACAGACATAGACGGACGGACGGACGGACGGACGGACGGACGGACGGACGGACGGACGGACGGACGGACGGACAGACAGACAGACAGACAGACAGACAGACAGACAGACAGACAGACAGACAGACAGACAGACAGATGGATAGATCAAGCTGTTGATAGGTGCTGAGCAACACACACACCCAGTGTTGGAGGGTGAATCAGACTAGGCTATTAGTGGCACCAGCAGCACCCTCTCATTTACATCTTCCTCCAGGAATATGGTTAGCCCCCTAACGGGGCACCTCTCAGGGATGATGAGGACCAAACACTTGAAAGGTGAGGACCAGGTGGTCGGAAGACAGAAGCTTCTGTCTTCAGCAGGTCTTGTTATGAGGAAGTGATGCGGAATGCAGAACATCCAGAACTGCCAGGGGATGGATATGTGTCCTTATTGCGTTGCTTGTGATTTTTCCCGGAAATGTCGCCAACGACACCCAGTGGATAATATTCATAATACTGTAAATCAGTGGGCCATAGGCCAATCACAATTGCGTTATCTAATTCAGCGTTAGATAGTGCCTTCATTTCCATTTATTAACATGAAGATCTTCGAGATTATCACTTTAAGCAGGCATATGTGTGAACTTCTGATCATGACTGTTGACAACTATGGTAATGTTAACCTGATCTGAGTGTATGTGTGTGTGTGTGTGTGTGTGTGTGTGTGTGTGTGTGTGTGTGTGTGTGTGTGTGTGTGTATGTGTGTGTGTGTGTGTGTGTGTGTGTGTGTGTGTGTGTGTGTGTGTGTGTGTGTGTGTGTGTGTGTGCGTGCATTGGCAGTCCTAGAGCTGAAACTTACAAACTGCAAGAGTAATCAGTACATAATTAGGGGACTAGGTAATGAAAGCAGTATGAGGGGTTGTATGGTGTTTACAAAAAGCACCACAACCCCATGTCAGATTTAAAACGCTTTAAGAGATTTAAATATTGGGTGAAAGTTAGTGTTGATGAAAGAACTGACAGCATTATTCAACTAAACATGGTTTCAGTGGTGTTTTATTGAGCAAAACACTCTTTGTCTGGTCTAAACTGTTAGATATGTTTTTTTTTTAACTCAAACGAAAACCTCGCAACATTCATGGTTCTCTGCTGAATGATGATTATTACTGAATGTATACAGAGAGCTGTTGGGCTGCTTTTCAAAGTGGAAGCACCAAGTTGCCCAGAAAAAGGGGAGACACATTACTGTTGCACGGCCCTTTCTACATCATCACATACCGATCCAATATCAAGGATATCTCGGAGATACACGTCTCCAATCATTCACGGCTGGGCTTGGTGGCAAAAAAAGAAAGGCGGTCTGTGTTCTGAGTGTTTTTGTGTGTGTGTTTGTGTGCGCTTGTGTGTGTGTGTGTGTGTGTGTGTGTGTGTGTGTGTGTGTGTGTGTGTGTGTGTGTGTGTGTGTGTGTGTGTGTGTGTGTGTGTGT